>NC_090939.1:72008590-72334840 GCF_040938575.1 Ambystoma mexicanum | reverse complement strand
CTCACTTATGGTTTAATAGACTGTGTTGTTTGCCCATTTATAAAGTGTGCATCTCTTGCTCCTGGCATCGTCACTAATGAGACATGCTTCTCTCCTAATCGAAAAAGTGAATTACACGAAGTAGTACAATGTTTGGTGGGTGAGGGTACTTGCCTCTGCCTTGACTGTGTGAGGAGACCACCTGCATGATGTATTTGACCTACCACCCCTCCCCCAGTCCAGCGGCGGTGGCCACGGGCTCTAAATCTCCTACTCAATGTGTGAATGGGGCGGTGGAGGAGTGCGCCCTGGCCTGGGGAATGGGGAATGCTTGCTGGTAGCTGCAGCTCGCCACCTGCCACCCATGGCTTTACTTGTTCTCCTCTCTCTCCTACCGTCCCTGTGGGAGCTGCCTGCTGCACCTTCCCGTCCCCATGGGAGCTGCCTGCTGCACCTTCCCGTCCCCATGGGAGCTGCCTGCTGCACCTCTCGCTCCCCATGGGACCTGCCTGCTCCACCTCCCCGTCCCCGTGGGACCTGCCCGCTGCACCTCCCCATCCCTGTGGGAGCTGCCTGCTGGACCTCCCTGTCCCCGTGGGAGCTGCGCACTGCATCTCCCCGTCCCAGTGGGACCTGCCTGCTGCACCTCCCCGTCCCTGTGGGAGCTGCCTGCTGCACCTCCTCGTCCCCGTGGGACCTGCCTGCTGCACCTCCCCGTCCCTGTGGGAGCTGCCTGCTGCACCTTCCCGTCCCCATGGGAGCTGCCTGCTGCACCTTCCCGTCCCCATGGGAGCTGCCTGCTGCACCTCTCGCTCCCCATGGGACCTGCCTGCTGCACCTCCCCGTCCCCGTGGGACCTGCCCGCTGCACCTCCCCGTCCCTGTGGGAGCTGCCGCTGGACCTCCCTGTCCCCGTGGGAGCTGTGCACTGCATCTCCACGTCCCAGTGGGACTTGCCTGCTGCACCTCCCCGTCCCTGTGGGAGCTGCCTGCTGCACCTCCCCGTCCCTGTGGGACCTGCCTGCTGCACCTCCCCGTCCCTGTGGGAGCTGCCTGCTGCACCTCCCTATCCCCATGGGACCTGCCTGCTGCACCTTCCCGTCCCCATGGGAGCTGCCTGCTGCACCTCTCGCTCCCCTTGGGACCTGCCTGCTGCACCTCCACATCCCCGTGGGACCTGCCCGCTGCACCTCCCCGTCCCTGTGGGAGCTGCCTGCTGGACCTCCCGGTCCCCGTGGGAGCTGCGCACTGCATCTCCCCGACCCAGTGGGACCTGCCTGCTGCACCTCCCCGTCCCTGTGGGAGCTGCCTGCTGCACCTCCCCGTCCCCGTGGGACCTGCCTGCTGCACCTCCCCGTCCCTGTGGGAGCTGCTTGCTGCACCTCCCTATCCCCGTGGGACCTGCCTGCTGCACCTTCACGTCCCCGTGTGAGCTGCCTGCTGCACCTCCCTGTCCCCGTGGGAGCTGCCTGCTGCACCTTCACGTCCCCGTGTGAGCTGCCTGCTGCACCTCCCCGTCCCCATGGGAACTGCCTGCTGCACCCGTCCCCATGGGACCTGCCTGCTTCACCTTCCCATCCCCGTGGGAGCTGTCATCTCCCCATCCCTGTGGGAGCTGCCTGCTGCGCCTTCCCGTCCCCCTTGGAGCTGCCTGCTGCACCTTCCTGTCCCTGTGGGAGCTGCCTGCTGCACCTTCCCGTCCCTGTGGGAGCTGCCTGCTGCACCTTCACGTTCCTGTGGGAGCTGCTTGCTGCACCTTCCTGTCCCAGTGGGAGCTGCCTGCTGCACCTTCTTGCTAGTGCCGAAGGACTAAGCAATGATGCCCTGGAGCTTAAGCCAGTAAGCAGCCCTGTTCGCTGCTTTCCAGTTCCATCCCATGCAGGAGGGCATGAACTCCCTCAGTGTCACTCATTTCATCAGAGTTGGGGGGTAGGCGTTGAGAGATCCTAATTTGCTGAGATGAGAGGGCAACGCTTTCGACCAGGCTTGTCCTGAAAATTCCAATTTCCCCTATAGGCCCGGCCTGCCCCCCTGTAATTGGCAAGCCCATGTGTGTGTAAGGGCTATTATTGCTCTTTCTTGTTCAAGGAGGGCTCCTATTGGTCGACAGTAATGTAAGCATATTGCGCGATTCCACAGGATTTGTTTCTTGATATCAAAGAATTTATGGGGCGCCGACCCCTCACCCATTATGGATGAGCCAAGCCAGCCCAGAAAAACACTAGGCACTCACTCAGCTGCAGCAAGCAGCTAGTGGAGCACTCTTGAGCTAGCTTTATGACCCAGGCCCCGGGCCGCATGAAATGCGGGACGATAGACGGTGTGGGAGTTTAGGCACGGAGTGGGGGGAAAACGGCGTGAAAGCGTAGGGAGGGGCGTCCGAATGGCACCACAAGAAACAAAAGCCCAGGAAGGGTAGGAAACGGCACCTGGGAAGGTGCAAAATATAACAACAAGAGGTCAGGGGGTAACCCGGCCGCCCCCAGGAAGGATCAAAAGGCCGGGGGGGTATAGGTAAGCCTGAGAAAAGGAGAGGCGGCACAAACCAGGTAAGAGCTCACCTCTCTCGGGTAGGCTCTTGGTACCTGGAGAAGGGAAAGGAAAAACGTTTGCTCTTGCGGGCTCACGCGCTTTCTACCCTTCTATAAACTGAGCTCTTGCGGGTTCACGCATTTTCTTCAGCGCTAGACGCTTGAGACTACCGCAGCAACCGAAACGGCACCAGAGCGAGCGAGAGGAATACTCGTTGCAGTTGCCAAACGGAAGCGTAACCGACAGAATTCAGACAAGATGGATGGTGGATGGAAGAGCGAAGAGGGCCCGAGAATTCTCAGAATGGGCAAGAAAGGCAGAGAAGGAGTATGGAGCTCAATGGGTGCTGGAAGTAATGCAGAAAGGAGAAAGAGCAAAGGCAACATTCCCCCTGCTGTTCATCGAACACAGCAGCAGCGAAGACGAAGTGCCACAAGGACAGAAGAGGGGGAGCGCGGAATCAGAAAGAACAGAGGAACAGACGGAGACGACGACCAAGAGAAAGAGGAAAGATAAAAAGAAAGGTACTGTGAATAATAATGTTGGGAATAAAATAGTAAAGATGTTAAAAAATTGCGTCACGGTTTCGCCCAGAACCAACGACAAGAAGAGCAGACGGGAGAAGAAAAGCTGGGAAGAATGGCTGGGAAATTCATCAGAAGAATCCAGCAGTGAGGACGAAGAAAGGGATCACCTAAAGGTTTGGGTAAAATGGAGAGGAGTGGTGAGCAAGGAAAAGCGGAGTGGGGTAGGGGGGCAGGGATAGAACCCAGAGAGGCCCCGGTCCCTACCCCACAGGGGGCACCAGATGAGCCCAAGGAAGTTCCGGTCCCGACACTGCAAGGGAGACCAGTAGTCCCGGTGCCCCAAGGAGCGCCAATTATAGCGACACTACAAAGTGCGACCGTAGGGCCAAACATAGGGGCAGGGGCCACACCGCCGGTGGCAGCAGTAGAAAATGAGGCACCACTCATGACGAAACCATGGGTAAAGACGCACAGGGCAGGTCAATGAAAGCGATGGCCTGGTACATAAATGACAAAGTAAAGGAAAACATTTGGAGAAAAGAGTTGATCGATATATTTACATTATTAGATTGCCAAAAAAGGAGGATGAATGTAGCAGTCGAAGACATGAAAGAGGATGAAAAAAGTTTACTCAAAAAGGGGCCAGTAGTAAGGAACTTCGATAATTGGGTGTCGGCCTTCACCATAATGTCGACAATAATATTACAGAAATTTCCGGAAGACGGGGTAGCGTTAGTTGCTTATCAACAGAGGGTACTGAAGGTCCACGCAGCATTTGGGGGGGAACGCATGGCTGGAGTACGACCATGAGTTCAGAAAGGAGATGGACTGCTTTCCGGATATGGGCTGGGACGAGGAAAACTTTAACCTCTACATTTTTAATGTGCTGAAAGAAAAATGGGATTCCAAGGAGCGGAACACAGGGGGACAGCAGAGAAGGCAGTACTGGCAGAAAGATTACAAGACAGATTATAGATCGAGTAGCAGAAGGTACGACTACAGCTACGACAGGAATAGGGAACAGAGCTTTCGGAGCAGAAATTACGGGCCGCAGAGAGGATGGCAGAGTAGCCTGCCCCCGACAACACAGGGTGGGGGCAGTGGGAGCACGGGCACGGCTCGAGCGGAACCAGGGCAATGCAGGAGCTTTGAAAAAGGAGTACCATGCAGCTGGGGATGGAAGTGCAAATTCAGCCACAAGTGCGAGAGATGCAAAGGTGACCACAGCAGCTCCAAGTGCACAAGGGCCGCAGCTCCGAGCGGCGGAAGAGACGAGACACGGAAATAAGTACTGGGGCAGGAAAGGGGCCACGCCGGTAAAAATCGAGAGAATGGGAAGGTGGCTCTGAAAATACCCCGACCAAGAATCGGCAGAACAGATCAGGCAAGGCTTTAAGGAGGGTTTTAACATCCCGTTCACCGGGCAAGGAGCACAAGACATTCCTAGGAATCTAAAATCAGCAATCAAAAACAGGAAGATAGTGACCAATAAGATCAGGAAGGAAGTAGAACTGGGGAGGGTGGAGGGCCCATTCATGGCCCTACCATTCGAAGAATTCTTGTGCTACCCGCTAGGGCTGGTGCCAAAAAAAGAAGAGGGGGAATACAGGTTGATACACCACCTGTCCTACCCTCCGGGGGCCTCGGTGAACGACGGCATCGCTCAGAGCAAAGCGACAGTGACATATACAGATTTCGAAGAGGCAGTGGAATTGGTCAGAAAAGCAGGGGAAGGGGCATGGATGGCGAAAGCAGACATTAAATCGGCATTTCGCCTGTTGCCAGTCAACAGCAGTTCACAAAAATGGCTATGTATGCACTGGGAGAGGGAATACTTCATCGACAAATGCCTCCCAATGGGGTGTGCCATCTCATGCGCATATTTCGAGAGGGTGAGTTCATTTTTACAATGGGCAGTGGCACAAGAGATGAGGGAGTCCATGATGGTGCATTACCTAGACGATTTTTTATTTGTCGGCCCCAAAGGGGCGGACATGTGCAAGTCAACACTGGACAAATTCGTAGAAATAACGAGCGAATGGGGCATTCCTCTGGCAAAGGAGAAAACGACGGGACCAACACAGGTTATCCAATTTCTAGGTATAGAGATCGACTCGAACAAGGGGAGGTGTCGGATCCCAGAGGACAAAGTGACGGAGCTGCTCAAGACAATACAGGAACTACGAGGAAGAACCAAAGCAACAGTGAGGGAATTGCAAGCGCTGGCAGGGAAACTGAACTTTGCAGGAAGAGTCATACCGCAGGGGAAGGTGTTCCAGAGAAGGATCGAACTGAAGACAATGGGTGCTACCAAAGGGCACCACAGGGTCAGGCTAGGAGGGGGAATCAGGAGAGATCTAGAAGTAGGGGCAGACGTTTTGGTAAACTTCAGGGGAACAGTGATATGGCGCTTGCCTGTGAACGAGGAAGGTAAAAGAGTGTTGTTCACTGACGCAGCCGGTGGCTTTGGTTTTGGAGCAATACTGGGGAAAAAATGGTGTGCATATAAGTGGCCTAAATCATGGCAGGTGGCGGAATGGACAAAGAACATAACGCTATTGGAGCTCTTCCCGATATGGGTCGCGTTATGCGCATGGGGGAAGGAGCTAGGCAACAAGGAGTTGCCGGTATGGTCAGATAACATGGCAGTAGTGCATGTGTTAAACAAGGGAAGTGCATCATGCAGTATAGTATCGGAATTGATGAGGGCAATCACACTGGAAAGCCTACAATTAAATACATGCATAAAGGCGAGGCATATCGCAGGGGAGGAAAATGTGGTGGCTGATGCAATCTCCCGTTTTCAGTGGGAGCGATTCAGGGAGCAGAGACCGGACGCCGACAAGCAAAAAACGCCCACGCCGCGGAAGGCATTGGTCCCATTGGAGGCACTAGAAAGGAAAGCACGGTGGCCTCAAGGTCGACTCAAAAGAGGTGGGAGAAGAGCGGAAAAAGGAAAGGGTCATCGACAAGCTGACCAGAAATGCCCTGACATGCAAGACGGGTAAGCAGTACGCAAAGAATGTAAAAGATGTGTTGTTGGAAACAGGTGTAAAAGTGGTGGAAAAAATATCAACGGAAAAAATCTGTGAATTTCTGGAAGGGGCATTTGCCAAAGGTAAAAAGAAAAGCTGGGCAGCAGCGCACCTGGAGGCGGTGGCATATACCACAAAAGTGGCGGGCATACCGGACCGGACTGACAGCGATAAGATAAAATATGCGATGAGGGGATGGGCGAAGTTAGAGGGGAAGAAGCCTGATAGCAGAAGGCCGGTCAATTTTGGGAAGTTGATAATTTTACTGAAAGTGCTGCAAGATACATGCAGCAGCACATACGAAACTGTGCTTTTCTGGGCAGCATTTGCACTAGCTTATTATGGGGCTTTCAGAATAGGGGAACTGGTGGCCAGGATTACGGTGGCAGGAGACGGCCTGGCAAGAAAAGACATTAGTATGGGCAGCAAAGGGATGTCGATAATGCTAAGGAAATCCAAGACAGACCAAATGGGGAGGAGGAGAGCGATAGATCTCAATTGCATCAAAGAGAAGGACCACTGTCCCAGATGCATCACCAGGGAATTTTTAGATCTGCGACCAGAAATCGACGGGCAGTTATTGATACATAGGGACGGCAGCGCACTCAGTAGGTACCAGTTTCAGGCAGTATTGAAACAAGCGGTGGCGAAAGCGGGATGGGATCCAGCCGAGTTTGGGACACACTCTTTCAGGATAGGGGCAGTGACCTCTGCGTGGGCGGGGGGCCTGGGAGCAAAGGGGGTGAAACGAATTGGGGGATGGAAGTCACAATGTTTTAAGAGATGCATAAGGGAGGAACTGATATGACATTTATCTCCCCCGTTTCCACAGAGGTCGGACCCTACAAATCGGCCTGGATAGTGGGGCACTCTTTTGTGACCCGGGCAGGCAGGTGGCTGGAAGAGGTAAACCAAGGATTACATTTCAAGAACACAATTACATCATGGTGGGGCCTCCCGGGGATGCACTGGGTGGACATCCACGACAGGCTATCGGACCTAATAGGTTTCAGGGAACCCCCCGAGTACCTGGTTATACATTTAGGGGGGAACGATCTGGTGAGCACGAACAGGGGCAAATTGCAAAGAAAGATCTGTGAGTCACTGCATAGCATAGCCCGCAGCTGGTGGAAGACAGAGATTTTTATGTCGGAAATAATACCGAGAAGGATCTGGCACGGGGCATAAAAAAGGCACGCAATTGAGATAGCGAGAAAGAAGCTAAATAAATCAGTAGAGAAGTACTGCAAGAGTACAGGATTGCATTTCATAAGACATGGCTTACACCGGAACAACCCGGACATGTTTCACCAAGATGGAGTGCACCTATCAAAGGTTGGGATGGGGGTTTTTTCCGACAACATTTTTAGGGCACTTTGGCAAGAGGCTGTAGGTAGGGGGCTTTTGTGGGGGACCTGAGCGGGCGTAAGGAACACCCACTCAGGTGTGGCGGTATGTGCCCAGGAACGAAGGCTCAGGGATAACAAGGACGCAGAAGGAGCCTTGAGCTGCTTCGGAACTGGACACAATGTGCCCAAAAGCATATGGCTATGTAATTATTTTGTTATGTTGGATTTTCTGTAAGAAAATAAAAATGCCTACGGCCTGCAATTTTTGCATACACATAAGTTGTCTGTAATTTATTACTTAGGTAGGGATCTGGTAAGAGCAGCAGAGTGAACCCACACTACTCAGCCTATAACCCAGGCCCCGGGCCGCATGAAATGCGGGACGATAGAGGGTCTGGGAGTTTAGGCGCGGGATGGGGGAAAACGGCGCAAAAGCGTAGGGAGGGGCGTCCGAATGGCGCCACAAGAAACAAAAGCCCAGGAAGGGCAGGAAACGGCACCTGGGAAGGTGCGAAATATAACAACAAGAGGTCAGGGGGTAACCCGGCCGCCCCCAGGAAGGATCAAAAGGCCGGGGGGGTATAAGTAAGCCTGAGAAAAGGAGAGGCGGCACAAAACAGGTAAGAGCTCACCTCTCTCGGGTAGGCTCTTGGTACCTGGAGAAGGGAAAGGAAAAACGTTGCCACCCAACCCACCCTACAAGAGAAACGGAAGAGGTGGGGGTGCAGGCAGGAGCCAGGACGCCGAGTACTCCCTCGGTACACGGTACGAAAAGAGGGAGCAAAGCGGAAGTAAGAACGCCGAGTACTCTTTTGGTACACGGTCCAAGAAAAGAAGGAGCAAGCGGAAGAAAAGAACGCCGAGTACTCTTTCGGTACAAGGTCCAAGAGACGTTGTAGGCGGCATGTGCCCAGGAACGAAGGCTCAGGGATCACAAGGACTCAGAAGGAGCCTTGAGCTGTTTCGGAACTGGACACAATGTGCCCAAAAGCATATGGCTATGTAATTATTTTGTTATGTTGGATTTTCTGTAAGAAAATAAAAATGCCTACGGCCTACAATTTTTCCATACACATAAGTTGTCTGTAATTTATTACTTAGGTAGGGATCTGGTGAGAGCAGCAGAGTGAACCCACACTACTCAGCCTAACTGTAAAAGCAAAGGGTAGCTTCTATTTGGCAGTTCAGTAGTACTCCAGAGCTCACGCCCAATGGGCTATACAAGGCCAGGGACACTTTTGAAGCAGCAGCCAGGACATGTTTTCTTACCACAGCAATGCATATTTTACTGGATATCACAGATGAAGTCAGCATGATGAGTGCTCTTACGTGACTATACTTGGCTACATTGGTGGACCCAATCTGGGCATATTTTCTTACTGTGTCATCGCATTATTCACTAGGCATCAGGGCAAAGCCAGCATGATGAGTGTTCTTAAGTGGCAGAACTGGCCTACATTAACGGCACCAGTCTGGACATGCATTCTTACTGGGGCATGGCATTTTCTATTGGGCAGCATGGGTAAAGCCAGATTGATGAGTGCTCTTAAATCGCCATACTCGCCTACATTGGTGGAGCCAGTCTAGACATATGTTCTTACTGTGTTGTGGCATTTCTTACTGGCATCAAGGGTAAAGCCAGCACGATGAGTGTTTTTACATGGCCTCACTGGCCTACTTTGGTGCAGCCAGTTTGGACATGTTTTCTTTCTGTGGCATTGATTCTTTAGTGGCAAAGCCAACTCCATGCCAGCAATTCTGCTCCATGATTTAAGTCTAGTCAATAAAAGAACAAATAGTGTAATCTGGGTTCATTGACATACACTCATAAGGAGCATGCCCAATGCATTAAAAACATCTTTACAATTACACTAGCAGCAGCCAATGTGTCCAATCAACTGGATGGAGGTTGTAATCCCAGCAAGAACAATTCGGTGATTCAAAAAGCAGCACCACTCAGCAGCCTGCCCCCAAAGAATGTTATTATTCTATAATGACCGGTCCATTGTTTCCAGTGAAGAGCAGCATTGCTGGTGAGCAGTGTAACTTCGTTTGGCCCTTTGCATGCAGGCAGAATATAAAAAGAAATGAGCCACTTCAGGTGTTGGCAGATACAAGATGAACGAGTCAAGTGGCCGGGGGATAGTGTCAGTGTTTTCGACTTTGTGTTCCTGACACACGTGATCTTGTTTGCAGCTAAATGGTGCATTCTTTCTGCCTTCCTGGAGGTTAAAGGTATTGGCGAGAAAACTGCTGTTCATGAAGCATTTGGGAAAGAGAAGAAAGGCCCGCAGAGGACCTCTGTGGGGTGGGACTGGACTCCCCCGCTCTGGGGCGCTCGCACGCTCCCTCCCCACGGCACAGGACCCTGGGAACGCGGCTCTGTGGGCTTCGGCAGCGGGGGCTACTTGGATTCCCTGGGTTCAGCCTCACAAGAAGTGTTTACTCGTATCAGCATGTTGGGGGCTGATAAAAAGACACCCATGGAGAAGGCCCTCGACACTGGCAGGCGGAGTCCCATTTATGTTTTCTCAGAAATAGGCAAAAAAACAAGGCATGCTGTCAGCCTGTCATGCGATAGTTGCTCTCCCTGGGAGAGGCCGGTCCGTAAGCGCCATTTTGCAGCACAAAAAGGCATCCATTTTGTTAGAAACAACCTTCCTAACATGAAGCAAAAGTGTTTATAAAACTACGTGTGACTGTTTCCAGGCAGGATTGTCACAGGGTTGGTGGGGCCCACGGCAGAAAATATGGCGCCACAAATAGGAGACGTCCTTTGAGTTGATGTGTGGTGGGCATCGGCATGTTGATGTGGTGAAGAAATCGTTTTTAGAGCAGTCTTTCTAAATCAAACTGTCATGCCTCTACCACGCACGAGGGCGCGCATGACAGGCGTGCGGACGCCGGGCAGACTAGTGCCTAGATGCTTTGGCCCTTAGTTGTCACTTTATAAATTCAAATACAATAAAGTCCAGGGAAGTCTCGGGAACTAGTGTAAGACTGTGCGGGAGAGGCCAGAGAATGATTGTGGTGGGGCAGGGAGGGGTTGAGTGTTTTTGCATGACTGTCGGAGAGGAGGGGGAATGTGTTGGGCTAGGATGGAGTGGTGGGTGATTAAGCCCCGATATACTAGAAATACAGTGGGAGAGGGTGGGGGTGGGGCAGAATCGACTTCCAAGTGGGCTGGGAGTGCAGTATGTCATATTTCTGCATTTTAAAGGCCACACAAAATCAGCCAAAAAAACGGTCTTTTTTGTTTGGCATTTAAAATGGAGAAATATCACCTAGAATGCTGCATACACCTGCACTAAGCTAAATAAGGCTGCCGGTCCATTGCACTTGCCATCAAAAAGATTTATAGGGTAAATCTGGAGACTGAACACACTGAAAATCCTGCATAAATCATGTCATGGTCGCCCAGCATATGTTATCTTCCGCCAGCATCTAGGGTCATGACCCTATCTTGTACACTCTGTATACATCTGTGTGAAATGATGGCATCTGTGCACACTGCTGCCAAAGTGAGCTACAGTATGCCACTTCCATCACAATACCCCTGCCAGAAGCCTCCCTTCTTGTACTTGGGTGAAGGCTTTCTCTAATGGGCTATATTTGTAAAGACACGGCTGGAGAGTAGTATTTGTCAATATAGGACAGGCAGACTGCACGCCCAGACTCACAGCTTCCTCCTTAGAGTTACATTGATGTTTTAAAGGATAGTTCCGGGACTTTTTTTTTATTGTCCCTACGGTTCGGCCATGTGTTTTTAAGCATAAATCGGTAGATCGTAGAAAACTTTCCTATGGACCTTACCCGACTTTTCATCCATTAACGCACTCGAAATCAGCCGCCATTTTCTGATAATCCTATAATTTCCCCCCATCGACCTGGCTCACCTGCTTTTGCGGCACTAAATCAAATCCCCCGCCCCTGAGCCTGACATCAGCAGACGCGTACCGCCCATTTTCCAACGCCAAAGCACGTTTCGTGTCAACAATCGCTGCGCCTCAGCTAATGAAGTGTCGCCATGGAAATGGCAGGACGCCTCTTTCCTCAATAAGTATAAACACACCGTTTCACAACACACAGCAGCAGATTTTCGATTCCATTACTCTCTCTGTGTTACTTTGAGTATTCTGTGACTCGTTTCTGTGCTCTGGTCAGCTACCTTCGCCGCTTATAGGCCTTGTGAACACCTGTACCATCTCTGTAAATTATTTTACTTTCTTTACCACACAATGGCTACAATAATGCCGTATATGTACGAGCCCGAGTACACCGAGGAAGAACTACTGGAAAGGCAAGCACGCGAAAACGATGGGGATTCGGACAGCAGTTGGGAGGACCAGTCAACGGATGAAGAGCCTGGACCATGTCGCATGGACGGCGTGTCCACCTGGTGCACGTGCAATCGGTGCGAGCTAATGCCAACTGAGGAGGAGAACTGCTGCTGCCGTGAAAATTCCAGGTGCTTGGCCTACATTTCGGAAGGCGAGCCAAGTCCGCAATGCATCACCGAGCTGCCAGAGTTCAGGGAAGCCTGCCTCTCACGGACCGTGTTGAGGATGATGATGGTGCTTATGCACGAACTTCGCGGCACTGTTCGTCCGCGTAATCCGAGTAACGAGTAAGTATACTCTGGTTGTGATGTCAGTGATGCCACTACTATTTCATGGTCGTCTCCCACATATAAAATTACATCTACATATCATTCGAATGCATGTAAATTGGTTCCATATTGTGCATTTTCTAGATAGAATTTTTTTCAAAGCAGAATGACATTTTTTACCTGAATCGACAGTGATAAGAAAGTTTTGTCATTTTAATACAGTTTGCATCTTTCATTTTCACAGGTGGTACAGGCTGGTGGCCTATCGTTGCTTCACTTGGTGGCTTCACGGGAGGCTCGGACACCGCGTTCGGAGAGTAATACCTGCCTGTGCGGTACTTGCCATTAGACAACATTTCCCCAGCGACAGTGGACAATACCGCGGATTTTCCCTGGATGTGCTGCAACCGGAACTTTACAATGTGTAATGTTTATTATTTATGTTCAATTGAAATTAAGATCTAAAATAAAACCCAACATATATTTTAACAATGGTTGTTTTGATTTTTTAAATGAATCTAGTGTGTCTCCATTGAATAGTCTTCCTGTGCCTTGTCTTGTCACACCACATGTCTCCGGCAAGCATCCTCCCTCACGCTGGCCGCCCACCTTCAATCCACATAACCGTTGAACCCATATGCAGCAGACATACATATGTTATTTTGCGGGTTGGCATCAAGCCTCCCGGCCTTGCCTCCTCCCCCAAAAATACTTACCACACCACTTTGTTCAAGCGTTGGCAATAAAAGGCTGTTGGATTTTATTGATACAAAACATGGTTATAGGTAAATAATCAATATGGTTGGTCATAATAAATCATCCTTTTGGGCACCGGGTACAGAGATGACCCCCTCTGGCCCGTGCCGCCTTGCCACCACAGGCCAGCCTGCTGCTGACTAACTGCCTAGGCATCCAGGGTCTCCAGGGTGAACTGCACCCATATATTCTCCTGGGAGGGTGAGGTATTTATAAACTCACCCCCTGCCTTCCATGTACTAGATCCTGCAGCCTGCCTCTTACATGCAGTTAGATGGCCTCTCCTTGGTGAGGCCCTGCGGCAAACAAGTCTTGTCTGCACGACCACCGCCCCAATCCACCCCCCGTCCTATCAAAGGCAGTTCGCACCGGGGTACTTGCGCTGGCAAGGGGAGCTGTCAGGGAGCGATAAAGGCCAAGAGGTGCCAAAGACCATGTACACTTCAAAGTGGTCTATAGAGCATGGGTTGTTGTTCCCATGTCTACCTCCAGACCCCGTGTCTCCTGCCAAGCATCCCCCCTCACGCTCGACGCCCCCCTGCAATCCACATAAGTGTGTCTCCATTCACGAGTCTTCCTGTGTCTTGTCTGCACGACCACCGCCCCAATCCACCCCCCGCCCTATCAAAGGCAGTTCGCACCGGGGTACTTGCGCTGGCAAGTGGAGCTGTCAGGGAGCGATAAAGGCCAAGAGGTGCCAAAGACCATGTACACTTCAAAGTGGTCTATAGAGCATGGGTTGTTGTTCCCATGTCTACCTCCAGACCCCGTGTCTCCTGCCAAGCATCCCCCCTCACGCTGGACGCCCCCTGCAATCCACATAAGTGTGTCTCCATTCACGAGTCTTCCTGTGTCTTGTCTGCACGACCACCGCCCCAATCCACCCCCCGCCCTATCAAAGGCAGTTCGCACCGGGGTACTTGTGCTGGCAAGTGGAGCTGTCAGGGAGCGATAAAGGCCAAGAGGTGCCAAAGACCATGTACACTTCAAAGTGGTCTATAGAGCATGGGTTGTTGTTCCCATGTCTACCTCCAGACCCCGTGTCTCCTGCCAAGCATCCCCCCTCACGCTGGACGCCCCCCTGCAATCCACATAAGTGTGTCTCCATTCACGAGTCTTCCTGTGTCTTGTCTGCACGACCACCGCCCCAATCCACCCCCCGCCCTATCAAAGGCAGTTCGCACCGGGGTACTTGTGCTGGCAAGTGGAGCTGTCAGGGAGCGATAAAGGCCAAGAGGTGCCAAAGACCATGTACACTTCAAAGTGGTCTATAGAGCATGGGTTGTTGTTCCCATGTCTACCTCCAGACCCCGTGTCTCCTGCCAAGCATCCCCCCTCACGCTGGACGGCCCCCTGCAAACCGCATAATGCCACAACATATACACGTCATTCATTCACAAACACACCCCTGTTTCGAATTCTTTATAACCCACTTCATATTTCTAATGAGAACTTCTTTGCACTTTGCTAGTCAACCCGTGAAGGTGCTGGTTATCTGCTCTTCGTCTCTGTGAACTTCTGTGACCACTTCGAGGAAACTCGTCAGTTTGCAACCTGTGAACTGCTCCCTGTTCTACGACAAGAAACTACTCTGATCCCTGCATCTAACTGTTTGTTCGTCAAGGTAAGGCCATGTACCATAATCATTTTGCGTCCAATTTCTTTTCGTTCAAGACAGTACATGCAAGGAACTAGTCACATGTTCTGAGTTTAGTCAAATTATTTTTCTATTTTTTTAAAGTTATTCAAATACTTATCCGCATGTGAATAACGTGTATAGTTCCAAGAACCAAAACAAACCTTGCATTGAACCTTTTATGTGTCATTTAATTTTTTAACACATTGGTATTCATAGAGAATTGTTGATCTTTACTTTTCAGAACTTTCCACAATGCCTGCCTGTTCCATTGGCGGTTGCCTTTCGAAGACCCATAATAAATCTGAAGGTACTATAATGCATGTTTTCCCTAAGACAATAGATCAGATAAGAGAATGGGTCCGATATTGCGGATATCCACCGTCTGAGCTTGAAAGTAGAGTCCTAGAAGTCTTTGCGGACAAGAGGGGTGATCGATACCGCATCTGCAGCAGGCACTTTAGCTCAGACATGTACCCCACATCATTGCTAATAAAGAAGAACACACCGCGAGCAAGGCGAAAATTGCTCTCAACCGCTATTCCCACTCTATTCGTCCACATCCCTCCACTGGTGAGTCAAGTTTACGTATTTATCTCTCGGCCTTGCGGTAGTGTGTAGCATTAGCTAACAATAATTTCCCCATTTATGTATCCACTCAATATGAAGGCGGAAGATTCTCCATCCGTGTCGTTATTGCAGTCATCAGCCACTTCAAGCGCCTATCGGGTAATCTTACTTGGCTATTCTGCCACTGACTTGTTTTAGGCATGTAAATCAATAGTTTTAATTTATTGTGTAATTATTTTACCTAATGGTACACCCTTGTACTCGTCCTCTAGTCTTTGGTTTCAGTTATAATTATTGTTATCCAAAATAATGCAAGTACTGTCTTTCAGGGAGATGCTGAGGAGTCCAACGTATTGACGACAACCGTTGATGTCACTCAGATGCTCGAGGTACGTTTCCGGACAGTTCCATCGATGGAGATCATCAGATCTTGCATTCTTGTAGCGTGATTGTTACACACAATGTTTCTTTCGTTTTTAGCCATTGATATGTCCTTCTGTCGTCGCCCTCCTATGTGTCTTCTTTTTTCAATATTGTGTTCATTACTAATGAAAGTCCTATGTTTCAGGGAGTCGATGGAGCATTAGTCCAAGAAGAAGGGGGAGCATGCAGTTACGGGTCGGCGCAACAGCTTGCAGAAGTGTGCACCGCAGTTACATCGTCCCTTGATGTTCTTATGCATTTCGAGGTATGGATACTGACAGTTCGATCAAGCGAAATCATATGACGTGATTACATCCGCTATACTTCCTTCTTTATTAACGCAAGTACTATGTTTCAGGGAGATGACAGAGCTTCTTCTACAAGAACATCACCCCTAGTAGTTGATGCAGATCTCTGGGTGGTGACACTTCCAACGATCGAGCAAATGGAATCATATTTACATATCCATTATTTATTTTAGACAACTGATCATTTGTGCAGGTCTATTTAGATGAGCCGTTGATGCCTGCACAAAGTTTATGTTCTTTTTAACAAAATAGAAAATCATACTAATGCAATTACTGTGTTTCAGGGAGTTACTGAAGCATCATCTTCAATAATATCATCAATGGAAGTCTATGAGGAGCCCGAGGTATGGATCTTGACAGTTCCATCTAACTAGATCAACAATGCGTGAATAATTGTCGTTTGAATGTTCTACACAAAGCGTTCATTCGTGTTTTGCTATTGAGATGTACGTGGGTATTGGTCCCCAAGTACATTTTGTGTTTTCAATATTATTATACATACTAATGAAAGTTCTATGTTTCAGGGAGTCGATGGAGCGTCAGTGCGTGATGGATGTGCTTATCATGAAAATATAGTCGTTGCAGCGCAAGAGGAAGTGGAGACATGCACACACGAGTCGGAGCAACAGCGTCCGGATGTTGAAGTTCGAGGCAAGAAAGTTTCAAAGAAAAGAAAGCAAAAGAAGGTTAGTGTCCTGGTCACTATATTATGTTGTTTTTCACTGTTAATAGTTCAATACTGTAAGTTGTGTTTAAACTGAACATCCCTTTTCCAATCTGTCCTCTAGTTGCGAGTGGGTGTACGAACTAGATCTACACAGACAGTGAAGCGAACGAGAGATGTTGCTTGTCAAACCTTTTGGCAGGGACTTGAGACTGGAGATGCATCGTGCCAATGGGAAGAATATGAAGTGATTGACAACGGAGCTATACCAGCACCAGCCATTGATAGTGAATGTCCTCCTGGTAGTTCGGATGCAGTCGGAGATCAATTCACAGAATCCACACCCGCAAAAACTAAGACCGCGAGAAAGTTGAAGAAATTGTTTTATTCACCCATCGCCGGAGAAGGAACAGATGTTGCAATGGAAGAGAATGAAGTGGACGACAATGAAACACCATCAATATCACTGAACATAGCGGAAGACGATATCAGAGATTCTACCTTTCATGTGAGTGACATGTCCTCAACGTTACAGGCCGAACCAGCTGGGATGCAGAGTGACAGTATAAGGAAAGAGGCCAAATTCATTGTATTCGATAGTTGTTTGATTGATATTATTATTCGGATGAAATGTGGGCATTCGGTTGGTGGGGAAGTATGTGGGGAGCCATTGATTAATGTGACTCGTGCAATTCGAGGCACTAACCTTAAAATACATGCCACCTGTACAAAATATCATCCTTTCTCATGGTCTGCACAACCCATGCTGGGGCAACTGCCAGCAGGCAATCTACTTTGTGCAGCGGCTGCACTTTTTAGTGGTTCAAGTTTTAAAAAGTTAGAGTCTTTCTTTCAGTTTGTGGGAATCCATTTCATTGCGAAAACTCAGTTCTACAAATACCAAACCGATTATCTATTTCCAGCCATTAGCGAAGCTTGGAGAATGGAAAAAATGTCTATTGATAGTACATTCGCGGGCAAACGGTTCAGGCTAGCCGGTGATGGACAGTGCGACAGCCCAGGATTTTCAGCCAAGTACTGCACCTACCACTTTCAGGACATGGAAAGTAAGAAAATTGTGAGTTCGGTGGTCGTGCAGGTGTCACAAAGTACATCCTCAGTGGCCATGGAGAAAGTTGGCTTCGTAGCATCATTGCAAGAACTACAATCACGGGGAATGGTGATCGACCTGATAGCCACGGACAGACACGTTTCAATTGCCAAGACAATGAGAGAAGAGTACAAAAATATAAATTACCAATTTGACGTTTGGCATCTTGCAAAAACAATCAATAAAAAAATGTCGGCTGCAGGTAAAAAAAAAGATATGCAAGGTATTTCACAGTGGTCCAAGTCAATCAGCAACCATCTTTGGTGGAGCTCAAAAACATGTGGAGGGTCGTTGGAAATTCTACTGGAAAAATGGCGGTCAGTAATGCTACACTGTAGCAACGTTCACCGCTGGACCACAAACCAACATTTCCACAATTGTGAACATGGCCATTTGTCCACAGAGGAGGCACGGAAGAAGAAATGGTTGATTCCTTCATCACCCACTCACAAAGCCATTGAAAAGATTGTATTTGATAAAACTATAACAAGAGATTTGAGGGGACTCACGGAATTCTGCCACACAGGAGATTTGGAGGTGTTCCACAATATGTGCCTAAAGTACAGGCCAAAACGATTGCATTTTGGCATGGAGGGCATGATAAATCGGACTCTTCTAGCGGTCTTGGCACATAACCATAATGTTGGCCGTCAACAAAGTAGGACGACCGGAACTTTAGGGACGCTTCGCTACAATAAGGCCTTCACTAAAAGAAGTAAACAATGGGTGATCAAACCAGTGTTTGAGGATATGCAATATGAGTTTATTGAGAGACTTATTGTTGATGTCCTAGATAGGCACATACATGGAGTTGTGAACGAACCTGTGCAGGGGACAACTGCATTGCCACCCAACATTGCCTCTGTTCCATGTCCACCTAAAGCAGAGCTCATTGAGAAATACACATCACGGTTTAAATGATTGTAATTTGATTGTCTGTTCTCTCGAGTCTCCTCATGTCGCAGGCCCATTGAATATGTGTAGCTATGTATTGTGTAAATAAAAGTGATTGCTCAGTGTACATGCAATGTGTCTCTCCACCCTTGTTCATTTGCGCATTAAATTAAACCAAACAGTAATATAAATCATTTTTCAAAAAATATAGAATGTCTCCGTATTTATGGTTCGCTGGGGCTGCAAATGCACGCAGACAAAATGCAAAGATGGAGTGTAAATTTCAAGTCCTGTGAGATGGCCTTACACTGAATGTAGCTAACTAGGAATGTGTGCTCGTTCAAAGTGAAGGTCAGCTGCTTTGATTTTTTGCTTGGGTGCCGGAATGGCCCACGACTCAGTATAAGGTTCTATTGTTATTTGACCTTGACAGGCCGGGACCATCCCGAAAGACTTCTTTTTCGGGGTGTGGGGCAATAACGTAAGAAACGATAATGAATATAATTTCAGAAACGAAAGCCATTTAATGTTCGTTCATTAGAAGAAATAACGTCGGCATAGAAGGAGTGGTATTTCGGGGCTGCCCTACGCACAGACACAATGGAAAATGCAAATATAAAGTAAGTAACTCTTTAGATGAGTTTATACCGCAATTTAATTACTATACAGTAGCTTTAAAGACGGGTTAAGTTGTACTTGTTCGTTCTATGTGGCATATTGTTTTGTACCGCGCACTATCTTGAGGAGAACCATCTCCTTTTACGGAAGCACCTCAAAACCTTCCTCTTTGCTTCTGCTTTCTCTCTCCCCCTCTCCCCTGCTACAACTGGTCCACTGTCTGCGACCTCGGTCCTGGGCCCTTCCACTATCCACCTGCACTGCCTCCCTGTCAACCCCTGCACTGGGGGACTGTCTCAGTATCCTACAGCCCCCCCTTGACGTATAATACCCAGTTGCACTGTCCTAGCTATGAAATAATTTCCCGATAAAATATGATATATAAAATGAATAATTTTAATAAAGATCTGATGGTGAGACTAATTTCATTTGTTATGTTTTTAAAACAGGTACATCCTTCATTATTGTATGTGTCACGAGTACCAGACACCGGCGGATGGCTTTTATAACCGCCAGTTGCTTCTCCGCGTGAACAACGTTACCACCCTGACCATTTTATGGGACGATCGCCAAGTACAAGTATGCCCTTACGCGGTACTAACGGCTAGATGCAACATACAGACCGTTGTGGTGGCCTAGTGCCTCGTTGTTGGAACAGCCATGCGATTATCAGTGCGACCGAAGAGCTTATTTTATCGTAAACCAACACCCTGTGTACTGCACACGAACATCGCTTGCCTCAAGACGAACTATTTTGGATCGAGAGCAAAGAAAAATGCAAATCGCTGAATATTCTCTAAACATTTGATGTCCAATAAATGTACTTTGCCAAATGTACAATCTTGCCGTTTGCTTTTAAACCACAGTTTCATATTCCGAATTGTGGCGCTGTATTGTGAGATGATCTAAGACCCTGTGTACAGCAAAGGAACATCGCGTGCCTCAAAACGAACTTTTTGGAACGTGAGCAAATAAAAATGAAAATCGCTGAATATTCTCTAAACATTTGATGTCAAATAAATGTACTTTACCAAATTTACAATCTTGCGTTTTGATTTAAAAGTACAGTTTCATATTCCGAATTGTGGCGCGCTGTGTTGTGAGCTGATCTGTGTTGGTTTCCGGGTTCTGTGTGGAGTCGCGTAGAAGACGCCTGGGCGCGTTTGCCTACGCAGCACAGTCACGTCACGGATAGAGGCGGGGAATATGAATGTTTTGATAAAGTCTGTTTCAGGGGCGGGGGATTTGATTTAGTGCCGCAAACGCAGGTGAGCCAGGTCGATGGGGGGAAATGATAGGATTATCAGAAAATGGCGGCTGATTTCGAGTGTGTTAATGGACGAAAAGTCGGGTAAGGTCCATAGGAAAGTTTTCTACGATCTACCGATTTATGCTTAAAAACACATGGCCGAACCGTAGGGACAATAAAAAAAAAGTCCCGGAACTATCCTTTAATGTTTCTGAGGCCTATCGTGTTATGCAAAAATACTCCACGGTTGGCAGTCACGGTAGCCTAGATTTTCTTGTATCCAGGTAGATTCGTTTTCTATCTTATTTTTATGTATGCAGGATCATATCTGACTCCTGCTTTTAAGCACTGTAAAATAGGTGCTATTACATCTAATGTAATAGTACATAGGGCCTGATTCACAGACGTGTTTTATAATAGCATCATCCCATAGGAAAACAGGAATCAGGCATGTGGAATCAGGAATGTGTAACAGGAATCAGGAATCAGGCATGTGGAATCAGGAATGTGGAACAGGAATCAGGAATCAGGAATGTGACGATGAAGGGCTGATACAGCCCTGCTGAAATATGAACTTAGAAAGTGCAGGCTGCCACATGTCAGAGTCAGGGGTAGACTGGGAACCAAAAGTGGCTCCGGAAAATGTTTCCATAATGGCCCCATATTGCACAAAGCAGGCGAGCCTAGCAAGCTAGGACCAACCTCGGGATGGGATCATTTGGGAGTCTCCCAAGAACAATTGTAACAGATGGTTGCAGACTTAAGAACTGTCTTGGGTTATGATATGATATGATATGATATGGTATGGTATTTGTAACGCGCCTATACACAAGTGTTTCAAGGCGCGACGAGGCAGGGAGGGAGGGAAACAAGGGGAAGACGGACAAGCGATCCTACTAGGCCAGGTGTCATTCAGATCGCGCAAGTGCAGAGGTAAGGGGAAAAGGAGAAAGTGCAGGGGGAGGAGGTGGGGGGAAAAGTGCAGTACAAGGTAAGTGGCGTAATAAAATAGTAAATGATAAATAATAAATAAAAAGGGCCAGCTGGTGGCAAGTGCGAGGTAAGTGCAGAGCAAGTGCTGGGTAGGGGGCTGTAGGGATACAGTGACAGTCCCACAGTGCAGGGGGAGCCAGGGGGGCAGTGCAAGTGGAGAGTGGCTGGGCCCTGGACCGAGGTCGCTGAGAGTGGCCCAGATGCAGGTTAAGTGCAGAATTCAGTGGGGAGTTAAGCAGGTTTAGCAGGGGAGAGGGAGAGAGAAGGCAGAAGCGAAGAGGAAGGTTTTGAGGTGCTTCCGGAACCGGAGATGGTTCTCCTCAAGTTTCAGGAAGTTTCAGGGTTGATGAAGCAATGTATAAAATGTATAATAATATAACATTTTCCTGGAGTTAAAGGCTTGCATCTCATTAATTTGAATACCCCCGCTGCTTTGCTCCTGTGGTTCTGAACTGGAGGTGAACTTCGAGTGCTGGCTGCTTGGTGACGTGACTCAAATGGTTTATTGTACTTTCACAAAATGCACTAAAAAAGTGCATTTTAGAGCACTTGTTTACACCTGCCCACCTCCACAGCACAACAGGCTTGCCTGGTGTTAGGCAGAATCACCTGCAGTACCCCTTGGGAACACTATAGGGAATTAGGACTACAAGTGTAAGCACAATTTCACCTTTGGTACAAGCCTGTACTACACAGTAAAGTGGTAGCGATGGCTGAGCAGCCAGACTTATCTCAAGAGTTTAAGTGAGTAGTAGAACAAGTTACACAAAGGACCCACCAATACAGTGATTCAAATATACACTCACTCAAGGTTTCTTGGTAAAAGAATAGACATTTATTTACTCAGTCAGTTAGAAAACATTACACTAGCATAAGCAGCTCAATATCACACACTAATAAACCACAAAAATACAACCGGTAAGAAAATGAGCAAGTTTAGCTCCAAATGAATTGGGAGCAAAATGGCACTTCAGATACTTAATAAAGGGGTAAAAACACAAGGTTATAAGAATAGACAGCCCAAATACATTCATAGGCAGGGCAAATGCTTTCAGTTAAATGCAACCAGCAATTCTTTTCAGTAGGCCTGTGCAAAGTCAATGGTTCAGAGTCTTTAGTATAGGATAGCACAGTTCTGGTAAGTAACGGTTAAGTCTTTGCCACGGAGATTAGAAGAAATTGGCTAGATGAAAAGTTTGAAGAATGTTAAGGGAAGGACAAGCCTTCGTAGTTGAGGAAAGTTTCACGCACTTTCTCGATGGCCGAAAAGATTTCCGGACCGCGTTTGCACAGTACCCTGTCAATGAAGAAAGCTGTAGCTGAGGCAGTTGTTTCTGGCAGTTCGAGCAGATCTCGCTGTCCCTGAGCTTCAGTCGTGGGGACAAGAAGGAGGACGTCGGGAGGTTCCTGCACGGCCCAGGGATGAGGCCAAAAGCTGTAGCTAGACGTCAGTTTAAGGTGTGAGTGCCTTAAAGTCCAAGAGCTGGCTCCTTCCGTCTGGCTATCCGGTTTTCAACAGCACTCTGATAAAAATTCGACCAGATGGGGACGGTGTCCAGATGGCTTGTGGGTTGGTTGTTCCCACCAAACTCAAGGGAAGAAGTTAACCTTGAAAGGCTTCTCTGTCGATGGAGTTTCAGGCAATTCGGACCTGCAGCAGGGCTTCACCGGTCATCCAGGAGTTGCAGCACTCCTCTTCCATCTGCTCGTCTTCGGTTCTTTCGTTCCAGTGGTCGACTCTGCTTTCCAAGTCCCAGAGACCTGCTTTTAAACAGTTTTCCCCCATTCATTCCAGTCTGGCTGTCACTCACACAGCAGGGTGGCTGTCCTTTCTGGACAGCCAGCCGGCCAATCACGCCAGAGTGTATTCAGGTCTCCTAGGAGACTAAGCACAGGGAGTTTCGGGCACCTCCCTCACATCCTGTCCACCCTAGACACTCAGGTGCCAGAGGAGGGCTTCAGCACTGAAGTCCGCCAAAGGCCAACGAACAAAGGGACCAAACCACGTTTGGCACGCAGAGACAAACACAAGAAGGACCTTTCCTAAAAGAAATGGCAAAAAAGATGACAGAGTCTGTTTTTACAGATAGGTCTTTGCCGCCATACTGAAAAACATGGCTGACCTGATTTTTAGCTACCGTTGTTAGCGGTCAGGAAAAATCATGGTAGTTTGATCTAAACCACTGCCACCAGCCATTTAAAGTAGGAAAGGGTAACATTTTACTGTTACATGAGTGTTTTGACTCAGGGGAAGCTAGGCAACCCCTCCAGCACTCGATAGGAAGCGTGTGCTGGGTCAGTAAATTTAAAGAGACTAGTAAAGTCAATTTAACTTTACATGCACTGGGAGACAGTAGTCAGTCCCAGAGAAGGTATTTACACCTTGGGAAGTCTAAAAGACATCCCTGTGCCACTTCACAGAAGGTGCTGTGTGACACACAGAAAAAGATGATGCCTATGGAGTTGTTTGAAAACTCCATAACCAAAGAACACAAAAGTAAAACACACATCAAAATACATGGAAGAGTGGGAACAAAAAGGCTCACACTCTTCCCAGGTAAAAAAAAAAGAAATCCTAGAAATCCAGCAAAGTTGCTGGGGGTCTCAAAAGGTAAGGGAAATTAGCACATATTGAGAATTCTCCCTAACACCTGGAATTCTTCCTCCCAATAAAACCAGACCTACACCTGCCGTGCATCCCTTTTCTCCTACAACATGAACGCAAACCTGCTGTCCTACCTTCCACCTCCAACAACACACAAACCATAAGTGACATCCCAATTTGGAAAGACACAGCACAATGAACTGGAGGAATCTGCCCCCGATCACACAAGTCAGTAGTGGCGAAGCTGGAATTCGAGCACAGTTTGCTCTTTAGACACTTGACTATACGTCATCTCCGGTCTCCAGCTGACTAATGTGCATTAATGCAGCTTTAAAGAGATGAATTGAAACTTACACAAAACACATTATGAACAAATCAAATATATAAAGTTTTACATTCATCAAAAAGTGTATGATTGTAGCTTTGTTTTTCCCATTCTGAATGGAATAGTACCAGAACTGAAATGCAACATTACTTGTGAGACTTACACAACACATAGCAAAATAAATGATGTGATAGGGTCATCAGTGTTTGACAGGCATGCAGTGCTGTTATGCCCATGTCAAAAATGCACTTGACAGCATGGGAGTAACAGGACAGTCTGGGAGAGGATTCAGGGCACAGGTCGAGGGTACACATGGGTAGACGGTGTCTGCTCACTTTTTCCATAGGGCAAATGCCATCCCTCCCTGTGTGTTTTTAGCGCCAAACCCTTTATTACACAGAGATTTTAAAAAAGTAATTTGCTGCACCAACTTTAAAGTAAACTGTGCCACGTCTGGCATTGGATCCCTGGTGGTCCACAGTGAGGCCAGACACAGCTATAAGACCAGACCACACAAATCCCAGTCTCATATTGACATTGTTACAGAATAGAGAAAGAGGGAATGGGGATTCTGAACGGAGAATATCTGGTTGGCATAGCTACGGGCAATGACATGGCATGAAATGGCCAAATGGCTAAAATCTCTGTTTCCAACTTCTCCGCTGTACTACCCAATGAGAAGTTCCCTAACAATATGAGTTCCCAATCAGCAGCTGTGTAAGAAGCACGTCAGGTGCCTGGCTTTCCATTTCCTGGCTGTGAAGTGATTTCACATAGGGCTATTGTTGGCTATTTTCACATACATGTTGCCTATTTTTGGGCTACCTTTGACGGCAGATCTGTTTTTTGTCCTCCTGAGGCAGCCTTTCAAGAAACACCCACCCACCCAACACCCTCTCTCTCCACCCCTCCCCCATTCTCTCTACCCCCACCCAACCCACTCCCATTCTCTCTAACTCCAACCACCCACCCACCCCATTTCGTGAGCTAGTTGTGTTTTGTTAGGGCTATTTTGGGCTACATTTGACAAGTCCTTCTGAGGCTGCTTTGTTCTACATGTTTTTGTCCCCAACCAACTTCCATCACTGACCCCCCACTCTCTCTAACCCCTTCCAAACTCACCCACTCCTACCCACCCTACCCCCTGCCTCTTTGCCGCAACCCACCCAATCTCCATCTGCTCTACCCCCACCCACCCATCCTACACCCAGCACTCCAATATAACCCCACCCTCTCTGCCCCTAACCCCACTCTTGCTACCCCAAACAACCCTACCACCCACTGTCTATACTCAATTCCACCCTACCTCAATCTCTCTACCCCCAGCAACCCACCATACTCCCAGTCTCTATAATCCCACCCACCCTACCCCCATTCTCTCTACAAACACCCCACTCTCTCTACTGCCACCTACCCACCCTACCCCCATTCTCTCTATCCCACCCACCCTACGCCCACTCTCTCTCCCCCACTCTCTCTACCCCCACCCACCATATCCCCACTCGCTCTACCACCACCCATCAACCATACCCCCACTCTCTCTACCACCACCCTACCACCCTACCCCCACTTTCTCTACACATGCCCACCCACCCTACCTCCATGCTCTCTACCCCCACCACCCTACCACCACTCTCTCTAACAACCCACCTAACCCCAACTCTCTCTAACCTCATCCTACCAAGCTAGCCCCAGTCTCTCTATGCCCACCCACCCCCACTATCTCTACTAACACCCCACTCTCTCTACCCCCACCTACTCACCTTACTCACTCTCTTTATTCCCACCCACCCTACCCCCACTCTTATCTACACCACCCACCCACCGTACCCCACTCTGTCTACCAGCACCGACCCACCATATCCCCACTCTCTCTACCCTACCAACCATAGCCTGACTCTACCCCCTCCCACCTTACCCTCACTCTCTCTAACCCAGGCAACCTACCCCACTCTCTCTGACTCTACCCTACAAACCTACCCCAATGCTCTCTACACCCACACACCCACCCTACTCCCACTGTCTCTACCCCAACCACCCATCATACCCCTACCCTCTCTACCCCAACCACCCACCATACCCCAAACCTCTCTACCCAGCTACCCTTCCCCACTCTCTACCACCACCCACCCAAACTCCCACTCTCTCTAATAAAGAATCCCACTCTCTCTAACTACCCAAACTGCCTCCACCCTCTCTACCCCTAAAAATCCCCCCACCAACCCAATCCCCATTCCCACTCCCCATACTCCCACTCTCTCTGCCCCAGATAATTATAACATCACTAGAACAGACAGGACCACTAGCAAAGGGGAAGGAATTGCTATCATCTCCAAAACACAACTTGGCATACGAGAATTCACTTTGCTGCCATTCCCATCAGGAGAACTCATGTCCGTCAAATTGCCCATCTCTGCCCAAAGCACAATATTAATACACCTGATTTACAGACCTCCAGGCCTAATCTCGACTTTCGAAGAAGACATCTCTAACTTACTCTGACACCACACTAAATACACCTCCAAAACCTTACTCTTGGGAGACCTAAACCTAGGATACAAAGACCCATTAGATTCACACGCCTTAACCGTAGAACAATCCCTTCTCGATTTAGGATTCAACCAACTCATATTTGGGCCCACCCATTGCAAAGGCAGAACCCTCGACTAGGTTGCCAACCTAAATTGCAATTTGAACTTACTCTCAAATACCCTATGTGCATGGTCAGACCACCACATCATTCACTTTGAATTAGAAGCCCCCCCATACCCAGACACTGCCTTTCCAAACACCCCCAGCCACTACGAGGAATAAGAAGTCCATCACCTTGGAGACCCTTCACCCCTTCATCCAGCCCATCATCAATCCCACTCCCTCCACCGACTCAGACCCAGAAACTCTAGTCAACTTGTTCAACAAGAATCTATTGCTAGCACTATACCAAATAGCCCCCCTCAAAACCAGGAAAACCAAACAACCCAGCCACATCAATAAATGGTTCACTCCAGAATTAAAAGCCCTGAAGAAATCCAAAAATATCCTTAGAAGCTAAATGGATAAAGGACCTGACTCCCCAAAACATGGCCCTCTTCAAAACAGCTGCAGCCAACTACAAAACAGCCATTATCAAAACCAAAAGTGATACATTTAACAACAGAATCCAAAATGCCAGCTCCAATGTGAAAGAACTTGTCACAATCCTCAGGGAAATGAAATCGCCCATACCTCCCCAGTCCACCTGTGACAAAACACCACCTGGTGTGCCAACATCCAGAAGGCACTACGGGACAAAATAGCGTTACTCCAGACCAAAATTGAAACTAAAAGAACTCTCCTAGCCTCTAAAGGCACTAGCACAGCCAGCCACAGTCAGCGCCACAACAACACCAACCTCTTCAATTTCTCACCTGTCACCATTACACAGGTAGAATCCATAATTGCTAGCCTCAAACCCTCTAAATGTGAAGGAGACACTTGCCCAGCCTCCATCATCAAAGAAAGAGCCAAGACTTTGCCCCCTTCATCGCCACACTGATCAACACCTCCTTTGCCTCATGTACAGTTCCTAAGAATCTCAAAGACGCCTGGGTCAAACCACTGATTAAGAAACCCACCCTAAGCCCTAACATTCCCACAAACTACCGCCCCATCACTACCGTCCCATTCCTGCTAAAAATTCTTGATAAAGCAGCATACATTCAAATTCAGAACCACATTGAAACTCACAACCTTCTAGGCCTCCGCTAATCCGGCTTCAGACCTAGACATGGCACTGAGACAGCCCTTCTAGATCTGAAGATCCAAATGGATGAGGCAAAAGACAATGACCATCCCTCCCTCCGCCTACTCTTGGACCTCTCCTCGGCCTTCGACTTAGTCGACCACAGCATCCTAACTTTGCACGTAATCACATCAGCTTCCTTCTCACCTAACGCAGTCAAATGGATCCAATCCTTTCTATCCGAAAGATCCATGAGGGTCTTCTCAGACACTGCATCAGCACACCCTTTGTCCATTACCTGCGTAGTTCCCCAAGGCTCCTGCATCCCCCCAACGCTTTATAACATCTTTACTAAGATGTTATTTGGCCTCCTAGACGACATAAATGTCCCATATACCAATTACGCTGATGATACTCAGATCCTCATCACGCTCTCTGGCACCTACGAGACTGACTCTTCCCGCCTCAATGAAATCTACAGCAAAATCCAAGACTGGATGGCCAAGCATGATCTGTGTTTTAACAACGACAAAACCGAGTTCCTACTCATTGGCTCCAGACAACGACTAAACAAACTCAACCCACAATATAACTCCTTCAATATAGACGGAAATGTCATCAATGTCTCGAAAAACTCTAAAACTTTAGGGGTCTACCTCGACTCCACCGTGTCACTCTCAAGACAAGTAAACGCCACAGCCTCTTCATCGGCGTACACCACTAAACTAATAACTGCCTGCAGACCATTCCTGTCCACACTAAGCTGTATCACTCTGGCCAGAGCCTTGATACTATCATAAATCGACTACTGCAACTCCCTCTATCTAGGCACCAGTAAACAAAAAATCCGTAAGCTCCAAACCCTGCAAAACAACGCTCTTAGAGCAGCCCTCAATATCCCACGTTCCGACCACATAACCCAAGCCAGACAGACGGCCAACTGGCTCCCCATAAAAGACAGAATCACTTTCAGAACTCTCATGATCACCCACAAGTGTCTCAATAATACAGCCCCTGAGTACCTGACCAACAAATTCTTGTGGAAAGCCTCATCCAGAGCCAAATATGTCCACTGCCTTAGCAGCATTCCCAAATTCAGACTCCAAAATCAGGTGGAACCAGCTTCCCAGGTCTAGCTGCTAAAACTTGGAACTCCCTGCTCCCGGCGCTTAGAGATGAACATTCCTTCCTAACATTCCGATTCAAAGTGAAATCTTGGCTCCTCTCCCCAACCACCTCCTCCGAAGGTACACCCTCGCAACCACACACTCCTTGTATATTAATGCAGAAATGTAAAATGTAAAATGTCTCCCACAGTGTCTCTCGCTGCATGCTACTTGTAAATTCTAGCACACCCCATCTATTTCCTATTATTTGTTGTACCCTTGCCCTCATACTGTAATGTACTATATCTGTATATGTTCCTGTACCCTATTGTACTTCATTATGTATACCTTGTCTGTAGTAACACCTCCTTTAAGTCAAGTCCCTAGCTACCTCAGGGTTCAGTGCGCTATATAAGCAAATAAAACCAAACCAATCTACCCTATAGCCAGTCTTTCTGCCCCCACACACCCACCCTACTCCCCACTCCCTCTACCCCTATCGACTCTACACCCAGCCTCCCATTTCTTTACCCCCACCCACTCTACCTCCCCTCTCTCCCCAAACACCCACCCTACCTCCATTCAATCTACCCCCAAAACACCCACCATGACCAAACGCTCTCTACCCCCACCCACCCTTTCCCACTCTCAACCACCACCCACCAAAACCCACTCTCTCTAACCACCCACCCTACCTCAACTCTCTCTACCCTCTACCCACGCACCCAATCCCCATTCTCTCTCCCCATACTCACACTCTCTCTGCCCCACCCACCTACCATATACCCAATCTCTCTGCCCCCACACACCTACTCTACTCCCCACTTTCCATAACACTATTGATTCTACCTACACTCGCTATACCAAAACCCACCCGCCCAGCCTCCCATTTCTTTACCCTCTCCCACTCTACCTCCCCTCACTACCCTAAACACCATCCTACCTCCAATCGATCTAACCCCACCCACTCACCATATCCAAACTCCTCTACCCCCACCCACCCTACCCCCACCCTCTTAAACTCTACAAGCCCACCATACTCCCACTCGCTCTACCCCAACCACCCACCCTACCCCCACTCTCTCTACTCCATGCACCCACCCTATCTCCACTCTCTACCCCATCCAACCACCCGACCACGACTCTCTCTACCCTCACCCACCTTATCCCCCCTCTCTCTACCCCATCCAACCTCTCCCAATCTCTTTCCCCACCCACTCTACCCCACTCTCTCTACCCCAAGCCACCTACCCTTCCTACACTCTCTCCAAAAGCACCCACCTGACCTCCACTCTCTCTACCCCCACCCACCGACCTCCACTCTCTCTACCCCCACCCACTCTACCACCACTCTTTCTACCCCTACCCACCCACCCAATCCCAACTCTCTGTACCCATACCCCACATTCTCTGCCCCAGCCACCTACCCTACCCATGCACTCTCTACCCCCACCCACCCTAACCCCACTCTCTCTTTCCCCAGACACCCCACCCACCCTAACCCCACTCTCTCTACTGTCACCCACCCACACTACCCCTACTCACTCTGCCACCACCCACACTAAACCACTCTCTCTACCGCCACCCTACCACCTTACCCCCCACTTTCTCTATGCTGCCCCCATCCCCCACCCTCTCTACCACCACCACCCTACCCCCACTCTCTACTGTCACCCACCCACGCTATCCCCACTCTCTCCAACCACCAGCCCTACTCTCTCTACCCCCACCCAATCTCCCTACATTCTACCCACATCAACCCACCCTACTGCCTATCTCTCTACCCTCATGTACCCTACCCCCAACTCTCTCTACCCCCATACCCTCACCCTTCCTGCCTCTAGCCCCACTCTCTCTGTCCCACTCACCCTAGCCCCACACTCTCTACCCCCACCCAACTTTCCCCTACTCTCTCTACCCACACACCCACCCTACCCCACTCCCTCTAGCCGCAACCATAAAGCCTACCTCCACTCTCTCTACCACATCCACCCACCCTATCTCCACTCTTTCTACCCCCATCCACCCACCCTACCACCACTCTCTCTTCATCCACCCACCCTACCCCTACTCTCTCTACCGCACCCAACCTTCCCCAATCTCTCTCTACCCCCACCTCCCTCTCTCTACCCACACCCTCACTACCCCACCCTCTCTACACCCTCCCACCAACTCTACCCCCACCCTCTCTACTCCCACCACACTCCCTACCCCCACTCTATACCCACCCTAAACCCACCCTCTTTACCCCCACCCACTCTGTACCACCCTCTCTGTCAGCACCCACATACTCTGTGCTCCTTGCCCCACTCCCTCCAACCCCACCCTCCCTACATCACTCTCTCTACCCCACCTACCGTACCCCCACTCTCTCTGCCACAGGCACCTATCCTACCCACACTATCTCTACCCCCACCCACCCTACCCCAGTCTCTCTACCGAAACCCACACTCTCTCTACCCCCACCCAACCTACCCCACTCTCTCTACCGATACCCCACTCTCTCTACTGACACTCAACTCTCTCTACCCCCACTCTATCTACTCCATATACCCACCATATCTCCACTCTCTACACCCATCCAACCACCCTACCACTACTCTCTCTACCCTCACCCACCTTATCCCCCCTCTCTCTACCCCATCCAACCTCTCCCAATCTCTTCCCCCACCCACCCTACCCCACTCTCTCTACCCCCAGCCACCTACCCTTCCTACATTCTCTCCAAGAGCACCCACCCGACCTCCACTCTCTCTACCCCCACCCACCCGACCTCCACTCTCTCTACCCCCACCAACTCTACCACCACTCTTTCTACCCCTAACCACCTATCCAATCCCAACTCTCTGTACCCATACCCCACATTCTCTGCCCCAGCCACCTACCCTACCCATGCACTCTCTACCCCACCCACTCAAACCCTACTCTCTCTTTCCCCACCCTCACCCATCCAACCCCCACTCTCTATACCCCCAGTCACTCACCCTACCCAACTCTCTGTGCCCCCACCCACCGGCTCTACCCCCACTCCCTCTATGTGTTATGTTATCTGGATTTTAGTAAAGCGCTACTTTCGACTGAAGCCTTCTGGCCGCTGGCAGTAACAAGTGCAAATTAGATGGATCAGAGGCTCAATTTTAATTGAAAAGATGGGTCTTTAGTTATTTCCGAAAGGCCAGTAGACTCTTTTCCACTGGAAGCAATGGTGGCAGGCTGTGCCAACACTGAGAAGGAGCGTGCACCTTTTCTTTCTCTTGTGTAAGGTGGAATGATGAGGGTACTTACTTTGTTACACCTCGGGGGTGTCGAGGTGTGCGCAGTTTGAGTCTAGTCGAAAAAGGAGAAGTATTTGGCCAACTCAGTGTCTTGTAAGATGATATACATACTCTTAAATGCTATCCGTTTAGGCCCGGCTCCAGTACTTTTCATCTCGGTGGGCCAGCTTTGTGATAAGAGGGGCCCAAATGCCATTGGGTTTGAGTCTAGGAGCAACCTAAAGAAAGTACTTGCGTCTATCCAGATTCCACTGATATGTGATCCTGCAAAAACGTCTTCCCAGATCTGGAAAAATACATTTGCACCCCTCTATAAAAAAACAGACAGAGCAAAAGGAGAAGCAAGGAAAATAGTATTTGCAAAATCAATCGACCTATCTCCCCTTCCCATCTCCTCTTCCCTTTGTATTATGTCCTATCCTCTTCCACTTTTCACCCCTAGTCACCTTCCTTCAGCTCCCCTAATCACCATTCCCATTTACCTCCACTCCCCCTACTCCGACCAGCCCCCAGCATATCTTTCTTGGCCTGGCCGGGGAACATCGAGGATGATGCCTCCTCCACCTCCTCTGAGAGGGCTGAGCAGTGAGGCCTCCAGTCTTTGTACCATCTCAGATGATGGTGTTCACCCTACAAGGCCTTCCTGACCACTGTGGCTACTCCCAAGAGGCCCCAGTGGAGGTGCGTGCGGTCCCTCCATCTTATGTGAAAGACAGACCCCTCCAGAATACTGAAGTAAGGAATAGGAGATTGTGTTTCTTCGAAAATTAAGTTGCATTTTTGCAGCACATTTTAGTTGAGGTGAGGGAGTGCTAGCATATAGGAGAGAATGCTAGGGCTGGGAGTGCTGCCTGAGAAGGTAGACTGTGCAGGTTGAGGGGTTTCAGCCTCCTGGTATCACTGTTGGTGGAGTACGGCAGGGAGGAGAAGGCCTTGCTCCCCTACCTTGTCCCAGTACATCATTGTTTGGTACATACTGGTTATAAGATGCAATTGTCCATGATTACTTTTTGTTTGATGTGTTTACTTTGATTTGCTATTTAATAACACAATTGTGTTCAATAAATGCAGCCTGATATTTTTTATGAAAGATGTGTGTTTGTGGGTGTGTTCTTGGCGGGTTCCAATGCTTGTGCTGCCCATCTATTAAACCATGAGTGAGGCGTTTGGAATAGCTTATAATGCAAAATGAATCACTTCTGGGGGCACCGAATTTTAGCAGATACGACATAGTGAAATTAAATGGTTTGTACAGGATCACACACTTTGGGTGAGTGATAAATCCAGAATGTGAGCCTTGCCTGAAATGTAGATACTTGACCATGCATCTTTCAAGCTCATCTTGGTAGAAATATGTGTTGAAGTATGGTTTTGAATGCCTACAATAATAGTTAATTGTATACACATTATTTTAAAAATGCACAGCTCACATGATAACTCAACCTGACAATGTATTCATCATTCTAGAAACGTGTTGATGAAAAGAGTAAGCGGGGCATTTTGCTTTGAATCCTAAATTGCAAAGGAAGGGACCACTCCTGTTTGCACTTTTTGCAAAAGGGGCCATTCATTCATTATCATTGTTTCAACCAAGTACTGGAAAAGTAAAGTGTAAAATGCAGGCGAAAATCGCCTTTGCTCTTTATGTTTCCACTACGTGTCTGGGAAAGTGTAAATCACTTCCACAATTAATGATTGTGGGAGCCCACCACAATGGATTCCTTTGGAATCTGCCTGCTTTTACCAGGTGTAAATGTCAGACAGATCCCAGAGGAATCCATTGGTTTTCAACCAACATAAAAATACATGCTGATTTGGCAGGGGGACCTCTGGTCTCCAACCTCACATGCCAAATCATACAAAATCCTGCAGGTCACAAAAAGTGGAGATAAATGCATTTATTCTTCAAATGACCCCCTATGATTGTAGCTTTGTTTTCCCCATCCTGAATGGAAGCATATAGGCTCCAGTATAGACATTAATGAGAATTTACAAAAAAATCTCATACAGACACAAAGTGAAATGAAATGCATGGCAAGATCATTGTTTCACACTGCTTGACCTGTATCCTAATCACCCAACAATCACACCTAAATAGCCTGTTAAAACCCTATATAATTTAAAGAAAAAAGTGCCACAGCAATGGTCACTACCTGTTACCTTTTCTCATCTCTAATTACTTTCTATTAATCACTTTCTGGAGTAAATACATTGCCTCTGTGACACGTTATAAAGATACAACCTCAGTGGGAGGGCCTGTGCAGCCCTGGCTGTTTGTATTTGGGGGAGAGAGGCAGAGCAGGGGGGCATGGGGATTTGTCCCTGGTCCAAATGTTAAATCCACCTCTGATGTCACTCTTTGGGAAATATTTAAATACTGCTTTTTAGTTTTAAAAGATGTACACCTTTTATACTTTGCAGGCAACATTATAGGAAATGCTGTTCTCTCGTGTTATTTTAAAGGTGCTCTTTAAGGGATTCCGGCACTGCCTAAACACCCGACACCCAGGATTTACATTATACTTTCCAAACAGGACCCACAATATACATGATGTAGTCTGTTGGAATGCACACTCTGATAAGTTACTCAAACAGTATGAGCTTATCAAGTCGGTACTTAGTTTGAATCATGAAACGTTCTGGCAGAGTAGACGAGGCTTCCACACAGACAGATACATTCTATTTAGGTCGGAGCCCCACTGGTAAGTATGCATGAGAAGATCTGAAACTGGTCCATACTTGCGATCCTAGCCTTATTATTTACAGGTAGGGCCTTGTTGGACCAACTCAGTGAGGTGCGGCTTGATTACCTAGGCGTAGCAAGCACGGCACTCGCATCTAGGCATAACATGTTCACTTTGGAAGACAAACTGAAACCAACATGCATTGACAAAGCCAACAGCTTGGGCTTTTGATCAGGCATGGATAGGCATTTGCCAGGCAATGCCATAAGGGTACCATGTGCCATAAAATGGGGAACAGCTGGAAAATGGTGCAAGAACTTGGGCATATGATGGCATTGCCTGGAAAATGTCTAATACCTATACACAAGCAAAAACCTTTGGCTTTGCGATAGCTTGTTTAAAACAGTACTTCAGGCAGAGGCATTGACAAAGATATTGCTTATAAAATCAACTGGCTGAACACACACATTAAGGTTTGTTTATCATACAAGGAGCTCATTTACAGTGGCAATTCAGTAATTAAACACTAAAAGAATGCTTAGAAATAACACTGGCAGTCCCTAAATAGCAACACGTTTGGTGTTACTTTGTAATAGAGCTTGCTCAAAGAGTTCCAGAAAGGTTACATTTTGGTGGCAAGAGGCAGGTAGTTGGTGGTAATGCCATAGGCTCTAACATAGTCATGGCTAGTCGTTGGGTGGGTAAATGACCAAATAGACCCATAGGATGTGGGTTTCTTCTCACATTCTATCTCCATCCTATCTGTGTTCCACTGCACGAGTTCTGTCTTGAACCTAATAGGAAAAAGTCTGAATCAATGAAAACCACTGGCATTGCACTGGCCAATCTTCTTTACCATTGTTTCCAAACCAGCCTTGGCCCATTCACCAATTCGAGAAGCCTTTCCCAAACTGCTAGATGAAAAGGCCTAAAAATGCATGTGGTTGCTTGTGTTCCAGTGCAGAGGGGTCATGGCCTAGCAATTGAGATTGGACTGTACCTTTTGGTGGCAGCACCAAGAGTCATTTGTTAATGGCTTGTCCCCTTCTGTAATGGAACAGACATACTACAGAATTATGGCATGGAATGTTGCGCAGAGCAACTGTAGTGGTAATGTTTAATTCACAGCCTTGCATCTATCACTTTTTATTTTACTACACTCCAGAATTGCATTTATGTTACTATCAACCTTATCTTTTCACTTATACTCAAGTAGTTAATGCAGCAGAATAAATACTTTGAATGTAATGTGTAAGGTCCCCCAGTCAGATGTTGCACCTTCTGCAGAAATCTGTTTTCAAGCAACATCTTCTGTCATTTATTGTTTGATATAGTTAATAATTTTATTAAGCATGATGCGAAAAAAACGCTATATTCCCACAAAAGATAAACATGCTTTAAATTACAGAAAACAAAACGGTGATTTTAGGTTTCAGAAAATAGTTGTAGGCCTGCCAGCTTGAATATGTATGCCACCTCACTTATAGGTGTGAATGGCCCTCCATCTCCCTGGTCATGTCATGGCTGTGGGGCATATATTGTCTAGGGCATGAAAACAAATCCTGGCCAGCCTCCTTCATTACAGCCTCTCAGAATGATATCTCCGAGGTTGCTGCTGGATGTGTCGAATTAAATCCACCCCCACACCCATGTTCCCTCAGGTCCCACTGGCATGGCCTACTTTCTAGTGGGGGCCAGAGGGTGGCCTTGGGGGAACCTGGCCCCCCTCCCCCCTGCTAGAGCCGGGCCTGGGCACACTGCTAGCATGCACAACTACTCACAGACATGGAGCATGGAATGTGGAGAGGGTACTGCTCCAAGACTCACACGTGCAGATAGCAGTAAAAGTCCGAAATGGCTGCTATGGGCACCACATAATATGATGGGTTATTTATAACGCGCTTAATACCCAGAGGTTTCTTAGCACGGACCCGGGGATCCAACCTGTGTTGCTCTGTGACGTCTTGCTTCCAAGGCCAGCATGATGCTCCTGAGCTATCCTCCAGAGACAGTGGAACATCATGACACCACAACGAGATCATATGTTCTACATTATAGACCTTGTCTCAGGCAAAGGAAGATATAGGCAGCAGCTTCCATTGGGCAGAGTAGGGTGGCCTCAAGCATCACGCTGCTCCAGGACCAGGCAGCACACTTCTCAGGAAAGCCAGTATAAGAGTGCTGATACCACTGAGGAAAGGAACCCCAAAGCCTGCATGCAGCAGTAGAGGTAGCGGGGTAGGGTCGCTCGGGGTAGAGAGAGTGGTTGTATAAATGATAAAATAATACCCCCAACAACATCCAGATTAAAACGTGAAAACATGTGCCAATATATGATCATTAACCTGGCCTGCACCATGAAACTGCACAATCATCAACTTAAAAATGAAGACACCTGTGTGAAACAATGAGGCCACACAGAGCAAACAAAGATGTTAGACTGTTATTAAGAAAAGCAACACACTCATAATGTGAGCAAAGGCACAGAAAAGAGAAAGATAACACTTCTATGCTTTCAATTCAATGACACAAAACGTGTCTATCTTTAAAATGCTCCTCGTTATGCTATGTATGTTATGTACCAGCTTTTAACGCGCCGAAAGCCCGCGGGCATCAGGGTGCGGGTAACCAAGAAGGATCAAATTCACATGTTAATCTCCGTTAGTGGTTTGAACAATATTCGACACAGATTATTGGAACAATAGGGTTTTCAGCGATTTCCTGAACCTCTGGTAGTTCACTTCTTGCTGTTAAGATCGGTGGCAATTTGTTCCAATATTGTGCTGTCAACAGCACACTCTATCTGGAGTGCGGGCCGAACAATGCACAGAAACATCACCACATGAGCTAATGCACGTCAACACACCACACACATGATTGGCAACATCTGCTTTCTGACTTCAAAGGGTGCATCAGTCTTACCTCTATGTTAATGCACCTCTATGGTTAATCAAAACCAAAAAGCTACAAAGTATATTTATTCATTTGTGAAAACGTCATCAATCGTGCCAGACGTTAGATCGAGTGAATGTACCCAGTGGTGGAAATGGAAAACATGGAAAGGGGGATCCCATAAGGACCAGGGTGGGGGCGGGGTTTGGAGGAGGGGGCGGTGTTCCGATGGGGCAGAGGCGGCATTTGAACTCTACTCAATGGAAATGTTCAAAATAATAATTTTAAAATGGAGACATGTCTTTCATGCGACTTCTTTCCAAACTCCACGCTGTACATCAATTCCACCTGAAATCACTTCCATGGCAGTGGTGCACCCAAAATACTGTCTGTGATTTTTAGCACATTAAGGGATTCATAGACATGCTCTACAGTAGAAGGTTACCGGGGTAGCTCAGCAGGTTGAGAGACCGTTGCTGAGATGTTATATATTCAAAACGGGTTGTTATTCGTATTTGCAATTCCTTATTTTTTTTAAAAAGTGCTATAGAATGTGGTTGGCCAGGACCTGGTTTGGGCTGGTCGCTCGCTTATATTCAGGGGGTATGTGGGGGTATTTCTGCCCCTCTAGTGAAAATCAAAAGTTTGCACCCATGAACACACAGTTTAATGTCCTAATAACTGCTGCCAGAACAACAGAAGCATGTATTTGTGATTAATCAGTTTGACCAGCATATGACATCTGGGCACACATATTACAGGGTATGCGTGTGGCAGCCCGACAAAAAAACACATTTCCAAAAACGAGTGAATGCAACTTTAAGCAGCATTTTTGAGTTATGAAACGACTTTTTTTTTCTATGAAAGGGTAAGATGCACATTTGGAAAACAATAGTTTGCCCATCAGGTAGAAAGTCTGCTTTTAGCAGTGATGGCCCCCACCCAGCAATAGTCATGGCCCATTAAGTCCTGTGATGTTCCTTTTAGGCCAGAAGAAAGAAAACAGGTGGAGCAAATACTGAGTGCAGACGCGCGAATGACAGCCGGTGAAAGGAGCACAGCGCAGATTAGATCACAGAGCCCCCAGCGTCCCTCGTGAAGCTGGGGGCTCGGTATGGCATGGTCAGGGCTGAGAAGGCTGGGTCCCGAGATCCGGCCAGACATCTGATGCTGAATCTCGCCCCGCCAAGTGCCGGCCCGTTGGCCAGCGCTCAGTGTACCTCGTGAAGCTGGGGGCTCGGTATGGCATGGTCAGGGCTGAGGCAGGCCAGTTCCCGAGATCCAGCCAGACATCTGATGCTGGATCTCGGACCCAGCCCATTGACCAGCGCTCAGTGTACCTCGTGAAGCTGGGGGCTCGGTATGGCATGGTCAGGGCTGAGGCAGGCCGGGTCCCGAGATCCAGCCAGACATCTGATGCTGAATCTCGACCCTCCAAGTGCCAGCCCATTGCCCATCGCTCAGTGTACCTCGTGAAGCTGGGGGCTCGGTATGGCATGGTCAGGGCTGAGGCAGGCCGGGTCCCGAGATCCGGCCAGACATCTGATGCTGAATCTCGACCCAGCAGGATCCGGGCCATTGGCCAGTGCTCAGTGTACCTCATGAAGCTGGGGGCTCGGTATGGTCTGGCCAGGGTTGACGCAGGCCGGGTCCCGAGATCCGGCCAGAGATCTGATGCTGAATCTCGACCCAGCAGGATCCGGGCCATTTGCCAGCGCTCAGTGTACCTCATGAAGCTGGGGGCTCGGTATGGTCTGGCCAGGGCTGAGGCAGGCCGGGTCCCGAGATCCGGCCAGACATCTGATGCTGAATCTCGACCCAGCAGGATCCGGGCCATTGGCCAGCGCTCAGTGTACCTTGTGAAGCTGGGGGCTCGGTATGGTCTGGCCACGGCTGAGGCAGGTCGGGTCCCGAGATCCGGCCAGACATCTGATGCTGAATCTCGACCCAGCAGGATCCGGCCATTGGCCTGCGCTCAGTGTACCTCGTGAAGCTGGGGGATTGGTATGGTCTGGCGAGGGCTGAGGCAGGCCGGGTCCCGAGATCCGGCCAGACATCTGATGCAGGATCTCAGACCCGGCCCATTGACCAGCGCTCAGTGTAGCTCGGAGTGTCAGAGGCAGGCAGGTGTTAGTAACGTCCTGGTAACTCTCCAGACCACCTTTCCGAGGGGAATGAATAGTTGCAAGCTTTGCAAAGCTGTGAGGTGTATTTTAAGTAAAAAATAAAAACATGGGTAGATGCCATATATATATTGTAAAGGCCACCTGGACCACTAGGACTACTTCCAGCCTTGTCGAGAAGAGTGCTAACCATGTCTCCTTTCAAACAACACACTACATAAGGCAGCGCAACCCATATTTATAAGCTTCAAAACGCGATCTTTTTTCTCAGGGTTAGTTTTATGTTGCTTAAGAAATAGTACAGTATACGATCCTTGCAACAATTCATGACTTTCAAGGTACATTTCACCACGTGCCGTCCTCTCAGGCATATGTGCAGCCCCTGTTGACCAGGTAACGCCGTGTCGCGTTGCATGCTATAATATATGCACCGTTTAACCCAATCAGTGAAGAGAACTCTGCCGATTAGAACGCAGTGAAAGACAGCCAGCTTTGGGGATCTCACTGTCTGTAGATCACGCCCCTTTCCTGCTCTGTTGTTGTGATCGCTTACAGGTGCTTCTGTGAGATTTACTTCGGGTGAGAACTCTCTAGAAGCTCCCGAACGAGCAACGCTGCATCACAAGATACTGGGGGCGGGGGAGGGGGGGAGAATGTCGTAGACATAGAGGAAGGACAGAGTGAACGACAGGCTAGAGACCAGAGACCTCCGTGGCTGCATATTGTGTATTCAATGTAACTTTTAAAGTTTGATCTATCTATTTGTATCGAGGTCGGCGAGGGGGGTCTCCGATTTCCAAGATACATTGTAACCATAAAAAAAGTATCTGCTGGGGAAAGTAGCCCAAAACTAGCCCTATTTCCTGGGACCAGCTAGTAGCCCAAAAAAGACTAACGTGAAATCACTTTGAAATCCAGGCTTGCTCCTTAAAATGCTGCTGTTTGGTTCAAATATTGTTAGGTAACCTCTCATTGGCTAGTACTGTGGAGGGCTTTGGAAAAATAGATTTTAGTGAGTTGGCCGTTTCATTCCGTGGCAACAACCAGATATTCTCAGCTCAGAATCGCATTTCTCTCGCTCTCTCTTTCTTGTACACATGTGTTGTAAAATGCTCCTGGTATCCTACAGACCCCATTGTAAATTGGATGGCTTTTCACCCAATGTATGGCTTAAAGTGTGCTGTAAAAATGCACCTTCTCATGTCATTGCCCCGCGCCCCGTATCTGCTAGGTTGGTTATGCTCCCTCGCTGCGCTCAGGCACTCAAGCTAATTTGGGGGGAACATTTGCACTCCTTCCCCTTCACTACACAACTCCAACAGCCACAACTGACACAGCCACAACGAGAGGACAGAGCTTCTACACGGCTTTCTCGGAACAAGAGTGAACAACTCTATAAATGCTGTGCACAATTGTATATATAATATTGTGTATCTATACAGACAACCACATAAGTGTGTGTTTCATTCTAACGTGGTCTCTGCTCACACTATTAAAGGTGCCCCTCCTCCTGTTGTCTCGGGACCCCTGTGTGCCGCTCCAAATATGATTCTTGGAGACCCCACTGGTTAGTGGGTCATGTCGGAACTGATGGCCCATCAATTGGAGGCTGTTCCCTTGCCGGGATAAGTGAACATGGCGGTAGTGATATGGTATTTGCTTACACTATAGTGCCAGAGCTAGATGATGGTGATACAAATGAATGACATGCCTGTTCCCCTCAACCTCCAAACATACATATTCAGCGAGCATACCCTACCGCCGAAACCCAAAATCAGGCTTTGGATTACCAATGCAACACCCCAAATATAAAGCTCTGAACCCAGCCCCCACCCCTTCCATCCTACAGTTCTGCTGGTTGGCTGCCTCTCTTTGCAGCACACTTACAGATGTGCATGTTGTGTTGTCCTAACCCCATTTCCCACCCCAGTGGACAGATTATTTGCAACGTTTACATCTAATTCTACTAGTTTCCCTAAGCGGGGCGAAGCCTGTTCTTCGCTCTAGTCCTAATATCCACCATTGTCTGCTCTTACTCTCAAGGCAGTGTTTATATGCAAAACCATTCAGAGCACTCAAACTATTGGATCACAAGAAATACTGCAAATCCGACCGCAAATGATCCCCGAGTTCATCTATATAAATATTTGTGAACGTTTGTTTGTATGTTCGCGTTTGGCTCTAGCCCCATAAGAGTTGGTGGGCTTAGGTTTCGACCCAAGTTCGGCATACCAGTCTGAGGTGTACTGGCGATAGTGAAACTTGACCAACCCCATCCATTCATTCTGCACAGGGTGAATGGATGGCCCTGTGCTATCTCTATGGGCGATTTCGGGAGAATGGCGGTTTTGCGATTGTTGGATCCAGCCCCACAACAGTTGGGCGGCTGAGGTTTTGGCCCGAGGTCGGCATACCAGTCTGAGGTGTACTGGCGATAGTGAAATTTGACCAACCCCACCCATTTGCCCTGCACAGGGGTCGAGCGGCGTCTGACCCTGTGCTATCAGTACAGGTGATTTCAGGAGATTGACGATTTTGTAATATTTCAAAAATAGGAAGTTAGGACACAATATAACATACACAAGGCTAAAGCAGACCGCATGTGCAGGTCAGCTACAGACCTGGGCAACGCTGGGTGGTACCACTAGTGTATTCATATTATAGCTATTCTATAACATGTTGTCTCCAATTTTTAGTTATGGTTATTAGGAGGGGCTAAAGCACCATTTATAGACCAAAACCTTTGGCATAAGAATACAGATATGAGGGAAATGACACATGAGGAGGGACACATAGCCTGTGAGTGCTTTGGAGATTTGTATCCACCCATTGACCACCCAAGACCATGTTTGATAATCCCTATGACCAGTCACACCACTCCCTTCCTAAAACATCCCCCCTTACCTCCCTGAGGCTAGCTTTCTTTGAACTAGCTCTATCGCGCAGTAGTATAAAACCATTTGTTGTTATCGGACTGTCCCTGGTATTTTTAAACAGACTTTTGAAAGGTTATTGCTTATTTCCAGCTGTAAATCAGCTCCTGGTGTAACGAAAAAGTCTTAACCGAGTGTGCCTTCAGCCGTTTGATTTATACGCACTGTCTCACTACGGCACGCTAACGTCCAACGATAAAGCCCTAATCATGCACGGGCAGCTCGGGAAAGTGTGTGGATGTTATCTTCTGACACATAACAGTTTTGCTGTCCATAGGCCAGTGCATTTGTTCAACACATCTCTCGGGATGAGCTTCAGTTTTGCAAAAACCTAAAGTGCCTGTAGAATTGCTCCCTTCCTCTTACACTGAGAATTAGATGTTCAAGGTTATAAAAAATATCCCCAGAACAGCATCAGTGCTAACTGTTAGGAATAGTTGTGAAAGGTGAACGGCTGAGATCACGCCAAACTGGGTTGGTTTTCAAAAATTGCGTTACTAGTTTTTTTAGTAAAAAATAATTGTATTCGACATGGAATCTCACAACATAAGGTTCCTCAAAGGCTTGTTAGATGTCTGCAAACACACAAGCCAGTCTCTCTATTCAGTGCTCACTGTTACTGAAATGCTCATCATTCAATCTTCTTAATAGTGCCTGTAGCTCCTGGGTAAATGGGTAGGGCTACGATATGATAGGTTATTTATAATGCGCTTAATACCCAGAGGTTTCTAAGCGCGGACCCGGGGATCGAACCTGTGGTGCTCCGTGCCGTCACGTTGCCCCTGAGCTGTCCTCCCGAGACTATTGTTGCTGTATACTCTCGGATCCTCTCTTTAAAGTTTAGTGCTTAATTGAACCTTCACACAATTTCTTTTCCTCAATTTTACAGCTTTCCGAAGATTTAGGTGCAACCTATTTCGCCACAACACCAAACCACCTACTTTTGTAGATAGGAAATAGGTGGCAAAGGGCCATCAAAGGTACAAAGTGACAACATTTGAGCCAGTACTGACTTTCCAACCAACACCACTCTGCATTTTGGGTCTTGCAGGTTAGTTGTCCTCATAGGTATGTGTCTACTCCCAGAATGTAAAGCAATGGTGGCAAAAAGCCAGGTGTCACATGACATGAGCGCACCTGCCAGCCATGGACAATATGAAGAGCTGTAGTTTCTGTTTTGATAATGCAGTGCCACTTGTACTATTATTTCACATGACTCCAGCACTTGGGCCTCATCACGAGTTGGGCTGTAGTCCTTAAATCCGGCAGTAACGGTATTACCGCCGCATTTAAGGGCTGGCCCTATCACAAGTTGGGCGCTAAATGGGCTGTTTTACCTCCAGCTTTTTTTCTGGAGGTGAAAATCCCATTTAGCGCCCTGTTTTCGGCGGTATTACCGCCGGCTGTATTAGCCCACAGCATTAGCGCCGAAAATGCCCCATTAGATGAAATGGATGCAATGAGGAATGGGGATTTAACGTTAACGCACAACTCGTGATCTGGCGGTAATACCGCCAGACCGGTCGGTGCTCAGGCTATTAAAGTCAGGCGGTATTACAGCCGGGATACAGCCCAACTCGTGATGAGGCCCCATTCTTTCTATTTTGTAATGCTGCTTAATCGTTTTAATACAGCCTAACCATTTCCCATTGTTTTCTCCCTTTTGAAATTGACGCTTTCCATTCAGAGGCCATAACCATGTGCAATGCCATTTCCGATGGTTGTGGGGCTTCTTTGCTCTTCCCGTCTCCGGAATAAAGTGTCCCAGTTCATACAGTTCAGGAGGGCTTACCTTACCCATTGCAGGCCTTTCAGGCTTCAGGTTCCCTGCACCCTTTTTCAATTGGCGATCTCATGGCATATTTGAGGTTTCCCGGACCCTTCCGTCTTTGGTTGACTTATTGCGGCTTCCGATGACCCGGATCCCAAACACCAACTTGCTACTGGACTCCATTTCACAGGCAGGTCAGTTGGTGCGGAAGCCAGTGAGGTGGGCCAGTAGAGACCGAGAGGAGACCTGCTCCTCCGGGCACCTCTCCACACCTGATATAATCTTCCTGGCCCGGTCTCGTTTCTCCTCCTACCATCTGGTCCTACATCGAGCCGGAAACGTCCAAAAAGTCTGATTAAAAAAAGACCAAATCCCCCATTCGGTGGCAAGGGCTGCGGGGGTGTCCCCCGCACCGTTTTTCACTATATTGTGAGTAGGGGTTGTGGGGACGTCTGCCGCAGCATGTCCCAAAAAAAGTAAAAAAATAAATAAAAAAAGGAAAGGACCTTGTGGTGCCAGTTCCTGATCACCGAAGTGAAAGGGAACAGATGTTGCAGGGATACAGCGAGTCGGCGGCACACAGCGAAGTGTGCCGACGCAAGGTAAGTAGGGGGCTTAGGAGCAGGGGCAAAGGCTGAAATGTTCAGGGGAGAGAAGACCGAAAGTTATTTTAAAAAAAATAACTTTCAGTCTTTTCTCCCTCGAACATTTCAGCCGCAGGCGTCTATCCCTGATCCCATCGAGCCAACAGGGACCACCAGAACCTTCCTGCTCTGGCTATCGAAGACGAGGTCCCTCTCTTCACTGCGGTCCTTGACGCTTTAAGGTGTTACCAAGTGGTCTGCTCTCACCTCTCTTCTCACTGTTATTACCTGTAACTCCCCTCCTCCTTTGAGCTTTGACTCCTCTCTTGCATCTCATTCTCCCTTGATGTTACACTCCCAACGCCCTTCGTACCACCTTCCCTTCAACCTCCCTATCGTGGTATTCCTTCCTCCACATCCTCTGTAACTCTCTTCACATGATGTGACCTCCTCTGTGTCACTTCTAGCGTGTGATGTTAACGCCCTCGGCTTCTACTATGATTGTGCCACCTCCGTCCGCACCCTAATTCATCCCACCTCTTCTTCACTTCCACTCTGTGTCCTGATGTTATTCTCCTGCAATCGTCCTCCTTCTGATCTTACTAGTCTACCTCCTCTGTCACTTCCTATCATCCCTCTTCCTGTTCCCTCTGACCACTTCCTCATGTCCTTTCTCACTGTTTGATATCACTAGCTTCTCTTCTGCCTTTTTAGCTTTCGCCAACTATTCTGTACGCTCTTTCCCTCCAATGGTACCATCTCCTTCACCCTCAAAGCTCTCACCAACTCCGCCTGCTCTCCGCTGTTGCCACCACACCACTCTCCTACTCACCAGCCTGTGTTTTTTCCACCAGTCCCCATCCTCCAGCCTTCTACAAGCACAAGCCTCCTATCCCTGCTACCCACACTGAGCAATTGCTTTTTTATCACGTGCGCCCACCTTGCCGCTGGGTGGGACTTTCCTTGAGGGTCTGAGTTTGTAGTTTTTAATTGGGAGGGGGTTGAGATCGGTTTTTTTCCATCAGTGCACTAGCGGCTGCTTTGGGCTCAAGTAGCTGGACCAAGCCTTCAAGGGGCTTGTCGGCCATCTTGGATGTTGGTTTTCCTCTGGTCTTTCCTGGAGCTGCTTCTGCTAAATGTAAGGTCCTGTACTTCTAGCATGTGACTTAGAGGCTGGAAACAGGGTGTGAACGTCTCTTCTCTCAGAACGAGTTCACATAAACATGGAAACATTTGATCTCCAGCATGAAAATCTCTGTCAATCCTTGTGTAACTTTGTTTCCCCTGATGTGATGTTCATGTCCAGGAAGGTACAGATTGGCAACATTTTATCTTTGACTCCTTTGATGTTCCAGGTAAAGCTCTAACCCGTCATCGAGTTAACAAACACATTTCCCTTGAAGGAAAGGCTCTCTTTTTCTGTGCTGGTGTTGTGAGGCTGCTGGGGGAGAGATTAGGGTTCTCTCGGGTGGGGAGGGGGTTCCTTAGTATTGCCCTGTACCAGGGGTCTCCAACCTTTACGTTGGCAAGAGCTACTTGCAGTTAACGGCTACGGGCGAGAGCTACTGGGGTGATGATGTCCATGAGTATATATCAGAATGTAGGAAACTAATCAGGACATTCAATGTGAAGGCTGACACTGCTTGCTATCCACTAGTGCTCAGTAATTTGGTGTGCAGCTTGAAACAGCACAGCACTCAGATGCTGACAGATGGGATCAAAGTTTTGATTTCAGGAAGTTCATCTGAAAAGGACATATTTGCAGAGCCAGACAATCGTAATGCAGTTACCCTACTTGCCATAGTGTTTGCACGAACTGCACACCTGACATGGCAGACATAAATTCAGGCCAGTTTTTAAAATCTTTTAACAACAGGCTATCACTAGAGTTGCTGCATCCTACACAATTGCACCATTTGCAAAAGTGCATTTGTTTTTCATCAAATAATTAGCAACTTGGAGGGATGGCTCTGTAGCAGAATTTGCACTGCAGCATTTAGTTTACAAGCTTTTTAGGATCGTAGACAGCTTCCCTTGGGAACATTATTTTCATTGGGGGTGTGTATATTATTGCAAAATGCCTATCAGGTTATGCTTTTTTCCCACCGTAAATTAGGCACCGTAGATTAAAGGTGCACATTTTCTTTTTATGCTGGAAGAAAACAAATGGTTTCCCACTCTGGATGGAAATGGGCATCTTTTGCCTTTTTGTTGGATGGTGCATCCAAATCCGTCTTCAGGATTTCAACAAGGGTAGTTTGGGTCTTTTTGAAGAGTATTTCAGTCAATGTATCAACATATACCACATTTGTTTTGTCAAAATAAAATCCTCTGCTAGCTTAGCATATGCCCATTTCATGCAATTTGCTCACATGTTAAGTCAGAGAATTCAGCCAAGGTGGCAGGGGAAGAGGCCCCAGGTGGCAGGGGAAGAGGCCCCAGGTGGCAGGGGAAGAGGCCCCAGGTGGCAGGGGAAGAGGCCCCAGGATTTCAGACACCAGAATAAACTCACAGTGCTCATTTTGGTGTCTGATGCAAAGAGCTACTGGGAAGCCCCAGGAGAGCTACCAGTAGCTCATGATCTACTGGTTGGAGACCCTGGCCCTGTACGGTCTCCCAAGGACTTTGAGGCAGGGTCCAGGCTTTGAGGGCTGGTGGAATGAGGAGAGTCCGGGCCCCTAGGGCTGGCTCTGGTGATTGTCTGCTTCCACATGACAGGGTTCAAGGTAGGGGGTGAGCAACGGATCCCCGCCTCCCATGCTCAAGAGTCACTGACTTGGGATGGCACCCAGCCCCCCAAAGTCACCACATTGGGGGTGTCAGGAACCAGGCAGGGAACGTCATCAGAACACCTCTTTAGACGGGCCTGTTTCTTCACTCAGGATGACCCCGTGAATTATGTCTCCCGGGAAAGACGGTCTTGGTGAACCCATCGATTTATTTATCCTTTTTTCTGTGACAATCAAATATTTCTCCTCCACCCAACATTGCCTCTTTTCCTCGCCTTTTGGTCTCCCACCTCGCCCACCTTAGTTCTCATCTCCTCCCACCTCACTCCACCTCCCACTTTTCCATCGGTATTTGGCGCTCTGGGTACTTCTCATCAAAATACATGTTTCTGGTCGGTAAACCATCTATATGTCTTAAAGTATTTCGTTTCCTTAGGTTTCACTGTTAGGATAATGCCTCTCCTGAAAGTTGTTGGGTTGGAGAAGCATGGCTGTAATAAGGGAATCTAGCATGCCCCGGATGTCAGACGGTTCACTGAGTTCATCACTTGCTCACATGTTCACAGTGTCCCTTGTCCGCAGAGCAGGCTCTCAGCTCTATGTGTCCTTTACTGGCAGAGAAGATTATTCACCTGATTCTGTCCAATATGAGGTGCCTATGGATTGTACTGCTTCCCCTTCCACTGAGAACATATATCCCCCGTGTTCAGTCAAGGAAGCAAGCAGCAACTCAAGAACATTCGTGCTAACTACGCACGATCATCCGCGCTTCTCATTGGTGCTGGCAGCGTAAGGCTACATGTGTGCACTTGCTGAATGCAAGAAGACATCACACGCAAGGTTTACTCCAAAATTAAGCAGAACGCATGGAGAGATTTTCCTAACTTTGCAAAGTTCAGAATATGTAGATGTGGTTATTGCCAAATCACCTACTTTTGTAGAATAAATGCTTGGCAGGTGACCATCTGACTGGCCAACCTTGAATGAGTGAGAGGCCAAAGACATGAACAGCAATCAAGCCAATGCACACCGTGGGAAAAGTGGGTTTAGCAAGGCAAGTTTGGTGGGGGTGGCATAAGGCTAATTTGTCAGGGCCTAAAGATATCAGAGGACCCAATATCCTAAAATAGTGGTAGGTTGCTTTTCCAGACAGATTTAAAGTGAAACCCATTGCAAGTTAACAGATCGTAGAGGACCTGGCGAGATGTGGACAGAGGGAGTAAGGGACCTTTGGCATTTCATCCGGTGAGAGAGCTGGGAAGATGGGACCATGGCCACTCTGGTAAGAAAGAAGACCCAAGGCCGACTGGAAAGACAAGGGCTGGTGTATGTGGACAGAAACAGGGAAAAGTGAAGGGTGCGAGAGAGAAGCAGGGAGGGAAAGAACTGGGATACCTACACTTCACCGAATCCAATTTCACCTAATGAGAAATCTTTGAAAAACTGGTTCTTAGAATTTGGTTTGGTAAGTGGGTACATTTTAAAACATAGATGGGGTGGTGTAAGGGGATAGGATAAGGTAGGGTGAAGTGGGAAATGGTGGGGGTCTCTCTACTGCATAATTAAAAGAAATCGAAGAAAAAAAAAAATCAAAGATGTCACCGTTAGGTGAAATAGATTCGGTGAATTCACATGTATCCAAAGATCCAGTGGTTCAGTAAAGTCAATGTAGGACAAGTGGATGCAAGAAAAAGTCAAAAGCACTGGCGCAGGGAAGCCAAAGCCTTCCATAGATTGTGCAGTGTTCACAATAAGACTCCTCAGAAGTAGTCTTATATATGTTGATGATACTTCTGTTTTCCTTGAACATCTTCCGACACCGCTCCCTCAGTTCCCGTATCCAGACTGAAAAACAGTTTAGGTGTTGCTACAAGTAGACAAGGATATCATAAGGTAAGTCATTTATATCGCGCCTATACACAAGTGTTTCAATGTTACCGCCCTTCACCGGGCAGTTTGGGCGTGACACACCGACCCAGACAGCGGCGAATATGATCGCGGGAGAGAGAGAGAGCGCGTGTGTGTGTGTGAGATTCCATAATATCCGAGGCCCGCAGACCTGTGGGAGATGTGAGCTAGCAGTAAAGTGGTAGACCACGGAATCAGAAGACGGAGATGCACCGGCCAATTGGCCAAATTTACGTGATGCTATGAACTCTCAGGATCCCTCCTCCGCAATTCCTTGCGTACTACAATTGGGAGCAAATGGAGGACTAGGTGGAACACCAGTATAATAGGGCCACTGGAAAACTGGACTTACAGACATGGATCCAAAGATTTGCTGCCTCTGGTTGCCTGACAGACAGCGCTGTTGTGATGCCACTCACAATACTTATGAAACCTCGCCTCGTGCTTATGGCAAACGCATGGATCTTTGGAGGGTGCATTCAGAGTGTTTGCTCTGGAGTGTGGACAAGAACAGCAATGTGCACGTCCAGGAATGAAGGGCCACAGGACTGTCAGTCTGGCACGACCACGAGCAGGAAGTGCATCCTGCTCCCAGAAACCAACACAGGAAACAACAACAAACAAGGCAGCGCTGAACCCAAACATGGAGGAGGCACGCTGGCTCGGCGCGCACCGGGGGCACAGAGGGGTTCATGGAAGGGAGGGGAAGCTGAAGGGGGTCCTGGTAATGCTGCTTTCAGGGCCGCAGAAGTAGGCTCGCTTTGGGATTAAGCAGAGATGAGCAGCCAGCATACACTCTCATTGCCTTATGCTTCCAGTCGGATCTAGGTTAAGAGACACAGGAAAACAGTGCAAGTCACTGTAAGTAGCTTTTCTAATTGACACCACAGGCTTCCCTCCCAGAGAGGCTGGACGAATTCTCAGCCAATTCAGGTAAACCCAAATGTGGCACCTGCTACTCTGAGGAGCTTTCAAAAAGATCAGGCACTGCAATGATTGACCGCTCGAGGGTGAGGCGCGCTCTCACTGATTTAGGAGTACCTCAGGGAACCAATCACAGCAGGGGTGTTGCTAGGTTTGGAAAAGATCCGTGCGCTAATGTCGAGACTATCAGGACTCGGGGCTAGCTATATCCTTTTGGTTGTAGCCCCGCAGCGTCTATCCAGTGCTACAACCAAAAGACGGGGGCTATAGCCGCCCAGCCGCCATATAGTGACGCCTCTGCCTCATAGTGAGGAAGGCCGGGCATAGCATGATGTGACGGAAGCTCATCACAGCTGGTTAGAGTTCCTCAATTCTTCACCTGTCTACAGTGTGCATGTGGTTGAAGGTTGCATGTCTATATCCCTATGGTATTTCCCTTGACCTCACATGGAAGAAAAGTGAGGGGACAAGATACTTGAAAATATCAACTTTATTTCCAAGGCTTGGTCTCCATATGTCAGGTGGTAGCGGGCCAAACAGGACCCCCACACCCTGGAAAAGTAGAGCCTATCATCCTCCGCTCTCATGTTCTCGGAACAGTCTCTCTGTATTTGCTCCGTCTCCGAGGAAACCATTTGCTGGTTCATCAGAGGGCCTTCCCTGCCATTCCCTGGCCAGCATCTTCCTCGGGTCCTGCAACATCTGATTGGTGCGGCCAGTCACGTGCCTTTCCTCTGACCCGCCGCAGCATCAGGCACAGTCTCCCTTGCCAACGGCCAGAGCTGCTAACGGCAGCTTTTAACGTTCACCCTAGCTCAAGGCTTCTTAATGCCAGAAAATGCTTTGTGTCAGGAAGATATGATATGATATGTCATTTATAACGCGCCTGTACACAAGTGTTTCAAGGCGCGACAAAACAAGGGAGGGAAGACAGTGGGTAGACAAGACAAGGGATCTTACTAGGCCTTGTGTCATTCAGATCGTGCAAGTGCGATGGGGCTCATGTCATTTCCTTTTCCATGTATGTCCATTTACTGTGCATCATGTTCCAGTCATTGGTCGTCAGCTTGGCATCTTGAAACCTTCTGGAAACTGTGTGCAGAGTTCTTTAAAGGCTTGAAAAGAACAACCAAAGCGGCGTTCCAGGTCATGAGATGGGTGCAGGTCTCCCCGCAAACCCCAGTTTATGCCAGACGTCAGATCCTGGAAAAGCAAAATAATCTCTCCAGCTCTTGTGAATGTGATCCAGTAGGACTCTACTGTGAAGATGGTGCAGTGAAACCTGCAGCTTCCTCCAGAAGGACCCCTGTGCCGGGCGCCCTCAGAACCAATATTGAGGGAACGTCCAAGTCCTATTGACGGAACCTCCAAGTCCTCGTCAGACATCGGTTGGGTGACTGGAGACCCCACAGAGCAGTGGTGGCTGGGTGTCTCTTTCTCTACCCTGTCCTGGCGTACACTTGTGGCGCGCATCAGCACTGGAAGAGCGGCACGACGTCTCCTGGACGATGGCGTAGGGCATAGGTCTTCTCCTGTAATGACCCACTCACTCATCCAATGAATAAAGGAGCCAATCCGCACCCCTGCCTCAGGACTTATTAGGAACCCTGATAATTGAGGAATCCTATTAAAGCCATAAAGAACTCCAGGGAGAAGCAAAGCCATGCATGCAGGCCCTCAGCCCACATGTGTACTGCAACACGTCTCAGAGCTGTTTCAATCATAAAGACTGAACATACACAAGTAGAAAGTTAACCTTCTGCATCTCTGGCAGCGTGGGCTGAGGGCGGGATATACTCAACAGCGATGTGGCTCCTCAGCAGAGCACAGCGAGCACCAAAAGGGAAGACTATGCCCAAGCAATGCGATATAGCAATACAGTGCTCGCTGCAAGCACACACAGTGTTTAAGAACACTGAACCCCACCACGGCAAGGGAAAGCACACAGTCATAAGAGGCTCATTGTACACTGAGATACAGGCTGACTTATCTTTAGGAGGAAGGGAAAATAGGAAAATGATTTTAAATAAGAACACGTAAAACTTATTTTCCAAATAGATATGAATAAGGCAGGGAGATAGGAATATAAGAAGTCCTTAGGTGCCATGGTAACACCGGGCATCTGGGATGTCAAGAAATCACACCTAACCCATAAGCAGTCCTTAGATGCCAAGGTAAGGACCGGACATCTGGGATGTCTGGGAATGACTCCTAACCCATAAGCAGTCCTTAGATGCCAAGGTAAGGACCGGACATCTGGGATGTCTGGGAATGACTCCTAACCCATAAGCAGTCCTTAGGTGCCAAGGTAAGACCGGGCATCTGGGATGTCTGGGAATGACACCTAACTCATAAGCAGTACTCAGGTGCCAAGGTAAGACCGGGCATCTTGGATGTCTGGGAATGACACCTGTCCCATAAGCAGTTCTTAGGTGCCAAGGTAAGACCGGGCATCTGGGATGCCTGGCAATGACACCTTACCCATAAGCAGTCCTTAGGTGCCAAGGTAAGACCGGGCATCTGGGATGTCTGGGAATAATATATGATATGATAGTTTATTTATATAGCGCCTATGCACAATGGCCCTCATTACGACCCTGGCGGAAAGTGACTGACCGGACCGCCACAGCGTAAATAGCGTTTCCGCCATTGCACGAAGGAGCAAAGTGCGGCCCATTCCGACCCATCGGGCACGAGCACCACGGCATGGCGGAAGTGCAAAGTCCGCGATGGCGGAAATGACCCCAAAACGGGCCACACCGCCGCCGTACGGCGCCCTAGGTGCAATACCGCCACCCATCACAGCGGACACCGCAGTGTGCGCCTACCGGAAAGTACGGTGACCGTAAATATACGGAAACGGAAGTAAAAACATGGGCCCGGAACGGGAAACATCCCGCCGTACACCTATAAAACCACAAAAACCACACAACCACTAAAAACACTACCCTGAGACACACCCCAACCCGTCATCCACCCTAGCGAAACCAAGAAAAATGGGAAAAGTAGCGAAGAAAGCGTGCGACCGCAAGCGGCAGGTCCACTTCTCCCGTGAGGAACTCACCGTGCTAACAGAGACCCTCCAGGAGAATGCTGCCGTCGTCTTCTCCACGCAAATGACCAGGACGGCACTTGCGAACAAGAAGGCCATATGGGCTCTGGTGGCACAGCGGGTAAGTGCGGTGGGGACCGCACCCCGCAACCCACAGCAATGCAGAAAGCGATGGGACAACCTGCGGATACGCGTCCGCAGCATACTCTCTGCCAACCGCAACATTGCCACAGCCACCGGGGGAGGTCCTGAATCACCCATCAAGTTGACCCCCTGGGAAGAAATCTGTGCCTCCACCATCGGAATGGAGAGCATAGAGGGAGTCGGAGGGATGGAGAAAGGAGTGCAGACATCCGAAGATTCAGGTAGGTGGGCCAGATAAAACAATGCTAAATCCACAATGTCCAATCATGTGAAGTACCATGTGTCCACATAGTGCAACAGAAACACATGTCCAGGAGAACGTCCACACACATCGGCCTGATAGCGCACTTTAAAACTCACAATAAATACATAAATAATTAAAAACCCCTAAAACACCCACTACACGTGCAGCAGGCACACCCTAACTGCAGGCTGCCAAACAACTGCACCCTCACGCCACACACAAATGAAAGCACCTCCAAGGCCCCGACCCAAATCACCCTCAGGTACCACCCCAATGCATGTGATACAATGCCATTCCAATACCCACATACCCATTAATAACCCTCGCCCTCCTTTACTCCACCACAGGGTCCGATCCAAACGACGAGCATCAGGACACCCCTACCAGCACACCTGCAAAGAGGGCCAAGACCAACGGCCAAAGACCCTCCACCTCAGCTGCACGCATCAAGACACGGCAGCAGCACAAATCAGGTGGCAGCACAGAGGAGGGAACATCAACAGGCACCCCAGCAGCCAGCATGCCCACAACACCACCACCACAGGTCCCCCCAACGGATGCCACAGAAGGCACTGCCTCTGGTGGCAGCAGCACCATAGGTGACACCCCATTGATGGCAGCATGCTCCGACACAGAAGACGGGGATGTCGAAGTCAGATCCATCCATGACCTGTCCCAATCCCCCTGTCTGTCCCATCCCGTACAACATGAGGATACCACGCAGGGGCACCCACAAGACGACGACTGGCCATCCCCCACAAGCCCTGTGGCAAGGCAACATGAGGTCAACAGCCCCTCTGTGACACCCCCGCAAATGGCCATGGCCCAGCAGAGGCAACAGTCCCTCGACCAGTTAATCGTGCAACAGCAGCAACTGGCCACGCTCCTCAAGGACCATGCCGATGAATGTGGGGGCACTAAGGCAGACATAGAAACATCAACTGAGACACTTAGGGCAGAAATGGAGAGAAGTACAGAGACACTAAGGGCAAAAATGGAGAGTAGCACCGAGAGCCTGAGAGTCCAAATGGAGAGTAGCACCGAGAGCCTGAGAGTCCAAATGGAGAGAAGCACCGAGAGCCTGAGGGGGGAACTGCATGCGACGTCCAAAGACGTATGTGCCGAACTTGCCGCAGTGCGCCGTGTGCTCACTGAGCTCTCACAAACCCTTAGGGACATGCATGGACGTGAGCAGGCAGAGACATCATCCGTTGCAAGTTCCGTCCAGGGCAGCCCCCAACGTAGATCTGGGAGGAACCTGCGCTCCACAGGCAGGGGTGCCCCTGATACCCGCAGAGGGGGCTTGCAATAGCGACAGCCCACTGACAATGAGCATCTTTGGACACTGGTGTTCGGGGGGGAGGTAGGAGGGTGGAGGGGGTGTGTTGGGCTCACTTGGGTGGCGGGTCGATAGGGTGTTCAACATGATATCACATATGCCATAAACAGTGCACGATCAACCAATGAGATGTGTGGACAATGATCTTTGTGTACTAGGCCATCATAGGCGTACAGTCCATATTGTGCATGTACCAGACACACACAGTGCCACGAGTCCCGTGTCCATGTATCAGCCACCAGGCGTGAGTGCTAGAAGCATGCATCAATGAGATGCTGACGAATGTCACGGCCCTCCGGTGCCTCGCAGACTCCTTGAGGTGCTGCCACATCCCCACCCTCATCATGACCATCATCAGGTGCTTGCAGTTCTGCGTCAGGGGGCATGGGCACATTTCTACGTACGCACATGTTGTGGAGCATGACACATGCCATGACCATCTTTGCAACCTTCTCATGGCGGTACAGGAGTGCCCCGCCAGACCTGCTGAGGCAGCGGAAACGAGTCTTCAGTAGGCCGAATGCCTGTTCAATGACTACACGGGTACGTGAGTGGGCATGGTTGTAGTCCTCCTCATGCTGGTCCCGTGGGTTCCGGACTGGTGTGAGGAGCCATCTCTTCAGTGGATACCCAGCATCACCTGTATGTGGACGATAAACGTATGATGTGGAATGCCATTGCTACGTACGCACACCCCCCCCCCTTCCTGCCAGGTCATTGCCGCATCACATACCCCACATCATCATGCATGAAATGAGACTCACCGAGTAGCCAGGATCTGTTCCCTGCGTGTCGCTCCATGTAGCGTGGTATAGTAGAGTTCCTCAAGACCATAGAATCATGGGTTGATCCAGGGAATCTGGCACAACAATGTGTAATGATCCTGTTGGAGTCACACACCATTTGTACATTCAGGGAATGAAATTGTTTTCGGTTGCGGTACTGGGCCTCCATGGCATGTGGGACGACCAATTCCACATGGGTGCAGTCGATGGCACCAATGCAACCCGGTATGCCGGCAAGTGCATGGAATCCCACTTTTGTGTTGGTAATTTCCTGCTCCGAGCGTGGTAGAGAGATGTAGTCGTCTGCGTGCTGCAGGAGGGCATCGAGCACTTGCAATAGTGTCCGTGAGAACAGTGGCTGAGAAATGCCATGCAACTGTCCGACTGTGTGCTGGTAGGTGCCTGTGGCCAGGAAGTGGAGTACAGACACCACCTTCAGTAGGGGTGGGATGGCGGTTGGGCTATCTATCATGCTGACAAGGTCAGCCTGTGTCATGTCCACAATGGCGGCTATGGTGTCCCGGTCCAAACGGTAGAGGGTGTGGATCTGCTCATCAGTGAGGTTGAACGGATGTGCTCGGAGGCGTGGGATTGCGGGCTGCCTGCGTGGTGGTAGTGGCTGTGCTGGCGGCCCTTGCTGGCCCTGCCTTGGCCTCCTCCTCCTCCTGCGTCTCCTCCGTGCGGCCGGTTGTAGTTGGTGTTCGTCTTCTTCTTGGAGTTGGAGTACTTGCAGTGCTATCAGGTGCCCCAGGGCCAACATCGCGAGTCCTGCCGGTAGCAATTCGGAGTGGGTGTGGTTGTGGGAGGAGACTGGGTGTGCAATTTATGTGTTTTCAGGCTGTATGGCCTCCACCTGTGGTGATTCATTCCACCTGTGCAAGCTGCTCTCCCCTTTGGCCGAGCACGTCCCGCACACAACGCTGCAATTCGAGGAATGGCATCTTGCTATTGCAATCATGTATTTGTACCCGATGGCCGTGTAACATTTGTTGATATGTACATTCGGCTATGATCCCATTGTTTCACATACAATCTTTGCAGTCACGAACAGACTTGTGATGGGTCAGTGGAACGTAGTACTCGAGTAACGGTGGGCCCTCATGCATCACTGTACCGAGTTGCAACGACGGGCGGGGCGTCCCATTTGTGGGTGAAGGCAGTTGCCATTTCCACACACAGCCGCACTAGATGGATTAATTTGTGATTTCAAACGGCCACAGATGCCTTTTCGACGTGATGTTGCAAATGAGGAATTCGAAGGGCGGCGCTTTCGGTTTTCAGCTAGCGGCGAGGAGATGCCCACAGGTCTGACTGCAAATATAACGTTCTATTGTTCAATGTCCTTGAGACAGGGGCCATGGCGAGGATGCAATGATTGATATGAATAGTTTGGGATGCGCAATAGCGACGTGGGCGATGAGGCCGGACGTTCCCAAATACATGTTACTTCACAACACTGGAATTACGGGCTGGGGCACTGTGGATTTTGCAGGCTGCATAACGCACAGACTCAATGGATATTTCTAATGTTATGTGAGTAAATATTCAGGCGTTTTTATACCGGGATGAGGGAATGATGAATGGATGCATGGGCAGGTGATTTGATACAGAGTTTGCCATGTACAGGGCTTCTTGGAATCTATCCGCCTCTCCTGCGCTATGTGATGCAGGGCTGCCATAGTGGGACCATCGTCTATCTGGCCTTGTTGAGCCCTCCCTGTCTCGACGCGCCTTCAGACACTTGTGTCCATGCACGTTAACATTCCCATCTGATGGATTCTGTTTTGACAGACGCATGCACAGGTACACTCGTTTGTGATGGTGTTTACACCTCGATATAGATGGTTATGAGTCGCAAGTGGTTTTGGGGTGGTGATGATCCTTTGGAGTGGGCTAGCATGCATATGGCTGTGGATTTAGTGTGATCATTGAAGTGAGTTGTTCGAATGTAGTTCTGATGGCCATTCTGTTCTTTTTCCTTTCTTTTGGTTGACAGGTATCTCCTCCCCTTTTGCCACTGCCATCTGTATGCCACTCCTGCAGATGGCTTTTACTCCCGACACCTGCTGCTTCGTGTTAATCAGTGGAGCAGCATTACGATCTTATGGGACGATCGCCAATGGGCCACATGCCCTTACGCAGTACTAGTGGCTCGGAGCAACATTTCGGCCTTTCAGCTGGACTAGTGCCTCCCCATTGGGACGGCCCTGCGGTTCTGTGCGCTTCCATGTTGCCTTTTCGTACGTGAATGTAGCTCGGTGTACCATGATGGAACAGGGCGTCACACAAGTAGTAGCTGGTCATTCCTTGCGGATGCAGCCCACAATGGTGATATGTGTTTTGGAGTTCATGGCCTAATGGCTGTATGGGCTTGGTGATTTTGTTGTGCATTAAATTTCTATTCTGATATGGGCCGTGTAGCGTTCTTCTTTGCGAGTGATGTGGCATATTCCTATTTGGGGAGCGATGTATTGTGAGGAGATCTGCATTGGGTTCCAGCTTCGGAGTTTAGTTGCGTGGTACTGTGCTGGGCGCGTTTGCCTACGAAGCCCAGTGAGGTCAGGGATGGGGGCTGCCAATATGACTGTTTGAATGTTGTCATGCTCAGGGGCGGGGGATTGGGTTTTGTGTAACAGATGCCGGTCAGCCAGGTGGACTGGTGGAATGATGTGATTTTCGGAATATTGCTGGTCACAGGTGCCTGTGTTTGCGTGCGTTTCTGGGGGGGGGACTGTGGTCATGTCCATTGGAATGGCTTCTGTATTCGTGCCATCTGTGCCCTGCAGCTCCCATTGGCCCCTCTTGTGATTCTTTTGTTCGTTGGCATGCATGGGTGACTTGTACATTTCACTGGTTGCATTGTGACTTCATTGCACCTACGGGGAGTTGTACTTTGTGGGCAGGGAGCGGTGTACAGGCACTCAGTGGGGCCGTTTACGGTTGATTCGCGATGCCGTACTTCTCACCATGGCGGAATGGTACTTTCCGCCATGCTTGATGGCGTTAGGTACATGTCCGCTAGGGTCGGAATTCGCGTACCCTTGCGCCATGGTGGTATTTACGGTTTGGCATGGCGCGCGCGCGTACTTGGTGCAGTTAGCGTTGGCGTTCACTACGGTGTCGCTAATGGCTTCGTACTTTGCGGTGACGGGTCATAGTCGCACCGAGCGCTATTCGATGGCGGTATTGCATTTCCGCCATCGTTTTCCGATTTCCGCCAGGGTCGTAATGAGGCCCAATGTGTTTCAAAGCGCTTCAAGGCAAGGGAGGGAACAAGGGAAAATAGAACGACATTCTTACAGGCCATGAACAGTAAGGATGTGAAATTAACTATCGTACTCAGCCTGACGACATTTCAGATAGTGCAAGAGCTAAGACATAGATAAGGAAGGGAGGGAGGAAAGTGGGAAGGAAATGGAAAAAAGACAGGCGACTACCGTACTAGGCGTGACAACATTTCTGGTAGAGCCAGAGAAAGCAAAAGGTGAGGGAGAGGGGTGCAGAAAGGGAGGGGAGGAACAAAACAAGCGACTATTGTACTAGGCCTGACGACGTTTCAGATAGTGCTGGAGGGAGGGGGGACACCTAACCCATAAGCAGTCCTTAGGCGCCAAGGTAAGGACCGGGCATCTGGGATGTCTGGGAATGACACCTAACCCATGTGCAGTCCTTGGGTGCCAAGGTAAGACCGGGCATCTGGGATGTCTGGGAATGACACCTAGCCCATAAGCAGTTCTTACATGCCAAGGTAAGACCGGGCATTTGGGATGTCTGGGAATGACACCTAACTCATAAGCAGTCCTTAGGTGCCATGGTAAGACCGGGCATCTGGGATGTCAAGAGATCACACCTAACCCATAAGCAGTCCTTAGATGCCAAGGTAAGGACTGGACATCTGGGATGTCTGGGAATGACTCCTAACCCATAAGCAGTCCTTAGGTGCAAAGGTAAGACCGGGCATCTGGGATGTCTGGAAATGACACCTAACTCATAAGCAGTACTCAGGTGCCAAGGTAAGACCGGGTATCTGGGATGTCTGGGAATAACACCTGACCCATAAGCAGTCCTTAGGTGCCAAGGTAAGACCGGGCATCTGGGATGTCTGGGAATGACACCTAGCCCATAAGCAGTCCTTAGGTGCCAAGGTAAGACCGGGCATCTGGGATGTCTGGGAATGACACCTAACCCATAAGCAGTCCTTAGATGCCAAGGTAAGACTGGGCATCTGGGATGTCTGGGAATGACACCTAGCCCATAAGCAGTCCTTACATGCCAAGGTAAGAATGGGCATCTGGGATGTCAAGAAATCACACCTAACCCATAAGCAGACCTCAGGTGCCAAGGTAAGGACCGGCCATCAGGGATGTCTGGGAATGACACCTTACACATAAGCAGTACTTAGGTGCCAAGGTAAGACCGGGCATCTGGGATTTCTGGGAATGACACCTAACCCATGTGCAGTCCTTAGGTGCCAAGGTAAGACCGGGCATCTGGGATGTCTGGGAATGACACCTAACCCATAAGCAGAACTCAGGTGCCAAGGTAAGGACTGTCCATCAGGGATGTCTGGGAATGACACCTTACCCATAAGCAGTACTTAGATGCCAAGGTAAGACTGGGCATCTGGGATGTCTGGGAATGACACCTAACCCATAAGTAGTCCTTAGATGCCAAGGTAAGACTGGGCATCTGGGATGTCTGGGAATGACACCTAGCCCATAAGCAGTCCTTACATGCCAAGGTAAGAATGGGCATCTGGGATGTCTGGGAATGACACCTAACCCATAAGCAGACCTCAGGTGCCAAGGTAAGGACCGGCCATCAGGGATGTCTGGGAATGACACCTAACTCATAAGCAGTCCTTAGGTGCCATGGTAAGACTGGGCATCTGGGATGTCTGGGAATGACACCTAGCCCATAAGCAGTCCTTACATGCCAAGGTAAGAATGGGCATCTGGGATGTCTGGGAATGACACCTAACCCATAAGCAGACCTCAGGTGCCAAGGTAAGGACCGGCCATCAGGGATGTCTGGGAATGACACCTAACCCATAAGCAGTCCTTAGATGCCAAGGTAAGACTGGGCATCTGGGATGTCTGGGAATGACACCTAGCCCATAAGCAGTCCTTACATGCCAAGGTAAGAATGGGCATCTGGGATGTCAAGAAATCACACCTAACCCATAAGCAGACCTCAGGTGCCAAGGTAAGGACCGGCCATCAGGGATGTCTGGGAATGACACCTTACACATAAGCAGTACTTAGGTGCCAAGGTAAGACCGGGCATCTGGGATTTCTGGGAATGACACCTAACCCATGTGCAGTCCTTAGGTGCCAAGGTAAGACCGGGCATCTGGGATGTCTGGGAATGACACCTAACCCATAAGCAGAACTCAGGTGCCAAGGTAAGGACTGTCCATCAGGGATATCTGGGAATGACACCTTACCCATAAGCAGTACTTAGATGCCAAGGTAAGACTGGGCATCTGGGATGTCTGGGAATGACACCTAACCCATAAGTAGTCCTTAGATGCCAAGGTAAGACTGGGCATCTGGGATGTCTGGGAATGACACCTAGCCCATAAGCAGTCCTTACATGCCAAGGTAAGAATGGGCATCTGGGATGTCTGGGAATGACACCTAACCCATAAGCAGACCTCAGGTGCCAAGGTAAGGACCGGCCATCAGGGATGTCTGGGAATGACACCTAACTCATAAGCAGTCCTTAGGTGCCATGGTAAGACCGGGCATCTGGGATGTCAAGAAATCACACCTAACCCATAAGCAGTCCTTAGATGCCAAGGTAAGGACCGGACATCTGGGATGTCTGGGGATGACTCCTAACCCATAAGCAGTCCTTAGGTGCCAAGGTAAGACCGGGCATCTAGGATGTCTGGGAATGACACCTAACTCATAAGCAGTACTCAGGTCCAAAGGTAAGACCGGGCATCTTGGATGTCTGGGAATGACACCTGTCCCATAAGCAGTTCTTAGGTGCCATGGTAAGACCGGGCATCTGGGATGTCTGGGAATGACACCTGACCCATAAGCAGTCCTTAGGTGCCAAGGTAAGACCAGGCATCTGGGATGTCTGGGAATGATATATGATATGATAGTTTATTTATATAGCGCCTATACACAATGTGTTTCAAAGTGCTTCAAGGCAAGGGAGGGAACAAGGGAAAATACAACGACATTCTTACAGGCCATGAACAGTAAGGATGTGAAATTAACTATCGTACTCGGCCTGACGACATTTCAGATAATGCTAGAGCTAAGACATAGATAAGGAAGGGAGGAGGAGAGTGGGAAGGAAATGGAAACAGACAGGCGACTACCGTACTAGGCGTGACAACATTTCTGGTAGAGCCGGAGAAAGCAAAAGGTGAGTGAGAGGGGTGCAGAAAGGGAGGGGAGGAACAAAACAAGCGACTATTGTACTAGGCCTGACAATGTTTCAGATAGTGCTGGAGGGAGGGGGGACACCTAACCCATAAGCAGTCCTTAGGTGCCAAGGTAAGGACCGGGCAACTGGGATGTCTGGGAATGACACCTAACCCATAAGCAGTCCATACGTGCCAAGGTAAAATGGGCATCTGAGATGTCTGGGAATGACACCCAACCCATAAGCAGACCTCAGGTGCCAAGGTAAGGACCGGCCATCAGGGATGTCTGGGAATGACACCTTGTCCATAAGCAGTACTTGGGTGCCAAGGTAAGAACGGGCATCTGGGATCTCTGGGAATGACACCTAACCAATATGCAGTCCTTAGGTGCCAAGGTAAGAATGGGCATCTGGGATGTCTGGGAATGACACTTAACCCATAAGCAGACCTCAGGTGCCAAGGTAAGGACCGGCCATCAGGGATGTCTGGGAATGACACCTTACCCATAAGCAGTACTTAGGTGCCAAGTTAAGACCGGGCATCTGGGATTTCTGGGAATGACACCTAACCCATGTGCAGTCCTTCGGTGCCAAGGTAAGACCGGGCATCTGGGATTTCTGGGAATGACACCTAACTCATAAGCAGTCCTTAGGTGCCAAGGTAAGACCGGGCATCTGGGATGTCTGGGAATGACACCTAACCCATAAGCAGTCCTTAGATGCCAAGGTAAGACTGGACATCTGGGATGTCTGGGAATGACACCTAGCCCATAAGCAGTCCTTACATGCCAAGGTAAGAATGGGCATCTGGGATGTCAAGAATCACACCTAACCCATAAGCAGACCTCAGGTGCCAAGGTAAGGACCGGCCATCAGGGATGTCTGAGAATCACACCTTACCCATAAGCAGTACTTAGGTGCCAAGGTAAGAACGGGCATCTGGGATTTCTGGGAATGACACCTAACCCATGTGCAGTCCTTAGGTGCCAAGGTAAGACCGGGCATCTGGGATGTCTGGGAATGACACCTAGCCCATAAGCAGACCTCAGGTGCCAAGGTAAGGACCGGCCATCAGGGATGTCTGGGAATGACACCTTACCCATAAGCAGTACTTAGGTGCCAAGGTAAGACCGGGCATCTGGGATTTCTGGGAATGACACCTAACCCATGTGCAGTCCTTGGGTGCCAAGGTAAGACCGGGCATCTGGGATGTCTGGGAATGGCACCTAGCCCATAAGGAGTCCTTACTTGCCAAGGTAAGACCGGGCATTTGGGATGTCTGGGAATGACACCTAACTCATAAGCAGTCCTTAGGTGCCATGGTAAGACCGGGCATCTGGGATGTCAAGAAATCACACCTAACCCATAAGCAGTCCTTAGATGCCAAGGTAAGGACCGGACATCTGGGATGTCTGGGAATGACTCCTAACCCATAAGCAGTCCTTAGGTGCCAAGGTAAGACCGGGCATCTAGGATGTCTGGGAATGACACCTAACTCATAAGCAGTACTCAGGTCCAAAGGTAAGACCGGGCATCTTGGATGTCTGGGAATGACACCTGTCCCATAAGCAGTTCTTAGGTGCCAAGGTAAGACCGGGCATCTGGGATGTCTGGGAATGACACCTGACCCATAAGCAGTCCTTAGGTGCCAAGGTAAGACCAGGCATCTGGGATGTGTGGGAATGATATATGATATGATAGTTTATTTATATAGCGCCTATACACAATGTGTTTCAAAGTGCTTCAAGGCAAGGGAGGGAACAAGGGAAAATACAACGACATTCTTACAGGCCATGAACAGTAAGGATGTGAAATTAACTATCGTACTCGGGCTGACCACATTTCAGATAGTGCAAGAGCTAAGACATAGATAAGGAAGGAAGGGGGGAAAGTGGGAAGGAAATGGAAACAGACAGGCGACTACCGTACTAGGCGTGACAACATTTCTGGTAGAGCCGGAGAAAACAAAAGGTGAGGGAGAGGGGTGCAGAAAGGGAGGGGAGGAACAAAACAAGCGACTATTGTACTAGGCCTGACAATGTTTCAGATAGTGCTGGAGGGAGGGGGGACACCTAACCCATAAGCAGTCCTTAGGTGCCAAGGTAAGGACCGGGCATCTGGGATGTCTGGGAATGACACCTAACCCATAAGCAGTCCTTACGTGCCAAGGTAAAATGGGCATCTGAGATGTCTGGGAATGACACCTAACTCATAAGCAGACCTCAGGTGCCAAGGTAAGGACCGGCCATCAGGGATGTCTGGGAATGACACCTTACCCATAAGCAGTACTTGGGTGCCAAGGTAAGAACGGGCATCTGGGATCTCTGGGAATGACACCTAACCAATATGCAGTCCTTAGGTGCCAAGGTAAGACTGGGCATCTGGGATGTCTGGGAATGACACCTAGCCCATAAGCAGTCCTTACATGCCAAGGTAAGAATGGGCATCTGGGATGTCTGGGAATGACACCTAACCCATAAGCAGACCTCAGGTGCCAAGGTAAGGACCGGCCATCAGGGATGTCTGGGAATGACACCTTACCCATAAGCAGTACTTAGGTGCCAAGTTAAGACCGGGCATCTGGGATTTCTGGGAATGACACCTAACCCATGTGCAGACCTCAGGTGCCAAGGTAAGGACCGGCCATCAGGGATGTCTGGGAATGACACCTTACCCATAAGCAGTACTTAGATGCCAAGGTAAGACCGGGCATCTGGGATTTCTGGGAATGACACCTAACCCATGTGCAGTCCTTGGGTGCCAAGGTAAGACCGGGCATCTGGGATGTCTGGGAATGGCACCTAGCCCATAAGCAGTCCTTACATGCCAAGGTAAGACCGGGCATTTGGGATGTCTGGGAATGACACCTAACTCATAAGCAGCCCTTAGGTGCCATGGTAAGACCGGGCATCTGGGATGTCAAGAAATCACACCTAACCCATAAGCAGTCCTTAGGTGCCAAGGTAAGGACCGGGCATCTGGGATGTCTGGGAATGACACCTAACCCATAAGCAGTCCTTACGTACCAAGGTAAAATGGGCATCTGAGATGTCTGGGAATGACACCTAACCCATAAGCAGACCTCAGGTGCCAAGGTAAGGACCGGCCATCAGGGATGTCTGGGAATGACACCTTACCCATAAGCAGTACTTGGGTGCCAAGGTAAGAACGGGCATCTGGGATCTCTGGGAATGACACCTAACCAATATGCAGTCCCTAGGTGCCAAGGTAAGACCAGGCATCTGGGATGTCTGGGAATGACACCTAACCCATAAGCAGTCCTTAGATGCCAAGGTAAGACTGGGCATCTGGGATGTCTGGGAATGACACCTAACCCATAAGCAGTCCTTAGGTGCCAAGGTAAGACCGGGCATCTGGGATGTCTGGGAATGACACCTAACCCATAAGCAGACTTCAGGTGCCAAGGTAAGGACCGGCCATCAGGGATGTCTGGGAATGACACCTTACCCATAAGCAGTAATTGGGTGCCAAGGTAAGAACGGGCATCTGGGATCTCTGGGAATGACACCTAACCCATATGCAGTCCTTAGGTGCCAAGGTAAGACCGGGCATCTGGGATGTCTGGGAATGACACCTAACCCATATGCAGTCCTTAGGTGCCAAGGTAAAAACGGGCATCTGGGATGTCTGGGAATGACACCTAACCCATAAGCAGTCCTTAGGTGCCAAGGTAAGACCGGGCATCTGGGATGTCTGGGAATGACACCTAGCCCATAAGAAGTCCTTACATGCCAAGGTAAGAATGGACATATGGGATGTCTGGGAATCACACCTAACCCATAAGGAGTGCTTAGATGCCAAGGTAAGGACCGGACATCTGGGATGTCTGGGAATGACTCCTAACCCATAAGCAGTCCTTAGGTGCCAAGGTAAGACCGGGCATCTGGGATGTCTGGGAATGACACCTAACTCATAAGCAGTACTCAGGTGCCAAGGTAAGACCGGGCATCTTGGATGTCTGGGAATGACACCTGTCCCATAAGCAGTTCTTAGGTGCCAAGGTAAGACCGGGCATCTGGGATGCCTGGGAATGACACCTGACCCATAAGCAGTCCTTAGGTGCCAAGGTAAGACCGGGCATCTGGGATGTCTGGGAATGATATATGATATGATAGTTTATTTATATAGCGCCTATACACAATGTGTTTCAAAGCGCTTCAAGGCAAGGGAGGGAACAAGGGAAAATACAACGACATTCTTACAGGCCATGAACAGTAAGGATGTGAAATTAACTATCGTACTCGGCCTGACGACATTTCAGATAGTGCAAGAGCTAAGACCTAGATAAGGAAGGGAGGGGGGAAAGTGGGAAGGAAATGGAAACAGACAGGCGACTACCGTACTAGGCGTGACAACATTTCTGGTAGAGCCGGAGAAAGCAAAAGGTGAGGGAGAGGGGTGCAGAAAGGGAGGGTAGGAACAAAACAAGCGACTATTGTACTAGGCCTGACAATGTTTCAGATAGTGCTGGAGGGAGGGGGGACACCTAACCCATAAGCAGTCCTTAGGTGCCAAGGTAAGGACCGGGCATCTGGGATGTCTGGGAATGACACCTAACCCATAAGCAGTCCTTACGTGACAAGGTAAAATGGGCATCTGAGATGTCTGGGAATGACACCTAACCCATAAGCAGACCTCAGGTGCCAAGGTAAGGACCGGCCATCAGGGATGTCTGGGAATGACACCTTACCCATAAGCAGTACTTGGGTGCCAAGGTAAGAACGGGCATCTGGGATCTCTGGGAATGACACCTAACAAATATGCAGTCCTTAGGTGCCAAGGTAAGACCAGGCATCTGGGATGTCTGGGAATGACACCTAACCCATAAGCAGTCCTTAGATGCCAAGGTAAGACTGGGCATCTGGGATGTCTGGGAATGACACCTAGCCCATAAGCAGTCCTTACATGCCAAGGTAAGAATGGGCATCTGGGATGTCTTTGAATGACACCTAACCCATAAGCAGACCTCAGGTGCCAAGGTAAGGACCGGCCATCAGGGATGTCTGGGAATGACACCTTACCCATAAGCAGTACTTGGGTGCCAAGGTAAGAACAGGCATCTGGGATCTCTGGGAATGACACCTAACCCATGTGCAGTCCTTAGGTGCCAAGGTAAGACCGGGCATCTGGGATGTCTGGGAATGACACCTAGCCCATAAGAAGACCTCAGGTGCCAAGGTAAGGACCGGCCATCAGGGATGTCTGGGAATGACACCTTACCCGTAAGCAGTACTTAGGTGCCAAGGTAAGACCGGGCATCTGGGATTTCTGGAAATGACACCTAACCCATGTGCAGTCCTTGGGTGCCAAGGTAAGACCGGGCATCTGGGATGTCTGGGAATGACACCTAGCCCATAAGCAGTCCTTACATGCCAAGGTAAGACCGGGCATTTGGGATGTCTGGGAATGACACCTAACTCATAAGCAGTCCTTAGGTGCCATGGTAAGACCGGGCATCTGGGATGTCAAGAAATCACACCTAACCCATAAGCAGTCCTTAGATGCCAAGGTAAGGACCGGACATCTGGGATGTCTGGGAATGACTCCTAACCCATAAGCAGTCCTTAGGTGCCAAGGTAAAACCGGGCATCTGGGATGTCTGGGAATGACACCTAACTCATAAGAAGTACTCAGGTGCCAAGGTAAGACCGGGCATCTTGGATGTCTGGGAATGACACCTGTCCCATAAGCAGTTCTTAGGTGCCAAGGTAAGACCGGGCATCTGGGATGTCTGGGGTGACACCTGACCCATAAGCAGTCCTTAGGTGCCAAGGTAAGACCAGCCATCTGGGATGTCTGGGAATGATATATGATATGAATGTTTATTTAAATAGCGCCTATACACAATGTGTTTCAAAGCGCTTCAAGGCAAGGGAGGGAACAAGGGAAAATACAACGACATTCTTACAGGCCATGAACAGTAAGGATGTGAAATTAACTATCGTACTCGGCCTGACGACATTTCAGATAGTGCAAGAGCTAAGAAATAGATAAGGAAGGGAGGGGGGAAAGTGGGAAGGAAATGGAAACAGACAGGCGACTACCGTACTAGGCGTGACAACATTTCTGGTAGAGCCGGAGAAAGCAAAAGGTGAGGGAGAGGGGTGCAGAAAGGGAGGGGAGGAACAAAACAAGCGACTATTGTACTAGGCCTGACAATGTTTCAGATAGTGCTGGAGGGAGGGGGGACACCTAACCCATAAGCAGTCCTTAGGTGCCAAGGTAAGGACCGGGCCTCTGGGATGTCTGGGAATGACACCTAACCCATAAGCAGTCCTTACGTGCCAAGGTAAAATGGGCATCTGAGATGTCTGGGAATGACACCTAACCCATAAGCAGACCTCAGGTGCCAAGGTAAGGACCGGCCATCAGGGATGTCTGGGAATGACACCTTACCCATAAGCAGTACTTGGGTGCCAAGGTAAGAACGGGCATCTGGGATCTATGGGAATGACACCTAACCAATATGGGTAAGGGACACCTTACCCATAAGCAGTACTTGGGTGCCAAGGTAAGAACGGGCATCTGGGATCTATGGGAATGACACCTAACCAATATGCAGTCCTTAGGTGCCAAGGTAAGACTGGGCATCTGGGATGTCTGGGAATGACACCTAACCCATAAGCAGACCTTACATGCCAAGGTAAGACTGGGCATCTGGGATGTCTGGGAATGACACCTAGCCCATAAGCAGACCTCAGGTGCCAAGGTAAGGACCGGCCATCAGGGATGTCTGGGAATGACACCTTACCCATAAGCAGTACTTAGGTGCCAAGGTAAGACCGGGCATCTGGGATTTCTGGGAATGACACCTAACCCATGTGCAGTCCTTGGGTGCCAAGGTAAGACCGGGCATCTGGGATGTCTGGGAATGACACCTAGCCCATAAGCAGTCCTTACATGCCAAGGTAAGACCGGGCATTTGGGATGTCTGGGAATGACACCTAACTCATAAGCAGTCCTTAGGTGCCATGGTAAGACCAGGCATCTGGGATGTCAAGAGATCACACCTAACCCATAAGCAGTCCTTAGATGCCAAGGTAAGAATGGGCATCTGGTATGTCGTTGAATGACACCTAACCCATAAGCAGACCTCAGGTGCCAAGGTAAGGACCGGCCATCAGGGATGTCTGGGAATGACACCTTACCCATAAGCAGTACTTGGGTGCCAAGGTAAGAACCGGCATCTGGGATCTCTGGGAATGACACCTAACCCATAATCAGTCCTTAGGTGCCATGGTAAGACCAGGCATCTGGGATTTCAAGAAATCACACCTAACCCATAAGCAGTCCTTAGATGCCAAGGTAAGGACCGGACATCTGGGATGTCTGGGAATGACTCCTAACCCATAAGCAGTACTTAGGTGCCAAGGTAAAACCGGGCATCTGGGATGTCTGGGAATAACACCTAACTCATAAGCAGTACTCAGGTGCCAAGGTAAGACCGGGCATCTTGGATGTCTGGGAATGACACCTGTCCCATAAGCAGTTCTTAGGTGCCAAGGTAAGACCGGGCATCTGGGATGTCTGGGAATGACACCTGACCCATAAGCAGTCCTTAGGTGCCAAGGTAAGACCGGGCATCTGGGATGTCTGGGAATGATATATGATATGATAGTTTATTTATGTAGCGCCTATACACAATGTGTTTCAAAGCGCTTCAAGGCAAGGGAGGGAACAAGGGAAAATACAACGACATTCTTACAGGCCATGAACAGTAAGGATGTGAAATTAACTATCGTACTCGACCTGACGACATTTCAGATAGTGCAAGAGCTAAGACATAGATAAGGAAGGGAGGGGGGAAAGTGGGAAGGAAATGGAAACAGACAGGCGACTACCATACTAGGCGTGACAACATTTCTAGTAGAGCCGGAGAAAGCAAAAGGTGAGGGAGAGGGGTGCAGAAAGGGAGGGGAGGAACAAAACAAGCGACTATTGTACTAGGCCTGACAATGTTTCAGATAGTGCTGGAGGGTGGGGGGACACCTGTCACGGCTAGCCGGCACCGGCGTTCCCTGTGGCAACGCTGGAGATTGCGGGCACTCGCCGCTTTTCCCTCTTCCAAGATGGCCTCTCATCCTCTGGGTTACGGTGCAGTGTTTTCACGTTCGCGAGTCAGATGTCCTCTGACGTCATCGCGTTTTCTCATGGATTCCGGATATGGTCCAGCAGAGCCGAAGCCCAGAGCGTCGCTACTCTCTACAGACGCTACGTGAGTTCGCAACTAGGGAGTTACTATTCTATACCTCATTCCTGTACTTACCTTTCTTTTCTACTCTTTCCTACAGCCTTACCATTCCGCCTAGCCTTCCCGTTCCACCGCCCACAGTCCCCATCTTCCAGACAACATAGGTACTTACCCAATCAAGATATTGATTCCTCTTGAACCTAGTTCCTTCTCTCAACTCTCGTTCACTTATTTTCAATCAGGACTTCACCGAGGTACAGTGAGCAGACCCGGTTAATCCCGCAATTCGTGAGGAGCTGCAGCTAGCGGAGACGCGACCGATCCAGCTTCTCATCCGTTCCAGCAGGGTTTTTTCCCCCAGGAGGGTTTCCCTGGGATCCCTTGCACAGCCCTTCGGTTCCCTAATTAGGGAGGAGGGAGGTGTTAGGGTGCTCAGGGGACTCCCCAATTGCCTCGTAAATTGCTGCACGAGACAGGTTAGTGCAAAATCATTACAGCTAGCGACGCCCAAAAAAGAAAAAGAAACAATAATTGAAGAGGAATACCTATATGCACATCATGGCAACTTTGCAAGCAGCCTTAGATCAAGTGCAGCAGTTGACGACCGCAGTACAAGGATTGTCCCACGAGGTACAAGCCTTAAAGCATGAAAATGCAATCCTTAAACAGCAAATGCTAAATAAAGCCCCCACTAGTTCAGAAATTCCTCTTGGTCCTCTGCCAGGCGGGAAATATGACGGAAACCCGCATTCTTTAAGGGAATTCTTGGATGCTTGTACGGTGCAATTTGCTTTTAAGACGTCATTCTTTCCCTCCGACAGAGATAGAGTGGGATACATGATTACTCATCTCACGGGCCCTGCGCTGGCATGGGCCACCACTATTGTCACTTCCAATAATGCCATATTGGATTCAGTGCCTGCTTTTACGGCAAGTCTAAAAGCTATGTTTTCACGGAGAGAATACAATGTCTCCTCTCAAGAGAAACTCCTAGATTTCAAGCAAGGATCTTTAGGAGTCTTAGAATATGTTACCCGCTTTAAACAAATGGCCCTAGGCACATCCTGGGCCGATGATGCACTTATTACATTATTTAGGAGAGGGGTTAACGAGGAGTTGAAGGATGAATTGGCTCGAGTTCCGAGACCAAACACCTTAGCTGAACTTGTCTCATTGACTATGCAGCTGGACTATAGACTGCAAGAAAGGCACGCAGAGAAGAGGAAAGGGAGAAGCCATCGCCCTGCGCCTGAATTAGTATCCTTCTCCAAAACAGCTACTGCAGACGAACCTATGCAGTTAGGCACCACACGGGGTCCTCTGACTCAAGAGGAACGCGCCCGTAGAAGATCCCGAGGACTCTGTATGTATTGTGGTTCTTCTGACCATATCGTGCACGAGTGCCCAGTCGCTCCTCTCAGAAAACCATTTCGTTCGGGAAACGCCAGACCTCAACCGTAAGGGGACCTACGGTCGGGGTAACTGATACCGGTTCCCAATCTCCTACAAAGTTGTCTCCTTCGCTGGACATGGTAGTCTTGCGCGTAACTTTTTCTTTGCCAGATGAAAACCTTGTTTCTGTCCCAGCCTTGGTCGACTGTGGAGCAGCTGGTTTGTTCATGGACGATTTTTGGGCGAGGAAACTGAATATTCCCCGTACTCCCAAAGCTATCGCGATACCAGTTGAGGGCGTAGACGGAACCCCACTAATATCGGGACCTATCCGAGAACAGACTCACACTTTGACGATGCTCCTTGGTTCACATAGGGAGGAAGCCGTATTTGATATAATAAAAGCAGCTCACTACCCTGTCATTCTGGGCTTGCCCTGGTTAAAACTACATAACCCATACATAAATTGGGCAGCCGGTTCCATTTTTTTGGGATCAGAATATTGTACCCGACACTGCCTTACTGAAGGGTCAGTGGGATTTTGTGCTCCTTCATCGAACCCTGTGGCCTCTCAAAGGATTGTAGACTTGCTTACTCTTGTTCCTCCCGAGTACGAAGAGTTTCAGGACATTTTCTCCTCTTCCCAATTTTCTGAACTTCCACCTCATCGGAGTGATGATTGTTGCATCCGGCTAGACTCCTCTCAACCACTCCCCTTTGGAAAGATGTACATCCTTTCCGAGAAGGAAAAATTAGTCCTACGGCAATATTTGGATACCCATCTCAGAAACGGTTTGATTACGGAATCGACTTCCCCTGCAGGCGCATCGTTATTCTTCATAGCTAAGAAGGACACGGATGAATTACGTCCCTGCATTGATTATAGGGGACTTAACAAGATCACGATTCCCGATCGATACCCAATGCCATTGATACCGGACATCCTAGAAGCAGTAAAAGGGGCAACTATTTACACAAAGTTGGACCTCAGAGGGGCATATCACCTCATTAGAGTTAAGGAAGGGGATGAGTGGAAGACCGCATTTCGTACCCCTTTTGGACATTTCGAATACCGAGTAATGCCCTTCGGACTCGCGAATGCCCCGGCAGTGTTTCAAAGGTTCATTGATCATATATTCTCAGACCTCCTTCTTCATACGGTAGTGGTGTACCTTGACGACATATTGGTATTTTCCAGGAATCCAAAAGAACATCACCGACACGTATGTCAGGTATTACACCGATTACGGAGTAACCACCTCTATTGCAAGCCTGAAAAGTGTATATTCCATCAGACTACATTTACTTACCTGGGGTTCGTTTTGTCCCCTACTGGAATATCCATGGATCCTCGTAAGGTGACCGCTATTCTGGAATGGTCCTCCCCTAGTTCTGTCAAGGAACTACAGAGATTTCTGGGGTTTTCGAATTTCTATAGGAAATTTATAGCTGGATTCTCATCAATCGTTCTGCCCCTTACAAGACTACTCAAGAAAGGAAAGCCCTTTTGTTGGACAGAGGACGCCCAGTCAGCCTTTGATACTTTAAAGACACTCTTTACTTCTGCTCCTCTCTTACGAATCCCGGATCAAAACTTACCGTTTATAGTAGAAACTGATGCCTCCCATTTTGCATTGGGTGCGGTGCTTAAACAAGCTTTTACTCAAGGACCAGAACACCCTGTGGCTTTTCTGTCCAAGACTTTTTCTCCCTCTGAGATCAATTACACGGTGTTAGAGAAAGAGTTGCTGGCTATAAAACGGGCCTTCCAGGAATGGAGACATCTCCTGTTGGGTTCCCAACATCCCATTGAGGTCCGCACCGACCATCAGAATCTCAAGAGTTTGCAGTACGCGGAGACACGTAACAGCCGGCAAGCAAGATGGGCCCATTTTTTCTCTCCCTACAATATCACTTTCACTATTATTCCTGGTAAAATCAATCTTCAAGCTGATGCTCTATCACGTAGAGATCCTGATTGCAAATCTGGTTTTCAGACCGAGAGATTGTTTCCTCATGCTATGTTCATATCTATGGTTCAGGACTTTCTCCACTCGGTCGCAGCCCAAACTCTAGTCTTAATGGACTCCATTAGAGGTCAGGCAGACAAATGGGGACTAAGTCTCGAAGACGGATGTTTCTACCGGGGTCATCTGGTGTACATTCCCTCACTCCAGCTCCGAACGGAAGTCATGCACATGTGCCACGATTCTATGGTGGCTGGACATCGTGGAATAGCCAGTACCCAAGAACTCATACTGAGACATTTTTGGTGGGAAACCTTAAGAAGGGACGTGACTGATTACGTCTCTTCCTGTGTAGTCTGTTTGCAAGTCAAGGTTCCTCGCAGTAAACCATTGGGAAAGCTGGCTCTAGTCCAAATACCTACTCGTCCTTGGCAATTGATTTCCACAGATTTTATAGTTGACTTACCTGTGTCTAAAGATCATACAACCATTATGGTGACAGTGGATTATTTCACCAAATTGGCTCATTTCCAATCCCTAACCTCAGTACCGACAGCACCACAGATGGCAAGACAGTTCATAGACTCCATCTTTTCCCGGCATGGTCTTCCTGACAGCATAGTGTCAGATCGAGGTTCCCAATATATTTCACGATATTGGCAACAAGTCTGCTCTGCTTTAGGCATAAAGAGAGCCTTGAGTTCGGGATACCATCCTCAAACTAATGGGCAGACAGAACGTTTAAATCAGACTCTGGAGACGTATCTGCGCTGTTTTGTATCAGCGGCACAGGACAATTGGAAGGATTTGTTACCCTTGGCAGAGTTTGCCTACAATAATGCTCCTCATGCGTCTATCAATACCAGTCCCTTTCATTGTACCTATGGGTACGATCCTTCTTGCTATTCATCGTCTCTTCTCAGAGCTTCGGCCTTTCCAGATGTGGACGCCCTAATGGGCGATATTCAACAGGGACATCTTTTGGCCAGAACCGCATTACTAGAAGCTCAAGAGCATTCTAAACGTTATGCTGACTTGCATCGTTCATCGGCTCCTGTGATTGTTCCGGGGAATTTGGTCTGGCTCTCAGCAAAGTTTCTGCCCAGACATCTGGTTCCCTCTAAATTGTCTCCGAAATATTTTGGACCTTTTACAGTATTAAGAGCAAAAGGTCCTTTGGCTTTCGAGTTACAGCTCCCACCTTCTTGGTCCAGGATTTACCCAGTTTTTCATGTTTCGCAACTCAAACTTCACAGATCGGATCGTTTTGGCCGATCTACAAGGTCCGACCCGCCTCCAGTAGCTACTACAGAAGGTCCGGAGTTCGAAGTCTCGGGCATTTGTGATTCCCGTTATCATCGCGGTCGACTTCAATATTTGATCCACTGGAAGGGTTACTCGGTGGCCGACCGTACGTGGGAACCAGCTTCATCAGTTCACGCCCCCTTACTGGTTCGCCGTTTTCACAGGTGTCATCCGGGCAAACCTGGAGCTGTTGCCCTCGGAAGGGGGCATACTGTCACGGCTAGCTGGCACCGGCATTCCCTGTGGCAACGCTGGAGATTGCTGGCACTCGCCGCTTTTCCCTCTTCCAAGATGGCCTCTCATCCTCTGGGTTACGGTGCAGTGTTTTCACGTTCGCGAGTCAGATGTCCTCTGACGTCATCGCGTTTTCTCATGGATTCCGGATATGGTCCAGCAGAGCCGAAGCCCAGAGCGTCGCTACTCTCTACAGACGCTACGTGAGTTCGCAACTAGGGAGTTACTATTCTATACCTCATTCCTGTACTTACCTTTCTTTTCTACTCTTTCCTACAGCCTTACCATTCCGCCTAGCCTTCCCGTTCCACCGCCCACAGTCCCCATCTTCCAGACAACATAGGTACTTACCCAATCAAGATATTGATTCCTCTTGAACCTAGTTCCTTCTCTCAACTCTCGTTCACTTATTTTCAATCAGGACTTCACCGAGGTACAGTGAGCAGACCCGGTTAATCCCGCAATTCGTGAGGAGCTGCAGCTAGCGGAGACGCGACCGATCCAGCTTCTCATCCGTTCCAGCAGGGTTTTTTCCCCCAGGAGGGTTTCCCTGGGATCCCTTGCACAGCCCTTCGGTTCCCTAATTAGGGAGGAGGGAGGTGTTAGGGTCCTCAGGGGACTCCCCAATTGCCTCGTAAATTGCTGCACGAGACAGGTTAGTGCAAAATCATTACAACTCCTAACCCATAAGCAGTCCTTAGGTGCCAAGGTAAGGAGCGGGCATCTGGGATGTCTGGGAATGACACCTAACCCATAAGCAGTCCTTACGTGCCAAGGTAAAATGGGCATCTGAGATGTCTGGGAATGACACCTAACCCATAAGCAGAAATCAGGTGCCAAGGTAAGGACCGGCCATCAGGGATGTCTGGGAATGACACCTTACCCATAAGCAGTACTTGGGTCCCAAGGTAAGAACGGGCATCTGGGATCTCGGGGAATGACATCTTACCAATATGCAGTCCTTAGGTGCCAAGGTAAGACCGGGCATCTGGGATGTCTGGGAATGACACCTAACCCACAGGCAGTCCTTAGATGCCAAGGTAAGACTGGGCATCTGGGATGTCTGGGAATGACACCTAGCCCATAAGCAGTCCTTACATGCCAAGGTAAGAATGGGCATCTGGGATGTCTGGGAATGACACCTAACCCATAAGCAGACCTCAGGTGCCAAGGTAAGGACCGGGCATCAGGGATGTCTGGGAATGACACCTTACCCATAAGCAGTACTTGGGTGCCAAGGTAAGAATGGGCATCTGGTATCTCTTGGAATGTCACCTAACCAATATGCAGTCCTTAGGTGCCAAGGTAAGACCGGGCATCTGGGATGTCTGGGAATGACACCTAACCCATATGCACTCCTTAGGTGCCAAGGTAAGACCGGGCATCTGTGATGTCTGGGAATGACACCTAGCCCATAAGCAGTCTGTAGAGGTGGAGCCAAGTACCCCCACCCAAAGCTCCTCCCCCATGCTACCTATATGTTGGGAACCAGAGTGTGAGACACATGCAGTGCCAGTGAAAATACCTATACTGAAAATAATCTTGGAAGTAAGGTTCCCATTGAGGAAGCCATACATGCATTCATGGCAATATGATGGCCATTTGAATGAAATCCCGGAGGAAGTGAGAAAAACAAGCAAGGAAGAAGCCTGGTGGTGTCATGAAAAGCAGAGCTGATGTACTCAGAGCTGACGTACTCAGAAGAAGAGGTTGAAATGTATAGACATTCCATAGAAACAAAGGAGGAGGCGTTAATGATGAGCAACATTTCGAGCTCGAGATGAATATGCTCAAGCTACAGACATGACGAAGAAAAAGCAAATCATTTCATAATTGTACAGATGCAGTAACGCAAGCAGACAAAATATTCCTGAGGCTGGCTATGTAGTAAATAGATTGCAGCAATGCGCCAACGTATATGGATAGGAACGTATGGACCATGGATGATTCCACAACGCATTTTAGCAGAGCTAGATCCAGTGAAAAGAAAGGCTTTCAGTGTGTCACCGTTGGAAAAGCAATCGACATTCAGAGGTGATTCAAAGAAAGGCCTGGCTGGCCCAGCACCAGGAAGTCAAGGCTACCGCGAGCCTGGTGTTCATGCAGTAGTTACAGAACGTGTGAAAAGAACAAACTCCTGTTTGAGATGAGGAGTGAGAACATCGAAGACGTCAGAGGTTCATCATATAATAGTGTTTTAAATGCAGAAAGACTCTGAAACATGGTCTGCAGTCACATGGATGGATGAAAATAGATACTGGGACGAGCTGTATCGAAACCAAGAGACAGATTATGCCTATACTCCCTCTTATTCACAAGCGCAGAGAACATTTTCAAGGCCAAGGTGAAAGCCTTAATTGACTTGCTGAAGGCAAGAGTGATGATAGATGACAGGCTAATTGGTGGGAAGCTGTGGTTATGACTAGCCCACCAGCACCTGGATGTTAGCCTGCGTGCTGCTTGCGTAGGTGAAATATTACAGAGGGGTACAAGGGTGCCAACCAATTATGAAGGGCCATGTACTAAAGAACCCTACAGTTTGTATAACCAATGGGACGTGTATTTGATGACATTCATAGTGACCTGCACTAGAGGAGGGCTTAGTTACCCCACCTGATGATAGAGACCCAATCACCTTTCCTGACAAGCATAGAACATATACCTAGAGGTTCCCTGTAAGCCTATCATTTTCCCAAGTAGGTATTTGTAGTTTGCAACATAGATTGACATCAATGATGACGAGGATTTACTATAAATGTTGTGTTTTTTAATAAATGCATTGAGTGAGAAGGTTGCGCGTGTTCGTTGATGTTCGTTATACTCCCTGTTTTAGATAATTGATATTAAAACAAACGCATTTTGCCAACTTCCTGAGTCAGTTTGATTATTGATGTTTGAGTATATTCTGCATCCCCATCTATCTCTAAGTATTGTTACCTCGTCTTAAAGGGGTTGTGTTGGGCACACAAGTTCACGTGGGAGCAGATCGAGGTTGGTTAAAAATCCATCCACCTAGTAAGCTTTGCGGGTCTGAAATATCGGATGTCCACCACCATTTAGCTAGAGGAATGTGAAGCTCCCTGTGGATATCGGCCATTAGTTAAAAAATCTTGCAAGTACAGGTAGGACAGGTCCCTCATTTTCAAGCGGAATCCCCTCCCGACATCTACAGGAAGCTGACCGGACCGAAGGCTGAAGAAGCTGGTTGAGGAGGAGGCGATCCAGAGTGTCGGAAGTCAAAAAAGCAAATGGTGAGTAGGGCTGAGTGAGGTAGCAAACTGAATGAGCACTAAGTGGGGAAGAGTGATAACAGGGAAAGAGTAACGGAAGGTTAGTGGGGGTATTTTATTTTTGGTTCAAGACGAAGAGCGCCATGGTTTAAGACGAAGAACGTCATAGTTTCAGGTATATAGACAAGGAGCGATCTATATGTTAAGCCCGGAATCCTACGTCAAGGACGTTTAGAAGGAACCTATCCTAAAGTCCAAGTGGACGTACCTAGGCTACAAACGATCAAGGATCATTACAGAGGAAGAGGGCAGTTCATACTCCGATCAGAGTCAAGATGTGTTTCAGCCTTTGCGGAATGATAACCAGGGCCTGCAGGGAGGACAAGTCAGAAGGCTCCCTCCTGTATGTTGGACATGGGGCATGACAAGGCACATAGCACAAGCATATGGGAGCCAAGGGTATGTACAGAATGGGCAGTTCTCAAGAGGGGGGACCGATTATCCGCCTGCATATGGCTCACAAAGTAGGGATGGGTTTGCCCAAGATCAAACAGTGTATCAAACACAAGCCCGGAGAATACAACAGGCTTTGCAACCACAGCAAGCACCATTGAACCCGCCACAAGGGCAGTCGCAGCACGCACCCATGCAGATACAGCAGGGCGCAAACACAGGACAGCTATTAACTCCTGGAGTAGGAGGTGTCACTATCGAAGGTGGGAATCCTTTCACAGGCACAGAAAAAAGAATGTACCCACAATAGGACAGCTCACTGGGTGACTTGATGTGTTCAGTACTATCAGTAACGCCAAATCCCTGGGAGCAGAGGAGCCACCTGACAGTCTCCCGCCTGCGCACCGTATCCAGTTTGCGCTCTGGAAATGAGAGGAGCAGCAGTCAGAGACAAACCGTGCTCCAGTTTGAGGTGGCGAAGCATCCTGCAAAAGTGCTCACTTGGTGCCTGAACCGAGTACGTGGTAGCCCCCCTTGCTAACAGCAAGGAGCCAACGCGAATGACCTGAGCGCAGAATTAAGAACATGGGCTTGCACCAGTAACTCAAGAGCATGAGCAAAAGGCTAACAATTACCAAATGAACCCAATTTAGGCCCTGATTTGAGAAAGGCCAAGGAAGGCCGAAACACGTGTTATCAAAAGGGCAACACATTAAAACATTTTTTGATATGACTGGGCGCAGAATCCTGGATCTTCATTTTTTGTGTGTTGCATAGTTTGGACGGGTTTCTAGGGGCTTACCGTCAATCCAGTGAATCTGCGAACTTAACCAAATATTAACACTAGGGGAAGCAGGGGTTCCCTACTCCCCTCCAACCATTTGAACACTCCCCATTTACGTGGATCAACAGCATTTTTCAGTTTCATTTGACCCTTTAGTCGCCAAACAGACCAGCTGTATCCATAAGCCCGGCATTCAGTACCCCTTGCAGGGGAACCCACTGCAGCAACGGAGCCGAGCCGGAGCGGAGCTGAGAGGCACGGGGCCCTGGTAGACCGGCGACCGGCAGGGCAACACACAACAGCCCAGGACGGTGCACAGACCAGGGAGAGGAAGAGCAAGGGCCTGGGACCTGGAGGAGCACGGGCGGCAACGTAAGGAAGGCGGGAGAGGAGCAGGCCGAGACGCCACCAGGTGAGAGTCCCCCCAGGGGTCCAAACCAACCTGGGCAGGGCCCCGCACAGGGGCAAGAGGGAGAACCAAATACCAGCGTACCAGCAACTTGGGCCAATAGGGTGAAAACTGCACTCTGCAACATATTGTCTGCCACCATTTTACACAGCGCCACATGGTGGGGGCTCCCCCAGATTGGTGTTTTAATGCAAAGTGGCCCAGGAACCACCACATCTTTAAAGGCCCCAGAACTAAGGGAACTTGGGCTGTAGCAGTGAAATTAAATTGACAAAGCGACCCTGGAGTAGGAAGGTGGAACCAGGTCCCAGTCCAAAGTGGGACGCACACCCGGGTGGGCGACCAAGGCACACATTCCCTGGCAGAGGGTGGAAGGAAGCCATAGAGCCTGGCATCACTTTGGGTGCATATGAGGAAGCACCACTGAAGCATAGCACCTGGATCCGGATTGGAGCGTGCAAATTGAGGGTGGGGGTTTGGATGAGTTGGGTGCTGCCTTGCCCGCCACATGCAGGCCAGGGCCAGAAAGGCAGCAAGAGGACCAGAACAAGTATAACAAGCCCCAACCCCGAGAGAAGGGTGTCTGACTCCCGATGCATACATCGGGTGGACCACTCACAGCGGACAGGCCCAACAGATGCCCTGGAGGATCCTAGAGTGAAGTTCAGACACACAGGGAGGGTCCCTACAGGTGTCCAGTCACTTCAATGCTTCCAGAGAGAATCAGAGAGTGCCCATGAAGAATCACACGCAGACCAACAAAAGATGGCGGCCGCGGAGCGTACGCCTGCCCCGACATTGACAAGGGAAGATCTGCGAGATATCTTTCAGGAGATCAAGGCGATCAGGACAGATATTCAGGCCTCCATTTGCGATCTTAGAGGTAGAGTTGACAAGCTTGAGGACAAGATGGAGGGGATGGAGACTAAGCATCTATAGGCAAACCTCCTTGATATGAATTATGAAGCACAGCTGACAGACCTGGAAATGCAGGAGGAAGAAACCCTGCTGAAGCTGGACGATTTGAAGAATAGAGAGCAGTGTAATAACCTGCGCATTCCGGGAGTCAGGGAGCAGAAGGGAGAGTCTGCAACGGAGGTGGGTCGGAAGGTACAGGGGCTGATCAACCAGTTGTTTGTCCTGGAAGGGGGCAAGGAAGTATGACTGGAAAGATCCCACAGAGGCGGAGGGGGTGGCGACAAGGGCTGAAGATCCATAGTGGTCCGCTTCTTCAGATATAGGGAGAAGTTGGAGATGCTAGAGAAGGCTAAGCGCCTCGAGAGCTTCCAGTACGATGGCGACACAATTAGAGTGTTCCAGGACCTCTCGAGTCTGACCTTGCAACGCCGCAGAGATTGTCAGCCTCTCACACAGTGGCTGACCAACAAGGGCATTCAGTATCACTGGTCCTTCCCCTTTGCCCTGACATTGAACGAGGAGAAGTAGACTACCGAGTGACTATCGGTAAGGAGGCGCAACAGGTGCTCCAGGTTCTCAAAGGTGAAGTTTTGACGGAGTCAGGGAGGAGTGGGGGAGCCGCACCTGGAGTCACGTGGACCGTTGGGCCCACAGAGCGCTAAAAAGAAGATGCTGGGAGGCAGAAAATTCAAGAAGCTAAACACCCCCCTACAGAAGGGGGTTAGAGATCAGTAGTGAAGGAAGGGGGAGCGCAAGCTCCCAAAGGAGCAGGGGACGATACCTGGGCAAGAAGAGCACAGAGGGAGGTGAGGGGATATTGGGGACAACGTGAGAGTTGGATGATGGGCCCTAGTGGCACACCTTAGGGTGGGCGTCTCAGATACAACACTGCTCATGGTGCAGGATAGGGGAAGGGAGTAGGGGGGTAAAAGGGAGGTGCGTGTTAACAGAGGTGGGGGCATGTTTAAAGTTCACATAGAGTGTTCTGAATTAGATGTGATTGAGCGGTCAGGAAGGAAAGTCATGTCTCAAAATGGTGCATATTGAGAACAGGGGCCGGACGGAAGTGCTCAAGTTGGGTTCTTTGAATGTTAAGGGCCTGAACTCGCCTACCAAGCGGTCGCTGCTGGGGAGGGAAATCAGGAACTGTGACCTAGATGTGCTGTTGGTGCAGGAGACGGGGATGGTACGGGGGAGGAAAGGTGTATCCCAGGCGCCCATATAGGGCAGGTTTTCTGGGCCTCTGGGTCTCTCAAGAAGGGAGGGGTGGGGATTATCTTTAACCAGAGAGTGAGGATCGCGGACCCGGTGGTCTGGAACAGAAATGACGGGAGGGCGCTGGTGGTCTCAGGGACACTAGAGGGCTCTCGGCTAACCTTTGCATCTATCTAGGGACAATTGCAGTTCCTGAGCGAAGCTATGGGGGAGATACTCGACAGGTTTGAGCGCCTACTCCTGGTAGCGGGGGTACTTTAAGATGTCGGCAGACAGGGAACTGGATCATAGTGGTGGGCAGGCTTCCCCGGGAGGGGGGGAGAATCACTCTGAATGTAGGTTTTTGGACTACAAGTCGGATCAGGGGTTGGTGAATGTGTGGCGAGACGGTCACGCGTCAGAGAGGGGTTTTACCTTCTTTTCTTCCGCACACGGTTCCAGAACAAGAATTGACTATTGCTTTACGCCCCAGCAGTACGCCGGTAGGGTCACTGGGTGCAGCCACCTCCCGATCAGTTGGTCAGATCATGATATGGTTGAAACGGGCATAACCCTTCCAGGTTTGAAATCCCTGGAATCCCTATGGCGGTGTAATGATGTGCTCTTGAAGGACGCTGTTTTCATGGAAGAACTGAAGGAGGCAATCGAGGAATATTCAGCCTGAACGATACGGGGGAGGTTGAGAAGGGTATGGTGTGGGACGCGGCAAAGGCAACATAGAGGGGCCTCCTCATCCGAGAGGGAGCCTCCAAAAAGAGAGTGATTGCCTTGATAGTGGGAACATTAAGGGGGGATATTCGACAACTGGAAAGGGCAGAGATCAAGGTGAGAGAGAAAGATCTTAAGGTGGCGAGCGATACACATAGGGAATTGAGGGACTTTGAAATGGGCAAGGTGCTGGCCAGCCTTCAGTTCCTGAAACAAAGATATTACGAGAAGGGGGACAAGGCAGACAGACTGCTTGCAGCCAGACTGCGGGGCTAAAGGTCAGAGCGGTGTGTAGCTCGGGTTAGAGATGGGTGTGGGCGCCTCCATTCCATGGTGGGGGAGATAGCGCATGAATTTGCCACACTTTATGAGCACCTCTACAGGAGAGAGGGAGAGGTGGAGCAGGGGGATTTGGACACTTATCTAAAGGGGGTTTCCCTGCCGAGCCTCCGGAGCGCGCAGAGGGCCGATTTGGATAAATGAATTACCCAAGAGGAAGTGTTGAAAGTGATAGCGGGACTAAAGCTGGGGAAGGCTCCGGCGGAGGAGGGGTACACTCCCGTGTTCTATAAGACCTTTGCAGGGGTCCTTGTGGGGCATTTGGCTGGCCTATTTAACAATATCATGGAAACAGAGAAAGCCCCTGCTTCCTTCGGCAAGGCGCTTATTACAGTTATACCAAAAGAGGGCAAGGATCCGGAGAGTTGTAGGTCATACCGGTCCATCTCCCTACTGAATGTCGACGCAAAAATCTTCACCAGAATCCTTGCCACACAGATGGTGAGCGTCATGCCTATACTGATCCACTCGGATCAGGTGGGATTTATACAAGGTCGACAGGGGGCTGATACCATACGCAAGACGCTACATCTGATGGGCGCTGCAGTGAAGGGGGTGGGGAACCCAGTGCTAACAGCCTTGGACGCCGAGAAGGCCTTCGACCGGGTTGACTGGAATTTCCTTTATGGTGTACTGAAGAAATGTGGGTATGGTGAGGGCATGCAGAACGGGAATCTGCGCCCTTTATGCAGCCCCAGCAGCCACGGTCACAGTTAATGGGAGATTGTTGCGTCCCTTTGTGCTGCAAAGGGGGACAAGGCAGGGTTGCCCCCTCTCGCCTCTTCTGTTCGCTCTAGCGATAGAGGTTCTGGCAGAGTACCTAAGAAGATCTCCACCGGTGGGGGGTATCAAGGTGGGCAATAGAGAGTTTAAACTAGGTCTCTACGCACATGATGTCATGTTGCACCTGGTGAACCCCTGTGGGTCTGTCCCGACGGCCCTGGCAATAATTGAGGAGTATGAGAGGTTCTCCGGTTTAAAGGTGAATAGAGGGAAGTCGGTGTTGTTTCCCTTCTCCTCAGATCGCGTCAGGGAAGTAGAGGAGCTCAGATCCTTGGGTTTGCAGATACAATTGGAAGGCGTCCAATATTTAGGTGTTAACATTGTGAGACTGGGGGAGGATCAGGGCCTTGCTAACTACCTCCCTCTTTTCGAGAAGCTATTCTCAGAGATGTGTACCTGGGGCAAGGTGCAGTATCGTGGATCGGAAGACTTAATGATATTAAGATGAAGCTTCTCCCACAAATTTTGCAGTTCAAAATGCTGCCAGTTCACGCCCCAGAAGTACGGTTCAAAGAAGTCAAATCATGTATTTAGAGGTTCCTCTGGCAGGGACAGAAACCCAGGGTGGGGAACGATACATTATTATTGCCCAAAGGCTGGGGAGGCGTAGGTTTGCCAGACCTTTTGCTGTATTACAGAGCCACTCAGCTCAGGGCACTGGTCCCTCACCTGAGGGAGGACCCGGGGAGGTAATGGTTTTATCTTGAAAATCAACACTTGCTCCTGGCAATGGTCGGGAAATGGCTCTGGGTTCCGGGGAGTAGGCTTCTGAAGCAAATTCGCGACTATCCGATCCTGGGGTTCACTGGGAGGTTTTAAGCATGGGGGTAAGAAAGGAAGCGATGACCTCTTAGCCTTCCCCAATGAGCCGTATCTGGGCCCCACCGGTCAGGGACGACATACCTAAGGTCGAACAGTACCAGTCATGGTTTGAAGGAGGGCTAACCCGGGTGGGTCAGCTGTGGAAAGGAGGAGTGTTTGTAGGTATTCAGGACCTGGAAGAGTCATTGGGGGAGGGCAAAATATTGGTGCTTTTGTACCTTAGGCTCAAAGGAATTTTCACAGCAGAAAAATGGAAGGAGCTTCTCCAGAGTGAACTCATGCCCATCGAGAAGGTCCCTGACGGACACACAGAAATGAAGGGCCTTATTTCACACCTCTATGGGGCCCTGTTGGAACCCAAGGAAGGGGCTATATGGGGGCTGCGGGCAAGATGGGAGAGGGACCTGGAGATGGAACTAGAGGGGTATATATGGCAGCTGATGTGTAGAAGGGCCTTTAAGACTTCTATTTCGTGACATGATTGTATTGGTCAGAGGTCTTAGGATGGATCAGGGAGGCGGGAGGGGGGAGGGCAGATTAGACCCAAGTTGACACTGTTTGAGCTGGCGAGCCGAAAGGACCAATGGCACGTCCCCTCACCACTGGTGCACTTCCTTCTCCTGGCAGCGTGTGCATGCCGCGCCAGATATTGGAAACGGATGACCCTCCCCACAATGAAAGAGTGGTCTGACTCAGCAAAGGATATATATTTAATGGAGAAGATCACTGCAGCAATCCATGGATGGAGCTCCTCCCTGGAAACAGATTGGTTACAGTTTTGCAATGCATTTGGGGAGGGAGAGCGGGCCGATGACCTACTATGAGAAGTCATGGTCACTAAATGCTTGGAGTGCACTACGGACCATTGTACGTGGGGACTTGAAAGCCCTGAGACCACTCTGTCGAGATACATGGACACCATGTTTGTTTTTCATGCCAATTTGCCTAAGAAGTGGTCTAACTGACGGATAGGGGTGCTGGGGAGGTGGGGAGTTGAAAAAGGGGTGAATCAGGTTATTTGGGTTGCCGGTAGTGGGCACTTCCCTATTGTTGTCTTGTTGTTTACTCAATGCTCACTTGTGCTCAAAACTAATAAAATTTAATTTACAAAAGAAAATGCAAATAGAGCTTCTAAAGATGTGTTTTAAAAATAACTAGCACACGTAGGTTGTACCAACGGCGCTGATGAATAATGTGGTTGCCTAATAACCTGCATGTGTAGCGCTGGATATTATGGCATGCGCGTTCTTTAAAAAAAGTATAACAAATGTTAGCATGTGAGCGTGGCAGCCATGTGGTAAGCCGAAAAGGAGCAACCAGGCACACCAAGAAGAGACACAGGGGGCAACCTCTCCCGTCCTCTCTATGGCTCCAACACCAGATCCCCTATATTTGCTTTTCGGTTTTCAGCACCTGCAATGTGTTTGTTCAATTTTTCCCACCCTTGCTCTTCATTCTCCACAAACCCTGACTGCTGTGCCACCAACTCCTGGCTCTACCATCTGGCACCCGTTTCCATCATCCTCCCCTCCTACTACCCTCCTCGACATCCTATGTCCTATCCAAACCCCTCCAGCCATCCAACTCCTTGCTATTGCGACAAGTGCCTGCGGCATGCTCTCTTCTGCCTTGAAACACGTTGGGCCTCATTACGAGTATGGAGGTAGCCATGGTGCTATTAGCGCCATGGCTACCCCCATACCGCATACGGGGTCCCCTGAATGGGGACTTACTGGGTCATTCCAACCTTGAAGGACCTGGTATTTCCCTATTCAGGGAACCCATCCCGATTCCCATTCGAGCCCCCATAGGGCTCAATGGGAATGGGGACCATGCTAACAACGGGCCGGTTAGCAACGGGCCCGTTGTTAGCTCCCTGGTCCTTTAGCGGCTCCCGCTAAGGGACCTCATAATGCGGCGGTAAGGGGTTAAGAGCACCGGCATCCTTATCGGCGCCGTTAACCCCTTACCGCCGACCTCGTAATGAGGCCCATTGTGTATAGGCACATTATAAATAACATATCAATCAATCAACACCAATTCAATTCTTTCATTGCTCCAATCCATCGGGCAACAACTAGGAACCTGACCAAATACGTGACAGCACTTTCCTGGCCAATTCATACTCTCCTTGCCTTAAAGAGAGCACAGTCAACATTGTGTGTGAACCATGCATCACCTGTTCGCTCCTCTACCTTTAACTCCCTCAGGGTCAGTCGTTTTTCAAAGAAACGAGCAGTGGGTAGATCTCTGTCTTCGGCTGCGGCCTCCCTCTGGAGCAACCTCGCTGCCACTCTAATATTTTGAGGAGAACCATCTTCATTTCCGGAAGCACCACAAGACCTTCCTCTTTGCTTCTGCCTTCGCTCCCCCTCTCCCTTGCTGATCTGCTCTCTCTGGCACTGTGCACCTGGCCACCATCTGTCCCCTGAGCCCAGGTACCTACTCACCCTGCCACCCTGCTGCACTGCCTCCTGGCCACCCCTTGCACTGGGGACTGTATCTGTACCCATACAGTCCCCCACCCTCCCATTTTCTTCTTTTTTTGCACTTATCAGACTTACCCAGTCTGTCGCCGTTAACACAGCACTTGCCACTTGCTGGCTGCACTGCCACTGTTTATTGCCTCTATTATCTATTTATTTTTTATTTATTATTATGTATCTGCTCTCAGCTGCACCGCACTTTCCACCCTCCGCCTTCCATGCACTTTTCCCCTTTCCCTTTCCCATGCACTTGTGCATTCTCAATGCCACTTGGCCTAGTAAGATCGTTGTTTTGTTCTCCACTGTTCCCCTCCCTTGCCTAGTCGCGCTCTGAAACACTTGTGTACGAGCGCAATACAAATAAAATATCATACCATATCATATCTGTCAGATGATGAGTAATTACCATGAGATTTGACTGCCCCCGCTCACCAATCTGACCACTATGGCCTCCGCCGCCTCTACAGTAAGGTTCATACCTTGGAGCTTAGCAAGGAGGGGAAGAAAAATATGTGTGCCCATCAGCCATCTGCTATCATACCTTTTAAAATTGGGATGTGTGGGGTGAAAGTCACATTTGAAGTCCTATTAAGCCAGAGTAGCAATGTCCATCAGCAATCAAGCTGGAAATCTAACAAGCCTATGACTACCACTTAACGTGTACAATCTTACAGCATACTAACTGCTGAAACTAATGCCCCAAAGCTATATCCCATACTGAGAAATGAACAATCAGCCTAACGAGGGAAATGGTATTATATATGAGAGTCTGTGTGTGCTCATGCAAAGCGAGCCAGGAAATCTAATCACACCATGTGTACTGAGTTATAGGAGCTCACAATCTTGATATGTGGTGGGGGCGAGCAGCTAGGAATAGGGTTGGTCCAGCTTCTACCTGATGTGCCTCCCAGAGGGTAGAAGGGGTGTGCTGTTGGCTCCTCGCCCCCCAACAAAGCACAGTAAATCACCTACTAAGGTGGTATAGACCCCTTCTTCAAAGTCAGCCACAAATAATTACACTTCGATCAAACAACCCAGATCCGAACAGCAAAAACATTTTCTATTGAACAGTAAGACCTAGCTCTCAGGTCACTTGACCTAATATTGATTAACAACCCAGAAGCAAATATGAGCATGATATTGCCACCTCACCCTCTGCTAGACCCACAACGGAAAGTAAGCAATCGCTCCCCACGCTAGCTGACAGGAAATGGTTAGATGCAAGGGCGAAGCCCGCGTAGAAGCAACAAATGAGTTCCTGAACTTACAAGCCAAAGAGTTCACATGGCTGCTGTCCTCGCGGCTGGGTGGAGCTGCACATAGGAGCCACGACTCACCATCCTGTGCATGCAGAACACCGCAGCTGCCGTGCCAGAATCCGAGAACTTTCAAGACGTCGACAACACTCCAGCTGCATTTGTAGACGCAAAATGCACAGAGGAGGCGGAGGACATTTCTGCCAATTAACCAATGTAAAGTCAAATACCCATTAGCAGAAGTACGAATAGAAAAGCAATTTGTACCCTGAAACCAAACCACAACGACCTACGCCAATCTAAAGGTCCCAAATAAGTGCTCCCCAGAAGCACTATAAAAAAGCCTAAAAGAGATTATGAAGAGGAGGAAGAGTTTGGAAGAAATTACGTGCACTCCCGGGATACACAGGGACACGGCTATTTGGGTAGAGATAGCACAAGGTTTGGCCAAGTTGCAGCAGCCACTCTAGAGAGGGCTACCTCAGCTCCCCACCCCTCAGGAAGACAGATTGCTTGAAAGGAAGTGGAGCTAGTGTCTAGTCATGTGCCAAAAAGAAAGGAAGACTGATGACGAAAAGCTCCCTTGACTAAGAATGACCTGTGCAGGAGGGCGACATAGCATTGGCTGCCTAAAAGGACTCTTGCTGATGGGGGAGAAATACCATTGATGTAAATGCTTAAATCCAAGGTCAGTGGGAGGCCTAGTGCAAATGCTGAAACCCAAGGTTGAGGAAAGACCTGAAGCCTATTAGGAATGTTTCAGTACACACCAGACTCATTGTGGAAAACAGAGGCTAAAGGAACACCTCAAAGAAAGAGCCTGATGGAAGCAACCACCAAACCTGACACCTAGGGGAGGTCATTAGAGAGCTACTGAAAGTAGGGTGATGGGTGGAGGCAAGACTGTCAGCAAGCCCTGGAAGAGCCTTCCTGGAGAAATTACTTGTTGGCTTAATTTGTTTAATGCCGGCCATTTTCAGATTAGGATTGTTGGAATCTCTTATTGACCGAACCTTGAAAGATTTTCTACTTGAGGTTTAGGGTAGCCATGAGGCTAAAAGACTCATTAAGGTTAGGTTTGGAGGGGGGGGGGGGCGTGGCTGCATGGCTGTGTCTCCCGAGAGCTCCGGTGGATCCTTCGTTGATCCTATTAAGCATGCTTATTTTACATTCACAGAAGTATGAATGTCACGGCAGTACAACAAGCATTGAAGAGTAAGGATCCGCAGTGAGAGGAGTGAACGCTGGGCAACTGAAGTTCCGAAGCACCTGACCGCGGCGAATATCAAATTGGCGGCCGGGGAGAACAAAAGGCAGAGCTGATGGACCACTGCATTGCTGCGAGAGAAGCGACGTGTGAGGAAAGGAACTGCAGACTCTGTACGTTTAAGCAGGTCCGGAAAGGACATTGCTAGGATTGTGGCGGAGACGATAGCAGCTGAAGTGGAGAGACTCGCGGAAAGGATACTGTGAGCCAGCTGGGGACCACTGGGCGCCAGTGCATGTGGGAGCCGAGGAGGCTGTATTCAAGTGAGCCCCAAGCCCCACGGCAGCAGCTAGGTACGAGGCGGAGCAAAGGACGCAGCGCTGCCCCGAACAACTTAACAGCAGGAGCAATGTGGCGGTGTGGGACAAGAAAGGAGCAGCTTGGAGGCATTTCGCTGGCGGTGCGAAAGAGCGACGAGGCTCGCGGAACTGAAACATTTGCCACGGCTGAGGAGTTACGCTGGTGAGAAAGCAGCACCGGGGAATGGGAAGTGCGTGAGGAGCAGGAGAGACTGACGCGGCGGTGTTGTAAGGCAGCCGGAAGAAGAGTTGAGCTGGGAGAAGCGAGTGAAACAGACCATGTGCTGTTACAAGGTAGCACAAAGGACATCGTGAATGCAAACATCGCAGAAGCAGTGGGGCATCTAGCGGTGAGGCAAGACCGGGACCTCACGAGCAGGCCAAGGAACTGTTGGGCAACACGATAGGCACCAGGAGGAAGCCCAGTGAGGGACAGACAGTCAAGCGCATCTAAGGGAGACCACATAACAGAACGTGTGCGGACCACGGGAGCAGCTGCTGCGAGGCCACAGTGTGCATGTGAGCGCAAACTAGAGTAGAGTGTATCCCAGCCACTCTCTGAGTCTGGGAGGGGGCCCTGGTCTCCCCCAGAACACAAGTGCGGGCCCGGCGAAGGGGCTGGGCAGGTGCACGAAGAGCGCGGCCAGTGCAGGGTGCAGGCTGGTGAATTCACCAAATGGAACAGTCAGCTTCAAGAACTGCAGTGGACCTGATTCTGCATAAAACCTACGCACAGACAGGGGATAAAGCACGCTGACAACTGACCCAGACCCTGGGGCGCATTAAAATGCGGGACGATAGAGGGTCTGGGAGTTTAGACGCGGGGTGGGGGAAAACGGCGCAATAGCGTAGGGAGGGGCATCCGAACGGTGCCACAAGAAACAAAAGGCCAGGAAGGGCAGGAAACAGTACCTGGGAAGGTGCGAAATGTAACAGCAAGGGGTCAGGGGGGTAACCCGGCCGCCCCCAGGAACGAACAAAAGGCCGGGGGGGTATAAGTAAGCCTGGAAAAGAAGAGGCGGCACAAACCAGGTAAGAGCTCACCTCTCTCGGGTAGGCTCTTAGTGCCTGGAGAAGGGGAAGGAAAAAGGTTTGCTCTTGCGGGCTCACGCATTTTCCTACCTCTCGGAATTCGGCCTAAACGCAGTGGCTACGAGTCGCCCAACGGTGCCGGAGCAGGAGCGACCCAGAAGTACCAGCTGCAAACGAACAAAGGACTTTCGCCGTGGTCAAACGGGAAGCGTGGCTGACAGAATTCAGACGAGAAGGATGGCGGAAGGAAGAGCAAAAAGGACCCAAGAATTCTCAGAATGGGCAAGAAAGGCAGAGAAGGAATACGGGGAACAATGGGTGCTGGAGAGAAGGCAGAAAGAAGAAAGGGCAAAGACAGTGTCACCTCTGCTGTTCATAGAGCCCAGCAGCAGCGAAGGAGAAGACGAGGTACCTCAAGGACAGAAAAGGGGAAGAGCGGAGTCGAAGAGATCAGAGGAACGGACAGAGGCACCGACCAAGAAAAAGAAAAAAGATAAAAAGAAAGGTACTGTGAATAATAATGTGGGGAATAAAATCGTAAAAATGTTAAAAAATTGCGTCACGGTTTTGGGTAAGTCGCCCAGAACCAATGACAAGAAGAGCAGACGGGCAAAGGGATCCAGGGAGGAGCAGCAGGGGAGTTCCTCAACTGAAGCAAGCAGTGATGACGAAGAAAGGGATCATCTAAGGGCTTGGGTAAAATGGAGGGGAGTGGTGAGCAGGGAAAAACAGAGAGGGGCAGGGGGGGCAGGGGCAGAACCCAGGGAAACCCCGGTCCCGGCACCACAAGGAGCACCAGTAGAACCCAGGGAAACCCTGGTCCCGGCACCACAAGGGGTACCAGTAGTCCCGGTGCCTCAAGGGGCGCCAATAATCCCGGCACCACAAGGTGCACCGGCAGGGCCAAACGTAGTGGCAGGGGACACACCACCGGGGGCAACACCAACGGTGGCAGCGGCAGAAAATGGGGGGCCACTCATGATGAAATATGGCAGGCCAACCATGGGTAAAGATGCACAGGGCACGTCAATGAAAGCGATGGCTTGGTACATAAATGACAAAGTAAAGGAAAAATATGGAGGAAGGAATTGATCGATATCTTTACATTGTTAGATTGTCAAAAGAGGGGGATGAATGTGGCCCTAGAGTACATGAAGGAGGACGAGAAAAGTTTACGTAAAAAGGGGCCAGTAGTAAGGAATTTTGACAACTGGATGTCGGCCTTCACCATAATGTCTACAATTATATTACAAAAATTCCCAGAAGACGGGGTAGCATTAGTTGCGTATCAACAGAGGGTGCTGAAGGCACACGCAGCGTTTGGAGGTGACGCATGGCTGGAGTACGATCACGAGTTCAGAAAGGAGATGGACTGCTTTCCGGATATGGGCTGGGATGAAGAAAACTTTAATCGCTACATATTTAATGTGCTAAAGGAGAAATGGGATTCCAAGGAGCGGAGCACAGGGGGGCAGCAGGGAAGGCAGTATTGGCAGAAGGATTACAAAGCGGATTATAGATACAATAGCAGTAAGTACGAATCCAGCTATGACGGAAATAGAGACCAGAGTTTGCGGAGCAGAAATTATGGGTCACAGAGAGGGTGGCAGAGCAGCCTGCCCCCGACAACACAGGTGGGGGGGCAGTGGGAGCATGGGGACAACGCGAGCAGAACCAGGACAATGTAGGAGTTTTGAAAAGGGGGTACCATGTAGCTGGGGATGGAAGTGCAAGTTCAGCCACAAGTGCGAGAGATGTAAGGGTTACCACAGCAGCTCCAAGTGCACAAGGGCCACAGCTCCAAGCGGCAGAAGCGATAAGACGCGGAAATAAGAACTGGGGCGGGAAGGGGGCCACGCTGGGAAAAAATCGAGAGATGGAAAGGTGGCTCCAGAAATACACAGACCAAGAAACGGCCTAGAGCGATGCAACAGTAGCATATTCAGACTTTGAGGAGGCAGTAGAACTGGTCAGGAAAGCGGGAAAAGGGGCATGGATGGCATTCCGCCTGTTGCCAGTCAACATCAGATCACGAAGACGGTTACATAGGCATTGGGAGGGGGAATACTTTGTCGACAACTGCCTCCCGATGGGGTGCGCCATCTCAGGCGCATATTCTATCGTGGAAATAACAAGCAAGTGGGATTTTTCTCTGGCGGAGGAGAAAACGGTGGGCCCAACGCAGATTATCTAATTCCTAGGGAGAGAAAATGACTCAAACAAAGGAAGGTGTCGGATCCCGGTGACAAGATGACGGATCTGCTAGCGACAGTGAGAGAATTGCAAGCGCTGGCAGGAAAGCGGAACGTCGCAGGTAGAATCATACCCCAGGGGAGGGCATTCCAGAGAAGTATTGAGCTGAAAACGAGAGGTGCTACAATAGGGGCACCACAGAGTCTGGTTAGGTGGAGGAATCAAGAAAGATCTGGAAGTGTGGGAAGAAATGCTGAAATCTTCAATGGGTCGGTGATATGGCAATCACCGGTGAACGAGGAAGTAAAAGGGTATTGTTCACCATGCAGCAGGTGGCCTTGGCTTGGCGCAATACTGGGGAAACAATGGTGTGCAGGCGAATGGCCAAAAAAACATGGCAGGTGGCGGAAGGGACAAAAAACATAACGCTGTGGAGCCCTTCCCGATATGGGTCGCGTTATGCGCATGGGGGGAAGAGCTAGGGAACAGGGAGTTAACAGTATGGTCAGATAACATGGTGGTGGTGCACGTGTTGAATAAAGGAAGTGCGTCAGTCACAATAGTGTTGGAATTAATGAGGGCAATCACGTTGGAAAGCATAAGAATGAATAGATGCATAAAGGCGAGGCATATTGCTGGGGAAGCAAATGTGGTGACTGATGCAATCTCACGCTTGCCGTGGGAAAAATTCAGGGAGCTAAGACCAGACGCTGGCAAGGAAAGAACGCCCACGCCATGGAAGGCATGGGTCCCGGTGGAGGCACTAGAAAGGAAAGCACGGTTGGCCACAAGGTCGACTCAAAAGAAGTGGGAGAAGAACGGAGAAATGAAAGGGTCATCGACAAGCTGACCAGGAACGCCGTAACGTACAAAACGTGTAAGAAGTACGAAGAGAATGTAAAAGATGGGTTGGTGGAAACAGGTGGAAAAGAGGTGGAAAAAATTGCAAGTGGAGAAAAAGGTGTGAATTTCTCAAAGAGGCATTTGCCAAAAGGAAAAAAGTAAAGTGGTAAAAGAGGTGTTGGCGGAAACAGGCGTTAAGAGGTGGAAAAAATTGCTATTTGAAAACAATGTGTGAATTTCCCAGAGGGGCATTTGCCAAAGGGAAAAAGAAAAGTGGTAAAAAGATGTGTTGTAAAAGAGGTGGAAACATTTTTATTGATAAAGGTGGGAATGTCTCGAAGGGGCATTTACCAAAGGAGAAAAGGAAAAGCTGGTTGGTGGAAACAAGGTAAAAGAAGTAAAATTGCAATCGAAGAAATGTGTGAAATTCTTGAAGAGGAATTTGCCAAAGGGAAAAAGAAAAGATGGGCGGCGGCGCACCACAAAAGTGTCGGGCATACGGAACCCAACCGACAGCACTAGAATAAAATATGCTATGAGAGGAGGGGCTAAATTAGAGGGGAAGAAGCCAGGTAACAGAAGGCGGGTGAGCTTTGGGAAGCTGATAATTCTGTTGAAAGTATTACGAGAGGCAAGTAGCAGCACGGGCGAAGCCACGCGGTTCAGGGCAGCACCTTGCGCTGGCATATTACAGGGCTTTCAGGGTAGGGGAGCCGGGGGCCAGTAATATGGTGGTAAGAGACGGCCTGACAAGGAGGGATGTTAGTATGGGAGACAAGGGGATGTCTATAATGCTAGAGAAAGCTAAAGCATACCAAACGGGGGAGAGCAACAGACCAAAATTACAGGAGAGAGAAGGACCACTGTCCCAGATGCATCACACAAGAATTCCTAGACCCCTGACCAGAGGTCGACGGGCAGCTATTAAAGCATAGGGACGGCAGCGATTACATCCTGGTGAGGCCTCCCGGGGATGCACTGGGAGGACATTCACGACTGGCTGTCGGTCGGGATAGTTTTCAGGGAACCCCCCCCCCCAAAGTATCTGGTTATACACCTCGGAGGGAACGACCTGGCGAGCACAAATAGGGGGAAATTACAAACATTTGCGAGTCGCTGCATAGCATAGCCCGCAGCTGGTGTAAAACCGAGATCTTTATGTCAGAAATAATACCAAGAAGGGTCTGGTATGGGGCACAGAAGAGGCACGCATTTGAAATAGCCAGAAAGAAACTAAATAAATCAGTAGAAAAGCACTGCAAGTGCACAGGGCTGCATTTCATAAGACATGGCTTACACCGGAACAATCCGGACATGTGTCACCAGGATGGGGTGCACATATCAAGGAAAGGGATGGGGGTTTTCCAACAACAATTTTAGGGCACTCCAAGAACGCGGTTGTAGGTAAGCTGCTTTTGGGGGGGACCTGAGCGGGCGTAAGGAACATCCACTCAGGTGTGGCGGCATGTGCCCAGGAACGAAGGCCCAGGGATAACAAGCACTCAGGAGGAGCCTTGGGCAACTTCAGGACTGGACACAATGTGCCCAAAAGCATATGGCAGTGTAATTATTTTGTTGTGTTGTATTTTCTGTAAGAAAAAAAAATGCCTACGGCCTACAACTATTCCATACACATAAGTTGTCTGTGATTTATTATTTAGGTAGGGATCTGGTAAGAGAAGCAAAGTGAACCCACACTACTCAGCCTAAGAAAGGAGGGAAGGAGCTGGTGGGGGTCAGGGGGACCTGATCGGACATGCATAGCGCCTATACATAGAGTAGGCATCCCCCCTGCTGCTCCCTGGGACTGCACGGAGGCCCCTGGTCCCCCATGCTCACAACCAAGGTGGGACCCTACCTGAGCTGAGCTGGGCTAGCACACAAACACTAGCGCTTCAGCAACATCATAGAGACACCACAGCAGTAAGGGAGGAGGGGCCCGGGGCACAGAGCTGTGTGGCTCTGGGACTGACGTTGGCAACAGCCACCAGGAAGAAGGGTGAGCGGCCCCCCCAAACAATAAAGAGGCCAGCGAGGATGCACCCAATCGGGGCACCCCAGCACGGCGCACAGCCAAGAGCGAGACACAAAGGGGACCCTGGTTTAATAGCAGCAACAGAGACATCTGGGAGGGTCTCTCGGAGGTGGAACAGCGCCATGGTGCCTACCCAGGGCGAGACATCAGAAACGGACCCGAGCCAGACGCCTGTGAGAAGTAGTCTACACTGACTTTGCAGACCCTCTTGCAAGGAAACTCATGGGGCCCCAAGGGAAGGAGAACCCCGCAGAACTCAGAACGACAATGGCAGCCAAAGGTGGCAAAATAAAGAACAAACAGACCATTCTTGAAACATTTGCATCAAGCCTAGCGCCCCAGCTAGACAAAGCAGAGGATAAGATGAAGGAGCAACTGCCAACCCAGGAAAACCCAGAACCAGTTAATCGGCAGATTCTGGACGCGATTGCGATACTGCAAACAACGTTTTAGGGCAAGATTGATGCAGTAGCAATTGATCTGGCACTGCTGTGGCAAGATGTCAGCACGATTGCGGAACGTACTAGCGAGTTGGAGGAACAAGTGAAAGAAAATACAGAAGGGCACAGACGACGAAGGATGTGGACATCCTCATGCAAAGAGTGAAGCTACTGGAAGACAGGGCAGAGGAAGCGGAAGGTCGAGCCCGCAGGAACAACATACGTATAGTGGGCCTGCCAGAAGGTATCGAAGGAGCGGACCCCACCACTTATGTGGAAAATGTACTGTTGCAGGAAGTTGGTGTGGGGGAACTCTCACAAGGTTTTGCAATTGAGAGAGCACATCGCTCCCTTATAAGAAGACCGCCCCCGGGCGCTCCGCCCAGGCCATTGATAGCCAAGGTGCTTCATAACAGGGACCGAGAAAAGATACTGGCCCTCTCCAGGGCTGGGGGACAGAAACAAAGAGACTCTGGTAAAGTAGCCGTGTACCCGGACTATACATTTCAAGTCCAGAAGCGGAGAACACAGTTCATCCCCACAAAGGCTAGACTACGGAAAGCGGGACTCAAGTACATGCTTATATACCCTGCGAGATTAAAAGTGATTTACAATGGCAAATCCCTTTTCTTCGAATCGCCTGACGAAATGCACGAATGGATGGATAGGACACAGTTGCCTGACGTACCGGAGACTGGCTAAGGACCTGGACAAAGTTGAAAGAAGAGGGGCCGGTCGGCGACGCAATATAATGGCTAAGTAATCAAGCAGAGATGTGAACTGCATGGAGACGCACAAGGGGGCAAGGGAATGTAACAACTAGATATGATAAGCCAACAGTGCAGGAGCAGAACAGCTACCGTGGAAATCCGGTAGTGGGAATGCTAGCGCAAACCCTATACCCCCCTCTTAGGTAGTTGAGGGCCGAGGTTTGGGGCCCGCCCGTAGGGCACCAGAAAACTAGTCTTTCGACAAGGTGGTATGGAGCGGAAACAGGATTATACCAGCATGCTCGGCATAGCATGACTAGTTATGTTTGAAGTGGGGAATGTGTGTGTAGGGAGGAAGGGAGGGTGTGACAATAATAGGGAGCCTGTCACAGGTCATGGTAGATGGCGGCCTCACTGACTCTTCAGCATGCACAGAGATGGCTAAAACAGTTAGAATTACGACTTGGAATGTGGGCGGACTTAATAACCACGTGAAGCGAAAGAGAGTGTACATGTATATCCGGAGAAACAAGGTTGCAATAGCGCTACTACAGGAAACACACTTAGATCGGCAGAAGCAAAAGAACCTGGAAAGGGTGTGGGGGGTGTGGTGGTGGGCTCAACTTATTCGACATATGCGAGGGGGGTCCTTATCTGGATAGTCCCCAGTGTACCATTCAAAGTATTGGCAAGGAAAACGGACAATGAGGGTAGGATGGAAATGGTGCATGGGATGCTAGAGCACCGTGAGGTTTGTGTGGTGAACACCTACGCCCCTAATCATGATGCCACTGTGTTTTTTAGATCGTTACACGCGAGATTGTGTCCATACAAAAGTAATACTTTGATCTGGGGAGGAGACTTCAATTGCACAATGGACCCAGCCTTGGATAGATGGGACACTAAGCACAGGTGGCCATCCCCCACGGCCAAGGTATTGAACTCATTAGTAGACCAATTCAATTTACGCGACTTATGGAAGGCTGAGCATGGAGAAATGAGAAGGTATTCCTATTACTCTATGCCCCACAAAGTGTACACCAGAATAGAGTACATGTTTACAGGGGGGAGAGCAGACCCGAATTGTCAGAGACAGAGTACCTAGATACAATACTGTTGGACCACTCGCCACTGGTGGCGAGATGGAGAGAGTCTGCCCCTAGAGCGCCAATTCCATTGTGGAAACTGAGGAGTGAAGCATTGCAAGCATTTGCTGAGCATGTCAGGAAGAATACTGTTGAATACGTAAAAGTCAATGAGGGGAGCGTGCAAAGAGTGGGCACAATCTGGGAAGATTATAAAGTGGTTATCAGGGGAGTAATGATAGTGGAATAAGGAGGGTTGCAGAAGGTTATGACAAGGGAACTGGAGAAGACAGAGAGGAAATTGAAGAAGCGGGAGAGGGAGGCCTTGATAGAGCGGGAGCAGATGGGTGAGAAGATAGCACTAAAGCAAGCCGGCCTAGCACAATGGGATAGGCTTGGGAAGTTCAATTATGCAAAGCACCTGGAGAGGAGTCACGCGCAGGGGGATAAGCCGGGGAGGACGCTAATGTGGCTGTTCAAACGCAAGACCACCAGGTCTCCGATTTGCTCCATTAAGAATGCAGTGATGGAGGAAGTGGGCACACAGGAGGGGATAAATGAGGTGTTCTCTGAATATTACAAGGCATTATACGCGGCACCCCAAGGTGGCACTGAAGAGGACATACAAGATGTGCTCTCCCAGATAGACCTGCCCAAGTTAGAGGGTTCCCAAGCAGTGCCGCTTCAGGCCCCCATAACACCAGATGAGGTGGTGGTCACTATCAGATTCCTGCCGACGGGGAAGGCACCAGGGATGGACGGGCTCCCAAGTGAGTTTTACAAGGCATATGTAGATATACTGGCGCCACTGTTGGCCAAGGTGCACAATGAGTCGTTTGTGGACAGCATCCTGCCCGCAAGCATGAGAGAAGCCCTGAAAGTGCCACTGTCCCTACTAAATCTGGAAGGCAAGATCCTCATAGCGATGTTGGCGAGTAGACTACGGCGGGTGATACACACGCTGATCCAACCCGTATGTGCCCGGGAGAAGCATCTCAGAGAACTTGAAACGGCTCCACCACGTGATTTACAGCACGGTACAAAGGCATTCGATTCGGTGCATTGGGATTGGTTGTATGCCACGATGGAGAAGATGGGGGTTGGCCCGTTGTTTATGAGATGGGCGCGCTTGATTTACACAGAACCAATGACTAGGGTCAGGACAGGAAGAATGTACTCAGCGGCATGGCAGCTACATAGGGGCACCAGACAGGGGTGCCCACTGTCCCCTATGTTATATATTCTAGCAGCAGAGCCAGGAATACAGGGATGTGGGCATAGACATAGATGGGATAAGACACCTGATATCTATGTATGCAAATGATGTGCTGTTATCCGTGAGTCATCCCGAGGAGAATCTGCCATACATACTGGAGGTGCTGGACAACTCTAGCAAGTTCACGGGCATCACAATAAATAAGAAGAAATCATGTTTGTTCCCACTGGCGGCCACCGCACAGATAGAGGAAGAGAATGTGGCAGAACTCCCCCTGCCCTGGAGATGGACTTCCTTTAGATACCTGGGTATTAACATTCGTCGGGACCCCTCCCAAGAGCATGATGATAAAGCATGCGCCAAAGCTGGTTTGGTTACGTCCAAGGGGTTCTGGAGCAAACTGCCCTTGTCAGTGATGGGGAGGGCGGCATTGTTAAAAATGGTGGTGCTGCCATGACTTATGCACTGCTTTGGAAATGTCCCATTTGACATACCGGGGCGTTTCTTCCAGGACCTGGAGAAGTTATGTATGGGGTTCCTTCGGCAGGACGGGCGGTATAGGGTAGCCCTGAATACATTGCAGAGGCTGTATGACCAGGGAGGATTACAGGTACCGAACTTTGAGCTGTATTTCCTGGCGTGCCAACTACAGCATGTTGTGAAGTGGATGGCTGACAAACCCATGATAGAGACGGCACTGCTTCAGCCCACATTGAGGCAACGACACCTGAGAGACCTCCTGCGGGCTCCTGCCACGGGGGCGGCAGGAGAGCCGCTACCTGGTGAAACTGGGCATCCGAGTCTGGCAAAGGGCCTGCAGGGTCATGGGAATAACGGATCCGCTCTCTCTGCAAACACCGATAGTGGCGGTTCGGTGGGGTAGGGAGAGTGACAGCGCCATGATAGAATCGAGATGGGAGATGTGTGGAGTGGCTACGGTAGGGGACCTGAGGGATAAGAAAGGTGGAAAAGCTTGAGGAGTTGCAAGAGGATGCTGCGATACAAGCGGGACAGTTCTTGTTACACAACACAGTCCTGGGGGTGCTACGCAGAAGATGGCCGAATGTTACAGAGGGGGATATTGAGAATGAGGATATTGAGATGTTGCTCACAGTGGCGGAAGGCGTACATGCGGTTCCAGGATCTATGAGGTCCCATTGGGCTGCACTGCACGGGCTGAACTGAAATGTAAGAGTAAATGGGAGGGGGAATTGGGGAGGGCGTTCGAGGGGAAAGAGTGGGGAGAAATAAAGCAATATCACAAGACGGTATCTCGAAATGCTAGGCTACAGTTGATACAAATGTATATAGTACAAAGGGCATGCATCACACCTGCTGTTGTCTCCACATTCAAAGGGGCTGAGAAACAAGTGTGCCCCAACTGCAGGGGAGAGGAGGCGGGGCTCACGCACACGTTCTGGGGATGTCCGGTCATACAAGGGTTCTGGGAGAAGGTAGCAGTCAAGGCAGACCAGGGAGGCATTGACCTAGATGTCAAGCCTGCATGCTAGGGCGATATAAGAAAAAACGTGGAAGACAAGTCACTGAATAAACTCAAAGACCTGATGTATATTTTAACTAAGCGTAGCATCGCCATGGGTTGGAGAGACACAGGGGAACCGAGTGTATGCAGATGGTGGAAAGAGCTGGAAAAGTGGTGCACAACGGAAACGGGGGTGTGGGAGCAGGCACTTAGAACGGAAAACTTACAAGTCTGGGTTGGACATACAAAGATGGATAGCGCTGACGGTAACAATGTTCGTGAATGTAGGAGAGAAGGAAAGTGTACAGCAATTGGAGGATGTAGATGCAACAGCTGTGATTGATTAACGGCTCGCGTGAAGGCTGCGGGGGGGCGTTATGGGATACAAGTAGTTAGGTGGATAGGTATATAAGTTGTTTTAAATGTTGGGTATTATATTTGAGCTTGTTGCTCTGTGTGTTTCTTCCTTTTCTTCTGTCTGCTTTATTTGTTTTTTGTTATGACATGTAAAACCTAAATACGGTTATGTTTGGGACTTTGTGGAATAGGGTGTCACGATGATGGGCAGAGGCTCATTAGTGTAGGTTTTGGAACTTTATTATTTGGACCTTGATCTCCCAAATGTGTTGGACATCTGGCGAGAGCCACACCTTATGCTGTCGATCCTGACATTGCTTACTTTAAATGCTTCCTTATCATTTGCAGCTTGTCCCCTGGATCCCATAGACCTTTGACCCAAACCTTTTCCAGAAGAGTTAATTTTATTTATTTATTTAGCAATTTGTAAAGCGCACCCAACCCTTAGGCATCAGGGCGCTATACTTAGTAAACAACACAATGGTTACATAGTTACGCCTATACAAGGACATGAAATGTAAATACAAAACAATAGCTTATAACATCATCTTAGGTTACAGTCATACTTATTTTGGTTACCCTACAGTTTTGCTGATCATAGTTTATTTCGTAGTTCCTGTGGGAAGAGACAGGTTTTCAATTGTTTTCGGAAGATCCAATAGGAGTCCTCTGACCTGAGTCTAGCTGGTAGCGTGTTCCAGCATCTAGCAGCTACCACTGGGAAGCTATTGCCTCCAGATTTCTGCAATTTGAAACGAGGGGTGGAAAGCAAGCGTTGCTGTGCTGAGCGAGTAGGCCTGTTAGACTGAAAGGGAGTGATTTTATCTGCCAGGTATTTAGTGGCTGACCTGGTGGACATTTATGCGTCAAGGTTAGTATTTTCAAAAGGATGTGCTCCTGGACAGGTATCCAGTGGGAATTCCTTCTCGTCCCGGAGATATATGTATTTTTGGGAATATTTAGAGCTGCTCTGAGGGCGTTATTGACCCTGGTTATTGACTCTGGCGTTACAATCAATAAAATAATGAATTGACATCAGCACCCGAACATTTAATGTGTGTCATTGCTAGCCCCTACCACACACCCTGCAAGAAAGAACAGGTGCTGTAGAATAGACAACAGTTACATCCTGACATGTCCCTGGGGTGCAGCGGACCATGCCCCCAACATCTAAAAAGGAGCTGGCGATGGCATTCATGTCAGCAACAAAAGGACACATATTCCTGAGGGAACAAAGTGATGCACAGGACTGGCAACAGAATGTCCATATGACATTGGGTCAGCATGTTGAGATGGCATTCTCACATTGCTTGCTCTCCCATGTGTGCCACACAGTCCTTACATTCACACTTCCAGGTCAGGGATGTGAGAACATGAGGGACACCACTTTACTGCCCATGTTTAGTATTGTCTAGCAATCACACTGGGCGCCCGAGATTGTCATCACCATTCCTGCTGATCACACTTACTAAGAAGCACCGGATTCAAGAATACCAGAAGCAGAGGAGAGCAAGGATAGTGCTGGAAGATGTGACTGAGGCAAAGGGATATTGCATTTACTATTTTTGACATGTACTCCTGTGTCCCATCCCCTTTCCTCCATACTTGTGGGACTTCCAGCCGAGCGGGGACAGGATCAGAGCCTTAGCAGAACAGTGCACGTTTCCCTCTTCATAATTAGCATGCAGAGGTGGGCTGCCTATGCGCAATGCAGCGCGACCCCGACCCCCATCTGCGTCAGATGAGTCGACCGCCTGATGCAGCTTTCTTTCTTTTTTCTTTTGCAGTTTCCCTGCAGTATTTTTTCTCTGTTTTTGTTTCTTTTTCCTTGGCTCACATTTGCTTTCTAGGTTCAATGGCAGGTAAAGTGGGTTCTCTATGTAGACCGGCTGCCGCGGGCCTTCTCGACAGCGATACCTCACACTACTACTGAGACACCTATGCGTCCTGTGTCGCACTTTCACAGAAGTCACTGAAGTATAGACGGGTGGAGACCTTAAGTCGACTCACTAGATCACCCCAGGAGTTTTGTAGCCTCTTAGAAGGTAAGTAAATCAACCTTTTCTTCAGCCGCCCAACCGAGCGATCCCTTCCCGGGGGTATTGTGTTGTTTTGCAGACAGGAGTGTTTTCAATGTAATTTTTATAGATAAAATTACAATGAAAAAACTAATTGAAATATGTAGGGGGGAAGGGGTCAAAAGGGGTGGAGAAGGGTTGAGGAGGGGCTAAAAGCATAGGGAAAGGGATGGTGCCCAAATGAAATTAGATGAGTTTTTTCATTGTAATTTTTTTGATAAAAATTAAATCGAAAAAACTCCAGTCGGCAAAGAAACATAGAACCCATCCTGGGGATCAACTGGGTGGAGCGGGCCTACTCCGGCCTTGTTGCCACTCGCCATCGCTTCACTGCGGTTCACTCCGGGCTTCAGAGGAGGCTGTTACCAGCAATTAAATGGAGGCCACTTTGGGGTTCTTTTACCAGAGTTTTGTCATAGTGTGCTTTGGCCTTTGTGAGGGCTCGTACTGGGAGCATTGCTCCAAAATGCAATTTTCCTTGTACTGGGATTCGTTCTGTGGCCCTTCGCACTCCATATATAGTCTAGACCACAGGACTATATTCTGTTTACATAGGTTAAGGAATTAGGTCCACCCACTCTTGAGGTACTAGCCTTGGATATCCTCTCTCCTATATCTTCAGAAGTAAACTTCAATGACCAAAAAAAGGGTCTACATCTATGCAGCTAGTTCTCAGAGTCTCTCCCGGTGTGTACAGCTCTCCAAAGTATAATACGGATTTCAATAAAGTAAGAGTGGCATTAGTAAACTTTCTTATGTCACTGAATTTAGAAATTGATGCTGTAGATTCTGAGCTCCAATTTTTGAATTGACAGTGGAAAAAAAAGAAAAAAAGGGAAAATAGTAATTATGATAAATTATGTAACTTCTGTATATAAGCTCTTGGAGTTAAGTTGATTTTAAAGATGAAATTATTCACTATTTAGTGTGATGAATTATATTATATTTAAATTTAACTCAAAATGTTTGTTTTTTCTTATAATTGTGTGTAAATATATTGAAAAGTTGATTTATCAACTATACCAATAATAAAAAAAGTTTTTGAAAAAGATCTCTAAAGTATACAGCCCATAAATCCTCAGGTATTGCATTAGTTTGAACAGTGTGTTGTGTCATTTCAAGATCATTAATCAGATTCCAGAAGCTTCTCGCACTTCCCTCCTTCAAAGCTGTCAACATTGCCTCATTGTCCTTTTGAAGCAGATTAATCTGTCTTAAATTTTTGCTTTAGCATTTTACTAATGGTCCCTTTATCTACTCCCCCATCTGAGGTCCCATTAACCTGCCTTATCTCTTTTCGGGTGAGCCTTTTCTTTCTTTGTAGCCTCGGGTCCTATTTATGGACATGAGATTTTACTAATTTTTGTATTCTCCTTCCCTTCCCAATTGTTGCCATTTCAGTCATTATGTCATTATTAAAGGAGGATGAGGTATATGTTGACTTATTTATATATGAAGGCAGGAGTTCTCAAAGTCCTTTAGCATATTGAATTTACAGGCGTTACTTTTATTCCATCTTAAACAATGTCCTTGCTGATTTATCGTTACAAGTGATGTGTAAGTATCAACAGAGAAATCTGGTTTGTTCCACTCAAAAGTTGCCGACAACATCCCATGATCACTTAACTCAGTGCAAAAGATTTCAAATCATGTATTCAGATTATAAAGGGCTTTCGAGGCAAATATAAAATCAATGGTGGATGAGGTATTATTTCCGAACCAAGTTGCAGAGTCTTCCAGTACACCCTCCGAGGTTACACGTAATAAGCGTAACCCCCAACCCTCCGGGTTTAAGTGCCATCTTTGATCCTGTATCACTTTCCATCCAGCAAAACAGACAGTCAAATCTGGATCACCATCTTGGGACATTGCAGTGATCGGGATACTACCCTTTAGTAATTTATCACAATCCGGAATCAGGGGTGCAGAACAATCTGAGTTAAAGTCCCCTAGAACCACCACCTGCCTCCCCCCCCCTCCCAGACATGCAAGGAGACAATCTTATATCTTTTCATTCAGCATCTGTAACGTATTTTCAAAATTCCTTTTGGGGTTCCAATATATGTTAAGCAACAGAACTTGAATTATGTATTCTCCTTTATCCATTTTTATGACCGCGACTAAGACTCCCTTGCATACAATAAAATGGTTAATGATATTCAATCACATTCCTTGACGGACTGCAGTAAGATGACCTCCAGCCAGATGACCCCTATGCCCCTGCACTGCTGGTTTGTTTACTATTTCATAGGCGTCGGACGCCGGCAGCCCAATCAACCAAATTTCTTGCAAGCAAATGAGAGTAAGGGTACGCAAGAAATGACAAAGGTTATGTTTCTGCATAGGGTTGAAAATCCTCTGACATTCCATGATACTAATGAGAGATCAGAATCTGTGCTAAAGTGAGCCTCTCATCTCCTTTAATTGGGCGAGGGCCTCTCTGAGAGTTATTGCTAGCCAACCCCAACTAGGTTCATCCTGCCCCGTATCGTGATCTACCTGTTCTACCTTGCCAAGAGCGTCTCTCCCTTTGTTCCGGATCTGAGGGGCTAGCCCACCTAATCCCCTACTCCCTTGGTCCTCTAAGCGGGAGGAGTTAAAGGGACTAAGGTCATAGCCTAATTTGTGAAGGTTCTCTACTTCGTTCAACAGTACCCCATACACCATCCTAGAGGGGATCACCAACCGGCACATGATCATACCTTCCTAGATGGATGAAGTCAACCAATTCGATGTCATTAGATGTGAAGGAGCTGAAGCCGAGGAATTTCATCAAAAAGTGATAAAACTCTATTCCTGTTCAGATATTCCAGGCCACCTTTATCAAACATATAGTTGAGCGTTAAGCTCAATAAATTCAGAAAGACTGAGAGCCTCATTACGAGTTTGGAGGTAGCGATGGTGCTAATAGCACTATGGCTGCCTCCAAAATCGTGTCTGGGTCTGGGTTCTGTGAATCAGGAATTACCGGGTCATTCCAACCTTGGAGGACCCGGTCATTCCTTATTCACAAAACCAATCCCCATTCCCATTTGAGCCCCTATAGGGCCCATTATTAGCTGCCTGGTCCCCTTGCAGAACCCGCTAAGGATGTCTGGTCTGACAGACGTTCTGAGCGGGTCCCGCAACGGAATCTCGTAATAGGGCGGAATGGGTTTACTGGCACAGGCACCATTACCAGTGCCGGTAAACTCATTCCGCCAACCTCGTAATGAGGCCCTGAGTCTCTGAAACAGGATTCCCACAGGCTGTTTTCTGAAGGATTATGAAGACACTCATCTTGTTAGGGGGCCCACTTACAGCTGCTATGATCCTCATAGAGTGGAGTGTTTACCTTTAATTCCACAGTCAGTTCCCTTTGTGATTTATTTGGGGTATTAAGATCAATTAGTGTGTTTTTTAAAACTCCGTCAGGCCATCTCTAACATCTTCTACGCTTTCTCCCTTATTCGATAGACCTATCTAATTTATCTCAGACCTCCCCCTGTTGGGGAAGCATGGGTGATTCCCGACCCAATGCGGGTATACTAGATAGAGGGGTTTTCAGAAGTTTGTGATTTGTCTGAATTCAGGTGTCCCTTTGTAGCTTGCGAGTCCAATTTCCTCAGCTGTCCCTATTATCACCCAGTACACCATCATGGTGGAGACCCATCCTTCCTCGTTAGCTGCTTTCATTTTTGCCTGCAATATTAACGATATTTTTAGGTCTCGAATTGCCGTCTCATTCATCATAAGAACTTTGGAAAAAATGTTCCTTTTGTTATTTTGATTACACATGGTCGGCCCATTAGAGGAGCATTTGACTGCCTGTACATCACCTGATCCTCTCTCTTCCCCGCGCCCACCCCCCCCCCCGTTTTACTTCCACTCTTCGGCAATTCCATAACTTGAGTAACCGAGGGTTGATTGTACTTAATTTTGTCCTTTAAACTGGACATCGGGTTCGGATTAAATATTTTAAACATAGTCACTTCCGCCTGGTTTGTGTGGTTGCACTTCTCCATGCGTCCGTTGTCCCTACCATTTTGTTTCAAGACATCGGCCAGCCTAAAATCAGAAAGCTCATATAACCCATTAGATGCTGTAGCCCCTTCCACATCCTCCTGCACTGGTGGATCTGTCAGATCCCTTCGGGTTGGAGCTACCCTCAGAGTCCAGATCTATTTCCTCTCCAGTGTAACCCAGGTGCTCCTGATACTAATTCGAGTGATACTACGCAATATTACGCAGATCTTTTGAGAATTATTTATTTGGTGCTTTTTTTTGGAAGGGAATGTTTACCCTCTTTTTTATTAATGGAGTCGCCATTTTTACTTAAAGTAACATCCGTATGTATCCCTCCATTCATATTTCCCACCCTCTTGGCCTTGATTCCCTAACTGGGCCATTGGGACCATTAGAGCCCCGCTGATTTATGTATGAATCAGTTTCCATCTACTTAGTAGCACTAACAGCCAACCAAGCTTCTGAGACATCGGGGATCTCCCTAATCAATTGTATCAGTGGGGCTAGTTGTTTACTTATTTCATTAAGATGTGAAGTCTGAATTTTCATCTCGGTGGACAAATGTTGATGTAAATTCAATATAGCAGAAACCCCCGTATTAGGATCATCATCCATCAGCACTGGGGAACGACCATAATGCGGAGCATTTGATATACCATGATCTTGTTCCTCGCTACCTAAAGCGCGAGTCGATAAAGCGAGAAGTGTAACTTCCCCTGTAGCAAATTTAGGGGGGGTGTTCAAGTAGGACTCATTATGCTGGTCTTGATTATTAGAAGCTTAATCACTGGGAGCCCTACCCATAATTTGATTGTGTATTCCTGTGGCAGGAAACCCATATCAATGACCGAAGATGGCAGAGAGGAGCTGGTTTCTTTGGGTCCTGACTTTTCTTTTCGGCCCCACGTCTCCGCTGCTGGTGTCCTCAAGCGGTTCGCGCTAGGCACATATTTTAACCAGTGAAGGGGGTAATGGCTGGTCCAGCGCGCACGACAAACTTTTCCGACGATTAGAGAATACCAACGGGGCTGGGATGATAGCAGCCACAGCACTTGTTTTTGTCTCACATTAATAATTTTGTATGTCTTCAGAACACAAGCAAACACCCAAACTTAAGGTATACTCAAGTAGCATGGCCTCGCTCCTCCCCCCTGTGCCGTCCGAACAGCCATACATCACTCCTGGAGTACTCCGTAGATGCGCGTGCGAAGATGAGCATTCCCGCTCCTTACGTGCTGCTTTAGGTTCAGGGGCGCGGCCAGTGCTCAGTATACAGAGGATCGCGAACAGATTAAGCATTCGTTAGCCTGAAAGAATGGAATAAGCAGGTTATTTGAAAAAAGAGAAAACTGAAGGTTCTTGGTGTTCCGTGAGTACCTCTGCACACAATTTCAGTCGGCAAGTTTACCACTTAGAAGAACAAATCCTGGTGCCAAACTTACTCAAACAGCACTCCTGGAGCACTCCCTGGATGTGTGTGTGTGTGTGCAGATGCGCAAGCCCGCTCCTTATCTGCTGCTTCCGGTTCGGGGGGCATGGCCAGTGCTCAGTATATAGAGGGTTGTGTCCATATTAAGCATTTGTTAGCCTCTGCACACAATATCAGTCCACAAGTTCACTACGTAGAGGAACAAATCCAGTTGCCGAATGACACCGAACATCACTCCCTGGAGCACTTACCTGGATGCGCGCGCGATTCAAACTGTTAATGAATGAAAAACTAAGAGACCTTAAAATGACATGGATTGATTTGTCTTGAGATATTTGGAAAACAAAACCTATGTGATATACCGAGCATTTGGCAGGACCATTTTTTCCCCACAATGGGTAATAGTTGCTAGTGAATAAGAAGCCTTCCTCCTAAAATCACATACATTACATTTTCTTGACATATTTTGAAAAAAAACCCTAAGTGATCTAAGAAGCATAAAGCAGGAACTTTTCTCCCCATGATGGTTAGAACTGCTGGTCATTAAGAAGCCACTCCCCTAAGGTCACACACATTACATTTCCATTAGCTATTTTGAAGAAAAGAACACGACACAATATAGGAAGCATAAAGCCATGGATGTCATTTCACCAAAATACCAGGGGTAACGGAAGTGACATCACATGGCCCTTGACCTCTGATGACATCACATGAAGTGCTGCCATTAGACCTACCCTCCCAAGTGACATCACGGGAAGCGATGGCCCACGTCATTTCACCCCTTGACAAAACAGGAAGTGGCATCACATAGCATTGTTCCTCAGTACACTAAGAAAAATATGGTTACTTTTGTGTACCAGAGGAATTGGGGATTTGCAATATAAACTTCCCACATTAGCAGAGAATCTCGGTCCCATCAAAGACTCCCCAATGTCAAAAACGGAAGACTCAGCCATGGGGCAAAGTATACTATCTTTTATTATCCTATACAGACAGGGATCATACAGGAAAACAAATCTCCAGCAATCTCAGCTCCTGAATCTGTGTCACACGTTTTATGCACCAGTGATGTGACAAAAATCAGGTCCACCCCAAAAACCTATGGGCATCCTCATTGGGCAGCTTAGACTAACTACATATAGGAATTATATAGGTTAGTAATTCTACTGGCCTCTGATATCAGGTGGCTCCGTCTGAGACTTCCCCTAACTGTTGCAAACTACACTGTTGCAGGGTCGCAAAAAGACCATTGGCCCGTGCAACATTTTACACCACCTCACAAATTGAGCTTCTGGATTGGCTGGAGCGGGTCCTCCCAGGCCTGTGACCCTTTCTGGTCACAGAGCTCAGTGTACCTTTTCAAGGTGATGGAAAGGACTATGGAGGGCTGTGTGTTCCCCATTGTTACTAGTGGTCTGATCACCTAGCCTGGGAGAGTGCCTGCAGGTTGCAGTTTTTGGTGGGCAACACTTGTATCATTCCACTGCGTCAATGCTGGGAACAGCTTCTCTTCCCACCATGAGTAAATGGGCATTGTCCTGTCCCGCTGGGTCACGTGTGAAGGGACCACAAAACAAAGCTCTTCTGTCTGCAACTATGAGGATTTTATTCTGAATTCTTGCAGGCGGCTTGCATCTCGGGAACCAGGAATTTTCCACCCGCCCCTGTTCTTGGCTGTGAACACCAGCTATGCGCCTTGTGCTGCAGGGTTCAACTCTCCCCTTCCATGTATTTGAGGCCTGGCTCTTCCTACCTGATTCACGTCAGTCACCCTATAGGCTCCCTATGTGTTTTCATGGCTTTTTATAGTTAGTCGCAATAAAGAATATGCAAGCTTGTGAAAGCGAACCCCAATTTACAGGGGGACCCCTTAAATACAGGGGACCCATAATCATCATAAGCCAGTGTAAAATGCACCCCTCTAGGGAATTAAAAGCCATGAGTCAGTCTTGCAGGTGATAACAAGACTTTAATATTTACAGATCATGAGGATTAGGGAAATGGCAGAGGACTCTGCCATTCCAGGCCAGGGTTCTGTCGTTGTCCTTCACTGACTCCCAGGTCCTCTGAATACTGGTGCTGTGCCTGGGGCTTAAATACTCTTGTCTTTGTCACTGGATACAAGCAGAGCTCCTCCAAACGTATCCTTCTTGCCATACAAGGGATGCTGCAATGTCTCCGATGTTGCATGGCCAGGTTCCCTACTTAACAAAATGCTGTATTAGCAGGAATACTTTGTCACTCTTGTTTAGCATAATTTACTATGTTATAAACATTCATACATAAACACATCTCCCCGCCATTCTCTCAACATTAACTCCATAAAATTATATATCATCTGGTTCAGTATTTCTCATAAAAACACTTGTTTTTATAATACTCTGTCATGCTGAATCCTTTTTTTAGTCTCCATTGGCTTGTGATTGACAGGACGGGTCGCTCAACCACTTCGTGCTCTCCAGCCTGCCTAGTCTATATTTAGCACAGCTTGAATTTACCGTGTGCTATGAGCACAGCTAATTTACAATGTACAACCGTTTTCCATATAAACCCATCTACATAGTTGTTTGCACTTAGATTTAAATCCTAACGATCTTTATTTAGTGACCCTCCTCCCCCTTGGACTCATGTAGTGCTTAGAAAAAAGTTAAAAGAAGTTTTTCCTAATTCAAAAGCACTTGGAAACTTTGGAAATAAAGGAAAGCACTAGGCTCCATCCCAACACTTGGTCACGTATATTCAACAACTTGCGTCTTAACTTTGGTGAAAGAAAGAAAAGGTTCTTAGCATTATGTAGATGTATCCATTCTCTACCTACAGGAGTTATAAGCATGTTTTCCATGTCTACAAGTAATAAACCTAGGGCACGTCTGTGTGGCTTCATGGATGGATGCATGGTTGCTTAACAGTTAATGCGGCTATGTCATGATGTCACTAATGACATCATCAATGCCTTGCTCAGTCAATCTGATCCATTAATTAGACCTCTGTCTCCTCGAAACCATCAACTGGCCAAACAGCGAGTTACACCTTTCATTCTTCATCCTGCAAGTCGACAGTTGCATAGGGGTCATAAGGGCCATTCCAGTGACGTCTCTTCATTACGATAGCACTGTAATATGATATACATTTCATACAAGAATGGATCACCATATCTAGCGTCATTATCAGTGTATACAGGCCCATATTACCAAATTACTGTGAGTGTAAGCAGACGTCCAACACAACAACCTGGACTATTGTACATCACTCTGACTAAACTGTAAGCAGACAGAGCATCTCAAAGAGGCCTAAACCCCAAAAAGCAGACATCCAATGCCTGCCAGGTGTCTGGCCACAGACTGGAAACAGCAACTGACCAACACAAGTTCAACCAGGAAATTAATGGTCTGGAGGTTTGCCAAGAGCTGTTCCAGTGGTTATAAATGATTTGAAACCTTCCAGCTGTCACCTTTCTCTTTTGCTTATTTGCTAAGTAACCCACAGTTTATTTTGTTAGATGGGATATACAGGGGAAGGATGTGTTGCAGGTCACAGTACATGCAGTTCATTTTTTTTTATTTTACAATGTAAACAGCAGCAGCAGCTCCATGACAAAACCCCTAGAAAAGGCCCATGTTATTATTTTCTTTGGTCCTTTATATCGTGCTGAATGCCAGCCTCCTCCAGCTTCTAAGCACTGGAACAGGAACTGAACCCATGTTGCACTGCATCCTCTTGTTCCCAAATCAAGTGTGTTGCCCCTGTATCCTTCCAAATAGCTTTTTCTTTTGCTTGAGGAAGCAACAGATGATTTATTTCAGAGGCAGAGGGCCACTTAATGTACATTATCTCACCTTGCGTCTATCTACAGTGTGCCTGTGATGCAGGTCTGGCAGATCTAGGTCAGGTCACACAGTGCCCAGGCAGGATTGGTGGCAGGAGCCACTGGGGCACACCCCTCTCATCACAGACCCAGTGGCTCACTGGATGTGCAAAGCAGACGAGAAAGACTGATGAGATTTGTGTTCATGCTGTGTTGTCACTGAGTACTGCAGGCTGCTCTTACCCATTCCCAGCTAGCTAGACCCAGCCCCCATACCCTACCTGTTGCAACAGTACTGGGTTCAAGCTGCACAGATAGCCAGGCCTCTAAACCCAACCACTGAGGCCTTCTTCACTAATGGACTGCCAACCTGTTAGTGATGGTGGCTTCATGGCTTTTCCTGCATCCCTGTTATTTCTCCAGCTAACGAGATTGAGATTCCTGGTGAAAAAAGCTGTGGCACATTTAGCTGCATTCACAACCGCCTTTTTCAGGTGCAACACAGATATCTGCTCTTGGCACGGCCTCTTTGTCCATTGGCCGAGGGGTAGCAAGGACAGGTCTAGGGGTACCAGAGGGGGACCAGGGGTAGCAGCTGCTACCCCTGCCAACCCCCAAATGTCCCTGCATAAACTAGGACCATTTCTCCTCATGATGGGTGAAAACTGCTGGTGAACAAGAAGCCAAAAAACACTCAAATGACAATAATTGAATTTCCCCAAGCTATTTTGTTTTGAAAAAGAAAAACCGATGTGACAATAAGGAGCATGTGGCAGGACTGTTTTTCCTCACACTGGTTTAAAACTGCTGGTGAACAACAGGCCAACACCATAAACTCAGGTGACTTCAAGTGCGTTAGCCGATGAAAAAGAAGCTGTCTGAATAAGACACTAACTTTGAATAGTGCAAATAAGTAGCTGGTGAATAAGAAGGCAACTTCTCCGTTTTTGTAGCTGCATAGAAGTGTTAGAGTGTACTGGATCCATCCCAAAGAAAGGCTGTCGAGTCGGCCTGATGGCCGTTTGGGAGGCGGGATGGAGCTCCTGCCTGGTTCTTGTGCATATGGGCAAATATGGGCTTGCCTTAAGCACGCATCTGCGGCAAGGCTTGCACATTGCTGGTTTGAGAAATCCACCTACTCATGGAAATGAAAGACAGACTACTGAGTACTGGCTACTGGATGCCCAGTAAAACAATATAACAAATGTAAACAGTTCCTATCGTCACTTTCTGGCTGCTCTCATATTAGCCTAAACAAATCAAACAAACCAGATGAAGGGGCTGCCCACTCATGGAAATAAAAGACAGACTGCAATGTGTACTGTGTGCCTAGCAAAACAATACAATACAACAAATCGTGTTAGCTGTTCCTGCACACACACTCTGGCTGCTGATATGTTTTGGTGTTTGTGTAGGCATGTGAAAGGTATTAGCCAGGCACTGCCGTAGTGGAAAGAACTCGCCATTGATGGTAGCAGCTGCAAAATGGTGTGAGTACCTAGGCATCTAATAGCATTGACTGGCAAATGCCTAATCCTTGTCATAGCTGTTGGCGTTGACAATGCTTGTTTTTAACAGGACTTCTATGAAGGACATGCATAGTGCTTATAAATTGAGTGGCTGAAGGTAGACTTGGTTAAGGCATTTTATTACACCAGTAGTGGGTTTACAGTTCCAATGAAGACCTTAACTCTCAGAAGACTGTTTTTAAAAAAACACTGACACTTTGAGCGCAATTTTTTATGTTAAGGCTTGATAAAGCTAGCTCAAAGAAATCTAAGGAGGATGTATTTTGGGCGGGGAGGGCAGGAAGTGTGTAGCAATGGCCATAGGCAGTTCATGGGTGGGTAAATAAACAACACATACAAGCTGTGTTTTCTCCTTGTAAGCCATTTCTCCCTGGCTGTACTCCAATGCATTAGTTTCACCTTATGGCAGCTTTGCCATCCAAAAGCCCAAACTAAAAAGAGTAGTTAGTTACCAAAACATTGAAAGACTTATAAAGAAGCCCCTGGGTTGCGGATGGTCCTGAAGGTCGTTTAAGGCCACTGGGAGAGATGCTGCTGTTAAGGTTGGATTTGGTATGCCAGAAGAGGAAGGTTTTGATCAAAGGAAGAGTGGAAGTTGAGCCCCTTTGCCTCAGACTCAAATCCCTGTGTGGCTTCTCACCAGCTATTTTTCCATTACGAGCAGACTTCTAAGCTTTGTATCCAAAAATATATTTTCTCTCCTTCCAGTGATAGGCACACGTTTCCGGGAGTGGAACATCTCTACCTTCATCCTTAAACATGTGTATTGGGGACATTTTCCCTGGGAGGCAATTGAGTGGGGACACCTGCTACTTCTTGGCAAGTGGAAGGAACAGGGGAGCAGAAAGACCCTTCTTGAAAGCCGGGGATCTAGTATGGTGGTCGCACAGAGATAAGCTATGTACAGATAGGTATAGTTGAGTCAATAAAGCACAGGTGATCGGCATCACGTGGCCCAGGTTGCCCTGTTCCTCTGTCGCTTTACTGGCCTGCTGAACAAGCAAGCATGAAAATGGCCTCAGCAGCCTTGCCTTGACTTCTGATTGCACCAGCTTCTTCTCCACTTTCCCATTTCATTTGTTATCTGTCCACTAAAGTGCCCTGCAGAGCTACCCATGTATATAATAACACTTTGTAACCAGGCAGTTCTATTAAAAAGAATGGCAAATATATATGCTCTATGTGGTACCAGACAATACTTACATTCAATAATAAATTCACCAACTGCAGACAGTTTCAAATAGGCATGTGAATACTTAGCAGCACAGATTAGGTAAGAAAGGCAGGTAAGTTATGAACAGTGGTAGAATGCTTTATTTAGATTAGAGACACAATTCTGAGTGAGGATCCCCCACCTGGGCAGCCTGTAATGGAAATGTTAGGGAGTAACGTATCTTGTCTTTTACAGCCCAGTCCAAACAATTTCAATAACACTCTACTTTCTTCTTAAAGGTTCTACCACCCCCAAAGTACCTGAGAGGCCACAGGAGAACGGGATCCAATACAAATCGGGGACTCCTGGAAAACCTCTGGGGCTAGAAGGTGCTTGTCCTCTTCCCAGTACCTTTGGTGCTTTTGGTAGGTGAAGTGGCAGAGTTTCTCAGTTTCACTCGACAATTCCCTTTGAGGGCAAATCCCTGTTGGAAGAAGGAGCCGCTTGGAAGCTGAGTCCAAGAAGACAAATTTAACCAGAGCCTGTCTGAAGTGCAGCAGTGTTGCTCTTCTGATGCTCTCCGATGGTCGACGATTACTCCAACTGTAGGAGTCCTGGGAAGATTAAACTTACTGTGGGCAACTCAAAGGCTTGGCAGGTGAGAGTAAGACCCCTGGGTGACTTCTGGTGGTGATGGGTGCAGAGGTCACTTTTGGTGTCGAGTTTCGGGATTTTGCGGTTTTCTGACTTTCGGTTTTTCGGTGTTGCAGCCACAGCACAGACATCTGGAGTGCTTCTGGTGACCTGGACTTGACCACTGGAATGGACCACAGACCCTCACCAAGTCTGGACCCTCAGGGCATCTTTGTTGGGTTCTGGAACTTTCACAGCTCTGGGTGTCAGGGCGCTGCACTGGAACATGCTTCCAGCGGCCATGCACGCTCCTCCGAGACTTGGGTGACACCACCGGACTTTTTTGACTAGAGATGTCCAGGCCTCCTTTTCTGGATTCATGAAGACCCCTTCTCCGGACAACAGCCACTCAGGACTGGCTTGCAGAGTACTTTGGATGAAGAGCAGTAGGTTGCACAATGGTCCCTCATAGGTCGGGGGGGGGACATCTCCTATCCAGGTCCTCTCTTGGATCAGTCCTTGGAGTGTTACAGCAGCCTTTGGATTGCACTAAGAAAATGCAGCAGCTGGGCTTCAAAGATCAGCTTCAGGTTTCAACTTCAGCTTCTGAACAAATTGGTGAGTGCAGGGACCGTAGTTATACACATTGTTCCCCATTCACTCCGGCTGAGGCAGGCTCAGTCAACCAATCATGCAGAAGGGCATTCATGCAGGCAGGCAGCCAATCAGCCTCACAGTACATTCAGGCCATTCACTCCACCCAGACACTCATAACAAAGAATGTGGATTGGGGTAAGCACCCAGCCTTTCAGATCACTACACTGCATTGATGGTAGTTCAGTCAGGGCAGGCCCAGGCACTGCATCACACATAGAAACCAGACACCCACAACACAGATTGTGAGTTGACTCCCAACTCCATTCACATAGGTCCCACCCCAATGGTGTACCCACAATGCACAGCCGCTGGGAAGGCTCCAGTCAGTCTGACAGGAGGCAGCCCCAGAGCCATATATGGTATTTCCACCCAACAGCCTGTCAGGGGGAAGGGACACAGTCAGGGCTTCCCAGGTCTTAAGGCAATGCAAACTTAGAGGCCACAGTGGTCATCTTGCCTTTCTTCAGGAATCCATTGATAACCAGGTGGCACTACACAGTCTCATGCTTAACTCCTCAAGTTATTTACCACCCTTCCCAAAATGGCCTTCTCCTGCCACCCTCATTTTTCCACCTAACTACTGTGACGAATCTAGCGAGCTTGTCACTACTTCCCTGGGGGAAAGTTCTCCTCATGTGGCCAGGGAAAGGCAGAATCTACCTGACTCTGACCCTGGGGTTTGCTATCTGTGGGATGGCCACATGGGGGAGGACAACCCTGTGAGAGGCAAAGTAAGCCGCTGGGTCAGAACAGGTCTTTACCTGCACTCCTTGGTAACACCCATTTACTTTCCCCCCATTTTTGTATGGCATATTGTGGTGTGGATAAAGGATCTTCACAATTTTCTGAACACTAACTTTATGTACATCCTTCCCCCTTTAATAACACTAGAACAACCAGTACTGTCACTTACGCACACCCCCTCTCCCCCAACCTTGTTATAACACTGAGACGAGGAAGAGGGATGGAATGATGTTATGTCATGTTATATTATGTTATGTTATGTTATGTTATGTTAGGGAAACTTGTAAAACGCAGGGTCACCCCCATGGCACTGAGAGGGAGGAAAGGACAGACTGGCCAGTCCTGTCTAGAACAGGTAGGTCTTCAGGACCTTTCTGAATGCGAGATGGTTAGACACTTTTTTTTAATGGGCGTGGCAAGTTTGTTCCACAATTGGGCCGCAGCCACAGAAAAGGCCCGTCCTCCAATCAAGACCGACAGAAAGTCGGCATGCAGAGCAGGCCAGCCGAACCAGATCGTAATGTCCGATTAGGAAGATAACGGGTGACTTTGGCCCTCAAATATTCAGATCCTGGATTGTGCAAAGCACGATGGACCAAACAGAGTGCCTTGAACTTAATACGCGGGGCCACAAGCAACCAATGAAGGGAGAGCAGAACTGGCAAAATATGTGCCCCATAAGGGGATCCCGCCACCAGTCGCGCAGCCAGATTTTGTAAGAGCTGTAGCCGCTGAACGGGGCCCTTAGGCTGGGCCAAGTATAGCACACTACAGTAGTCCAGGTGACTCAAGGCCAGAGCTGCCACCACCGGTGGCCTAAAATTCAGGGGTAGGAAAGTGAGCACCTTTTTCGCAATATTGTAAGATGAAAGTGACCAGCATTACACACAGCAGACACCTGCACATCCATAGAAAGAGTAGAGGAAATGACCACTCCCAGATTCTTAACAGTGACAACCAGAACAGGCAGCCGGCCAAGAGAGGACGGGCAGAAAGAGGACACCCAGAGTGCAGGGTCAGGGGGAAAGCCCACCACCAGCACCTCTGTCTTGTCTCCATTTAACTTCAGCCAGTTGTGGTTCATCCAGTCTCCCACGGTAGACAGGCACAATGACATCTAAGCCTGCTCAAGATCTAAACGAATCAGGATCTGAGTGTCATCAGCGTATGAATAGCACCTGATACCGAAGGAGCGGATGAGACACACACATGGCCAAATATAGATGTTAAAAAGAATAGGATAAAAGGCAGAGCCTTGAGGAACCCCACAACCAAGTGGGCAGGAGGATGAAAGGAAAGGAGGGAGTGAATGCTTTTGGGTTCTGTCTGCCAGGAAAGAGGTGAACCAGGCCAATACTTGGCCAGAAATTCAGACCTGTGCTAGGCGGGCCAGCAGGGTAGGGTGGTCCACGGTGCCAAAAGCAGCTGATAGATCGAGTAAAATCAGGGCACCAACCGCCCCCCCTGCATCGAGCAGCCTAGCCATATCGTCCTGTGCCGACACATGAACACTTTCTGTGCCCTGGCCAGGCCTAAAGCCCGACTGAGTGGGGTCAAAGAGGTCAGATGGCTCCATAAAAGATGACAGAAGTGGTGAGATCAAAGACTCCAAGAGTTTCATAAAGAAGGGCAGAAGTGAAATACGGCGAAAATGTGAAGGAAGTGCGTGGTCTTAAGAATTTCTTTTGGAGAAGGGAAGTCACCGTCGCTACCTTCAATTCCTGAGGGATAAAGCCCATCTGGCAGGAAGCATTTATGGCCTCCGTGATCTCACTCAGTAAATCCAGGGAGATTTCCTTCATCACTGCCAGAGGCACCTAATCAGATGGGGGCCTCTGACGTAAGTTGCTGGATGGCATCAGAGATCTCCGACTCGGCAAACTTCGGAAAGAGAGACCACCCTGCAGATACAGCCACGCTATATACAGCTGCTGGCTCCCTTACAGGGGCAGATGTCATCGCTGCCACTGAGATAATGGCCCAAATGGTCACAATGTTGGGGATGAAGAACTCAGACAGAGAGTCACAAAGTTCCTGAGATGGACTGACCAGAGACACAAGATTAGCCATAGATGACAAGGATTTAACCACAGAGAAGAGCTCTCTGGGTTTGCACAGGGTTTGCTCAATTCTCTGTGCCAAGTATGACTTCTTAGTGGCCCAGATGGCTGCAGAGTAAGCGGCCGCACAAACTTCATATTGGGATCTAAAACAAGGATCGTAGGCTCTCCACCATTTCTGCTCAGCCTGCCTTAGCTCGAGACGAGCCAGTTTAAGCTGCTCAGAGAACCAAGGTTCAGAAGGGAGCCTCCGCGGCTGGATTCACCTTAAGGGGGCCACCTCGTCAGCTGCCTCTCACGAAGAGCAGGACAGAGCATGGAGAGGTCGACCCCCAGGGCCACACCACATTTGGCTCTAACTGAGGACACAGGAGCCTGGAGGTCAGCTGAACGCCAGCTACTTTGCCAGACTCTAGGGGGAAGACTCTTTGGCTGCGTCAACACCGCATTTAGAGTAAAGGTCAAAGGATAGTGGTCAGACCACAGCACGGGCTCAGCCAGAAGAATAGTTAATTGTGTTTTTTTGGCAAAAACACGGTCAAGCATATTCCCCAGCTTGTGAGTAGATTCCGAGATGAATTTATGAAAGCCTAAATCAGCCATACTGTCTAGAGTCTAGAGCTGGGGCACGGGGGCATTGAATTTAAGATTGAGATCTCCCAGCATGACAAGATGAGCAAACTTTATTTGTAGCTCAGCTAATAGATCTAAGAAGGGTTCCAAGAACCCAGCATACGATCCCAGAGGACGGTAAATTATTAAGAAATTACAGGTGTGATCTAGCGAAATGACACATCTCAGCAGTAACGCTTCCATAGCCACAGAGTGTGAAGACAGCAGCTGAGTAACCACTAGATTGGACTAAGAGATCATAGACACCCCACCCCCTGTCTGGGGGGAAGCTCAATAAAGGTGAATCATTTTGAAATCAACAGCGCCGAGCACTCATGCAACGAGGTCTTAGTCAAACAAATCAAATCCAGCTCCCGGTCAGACAAATGATGGTACACTTCAGCAGCAAGCACTGAAAGCGGGTGGGTATTAAGCAGCATAACAGACAATCCCGTCATGCTCTGAGCATGAAATCGTGCTGTAGGAGGGCTAGGTGGTAGTCTGGAGACAGGGCATAAGCCAAAACCCCACGGAAATTGCGTGTCAGGAGGCGCTAGATTTAAAAGCGTCTGCCTAGAAAGACGTGTAGCTCCATCTGACCCGTCTGTGACACGAACGGGCACAGACGGGCTTGACTTAAGTGTCAGCCATGATAATGAGTCAGGCTAGGTCCTGCCTACTTTTAGATAAAGAAAGAGGACTCGCGGGGAGGGGGAGAATCACTGAAAAACCCATGCAGTAATACAAATAAATGAAGCGTTTCAAGACGCAGTCAGAGTACAGATATAAAATTAGTAGGTAACAATTTAAAAAGACATCATACTTAGCAGAAAGCAACACTTAGCAGCTTTAAAGTGGCTGCCTAACCACAACCTCAAGAAACCGCGGGCGTTCTCTCCGGCACATAAATGTTGGAGAGGATAATGAGTCAGACAAGTCCCCACCTACTCTTAGATAAAGAAATAGGACTTGTGGGGACGGGGAGAATCACTAAAAAACCCACGCAGTAATACAAATAAATGAAGCGTTTCAAGACGCAGTCAAACAGAGTACAGATATGTGATGAAGATCACTAGAAGCGGCAAGCCAATGACGCATTCTAGTAGTTGGAAGATGTTAACAGATGCCGGGAAATCCTAATATGGAACACCTGAACAGAACGAAAAAGTTAGCCTACCCGACGCTGGTTGGGACACGGGAGGAAGCCAAAGACCGGAGCGAAGAGGCTGGCAAGGAAAGTATCCAAGGAAGTCAGGCAGAAGAGTGTTTGTTGCTTTGCCTTCCCAAGCAGCAGGAGCTGCCGAGAGAAGGAGAAGGGCAGGCGGGAACTAGTAGTTGGAAGATGTTAACAGATGCCGGGAAATCCTAATATGGAACACCTGAACAGAACGAAAGAGTTAGCCTACCCGACGCTGGTTGGGACACGGGAGGAAGCCAAAGAGTGGAGCGAAGAGGCTGGCAAGGAAAGCATCCAAGGAAGTCAGGCAGAAGAGTGTTTGTTGCTTTGCCTTCCCAAGCAGCAGGAGCTGCCGAGAGAAGGAGAAGGGCAGGCGGGAACTGAGAAGTCTACGAGACACGCTCCCATGCAGCAGACGGACAGCAGAGGAAACAGTGAGATGCGAGGGAGTAAAGTGCAAAACCCCACGCAAGGGGGCTGGGGCAGTTAATACAGTTGGAGAAGGGTCTGTGTTTGTTTGTTTTGTTTGTTTATTTTTTTGTATGGCGCTCCAAACCCAGAGGTAGAAGGGCGCTTAAGAATTTGGTTACAGAGTTGAGAAGTATCTGTGTGTTGCATACTTCGTACAGGTTTATAATATATACATATATATACAGTGGTCAATAAACAGAGCATATGCAGTGCGCCCAACATATGAAAGATATAATTACCTAAATACAGAAGCGAGTGAATGCTAATGACGTGTTTGAGCCTGGGATTTGCACTCGAATAGTGAGGGGACTCAAAAAGCCATAGCAGGAGAATAAACCAGGCACTCAATGGGTCTGAGACTTGCATGGAAGTGAAAAGACTTACATCCTGATTCATGGAATTATCTGCACGTAAAACGCAGATTTGTGCGCCATGCTGCCCAAAAATCCCTGTTTGAGGTATGGGCTTTTTCGGGCAGAATGGCGCACAAATCTGCATTTTACGTGCAAATAATTCCATGAATCAGGGGCAAAATATCCTGGCAGGTGAGTAAACCAGGCATACAGTGAGTCTGGGAGCTGCAGCAAAGTAGCGAGATAAAGCCCTGGCAGGAGAATAAACCAGGGATTGAAGAAATGGGGCAGTGACCCCAAAGAAGTGCAGAGAAAACGGGAAGAAACCCTTTGAATTATGGACCAAAAGCGAAGAACCATACCCCTTTCTTAAAAAGGCATCAGGGGTCCAGAAAAGGAAATGTAAAGTGTTGTGTAAATGGAGAAAATTCAAGGGAAGAGCCATCCCCTTTGGGATTGGGAAATATTTGGAAAGTGACACTTTGAATAACCAGAAATACTCTAGGGGATGGGAGGCCCTTCCCTGGTGGATCTTTATCCTTTTTTTTGTTGTGCTTTAGAGAATTTATATTTCAAACTTAAGAAGGAAGCTGCAGGTGTTCAGTCAAAACACATTCGCCATTTCACGTTATACTGAGTTTAGTTTAGGATTTTGGACACAGGACAGAGGAATCTTTTTGCTTTAGACATTCTGACACAGACATCCTTTAGTTTTGTTGAGGCAGCAAAACCCCACTTAGAGTCAGGGGTAGATAGCATATCCCCAAACCCTTCAATTTCTTTTGATAATAAAAGTCTTTGATGAATACCGAAAATGCCACTGTGTCTGAGTCTTACTTTTGATCCCTCACACTACCTTTGCACCTCCCCCAAAGCTCACAACTGTGGGGCCTTCTTTGACAGTGACCTTTAACTCCACCAGTTTATCAGCCCTGCCAATGCCAGGCTCAACCTACTTAGTTAAGTTTAATATTTATTCCCTGCCGTTTACCAATGAGCAGAAAAGCCGCACACATAACCAAGACAAGCCCAAGCAACAGTACCTTTTCGCAAAGCAAAGGAGAGTCCAACTAGCCGTATATACAGGTCCTAGAGGTATGTAATTCTGGTCCAGACACATTTGTCCTTTCACACACAACTACTGCCCTTGCTTTTATCTTTTTCTCACATATGGCCACGATTGTCATCCGTGCCTGGCTCCATCTTCAGAGACGCCATAGTTAGGATCCGCCCCTTTCACTGCGGCCATCATCGCCCCAATCTTCTGTAATTAATGCCCGGTTAACCTCACCCCCAGAACTGGTCATCCTGTTTTCATTTGAGTAGCCTCTCAGAGTTGTATATAACCACGTGTTCTACCAAGGCCCCCACATGGCACCCTTTACACCTGTGTGACAATCGTGGTGCTTTTTGTAGATCCCTCACCCTCTGGTGCACTCCAGGGCCTTATGGCTGATGATATTGGAAATGTTAGGCATGGAGGGTCCCCACAGGTTCTTTCAGAGGGAGAGGCTTTATTTATTAGGGAACCCTGTGAGGCTTGAGGGCATTCTCAGGTCATTGTACTGGTATGATATGGGAGATTTACATAGGTTATACTGTTACCATGTTTCCCAGGCTTCAAAAGTGGCATTTTCATGACTTCAACCATGCATAATAGGAAGTATCAATGACATACCATGGAATTGTGATTCTAATTAGTAGCCAGCGAGGATCGATGAGCTTGTAATAAGCAAGCTCATTGGCCCTCGTCGGGTCATTTTCAGCCCGACAAAGCCTTTGGCGCATCCTGGCCGCCATGGAAAGGGAGAAGGGACTATTTCTAATCCCTTCTCCCCGTTCCCTGGCGGCCATCTTTTTTGTTTACTTTTTTCAATGGCTGGCAGGGAACAGGAGAAGGGACTACGTATAGTCCCTTCGTCCCGTACCAGGGCGGCTATTATTTTCTTTTTTTTTTAAAGTAATTATTAGTACCCCGGACTAAACGGTTGGTGTACTAATAGCAACAAGCCCCTCGCAAGGGGGGCATTAACGCATCTGGTAATGCCCGGACCTTCGTTAAGGCCCTTGTTTCACTTAGGCCTGTAACTATGGGCCCAAGCCATTACCTGAGGCAATGATGCCCACACAGTTCGGTGCTTATTGCTTAATTATGTCTGAAGATCTGGATTCTATTAACAGCACAGAGGTGTTAACCCTCCCATATTCCTCCATTTTTCGTTTGTGTGTCATTTTGCTTTCTAGCCAATGACCTGTCTGGCGGTCCATCGTTTTAGTGACAAATTTGGGTCCCTTTGGATTTCGCTTTATGGGCTACACAGACTGTCTTTGTGGCAGCCTTTCAAATGTTTTTACCCAAGGTGGTACCCTTCCTCCATTTTGAGGGGCATGACAGAAAAGAGGAAGTGGCGAGGGATCACATGCTCATTATTGGACTCTCTGGTTGGGCAGAAACTCATGGCAAGGGATTCAAGATGACTTTATGCGAGCTGTAATATTATTAGTTTGTTTTCTTGCGGCTTTCTGAATAAAGAGAAGAGTGCATGATGCATAACATTTGCTCCATGAATAATATTTAACACCAGCCTTTCAACATTACGGGCCTCATCACGAGTTGGGCGGTTGTCCTTAAATGCGGTGGTAACGGGGTTACTGCCACATTTAAGGGTCCGCCCAATCATGAGTATGGCGTGTTTACCCCCAGCTCAGAGCTGGTGATGCCCCCAATAACTAATAAGGGCCTCTATTAGTGAGCAAACAGGATGAATACAGATACCCCACTAACAGGAAGTAGTAGCAAGTGAAATCCTCAGTCCTTCATCCCGGGTTCTTCATAGTTATTCATAAACATTGATTATCTCTGACCATGTGACCACTTATTTTACTGTCAGAGAGAAAGCTTGCGCTCCTAAATAGTAATAATAACAAAAATAATTATATGCTAGGAAAATTCAACAGATTTCTAACCTAACTGGCTCCTGTTTTTCTAATCTTCGTCTATCGTGATACATCTGGGGGCCTAAAATGGCATTCTTCCATAGTAAGCCCTGACTAGAGGGGACACCCAGGAGACAGACAGACAGGCAGCTGTGATTGAAAAGTGAAGAAAAGGCAGAGCCAATCAGAAGCATCCAGCAGTTCCCGACTCCCTTCCTGCTCGGCACCGCACTCAAGCTCTTTTTCGGCGACCCTGTGAGGTGGATCTGTGACCACTCTCTGCTTCCACAGAATGTTTTCAAGTGAAATTCTCGCTTGTTCTCATACAATTTGACCCACTCTATGTTCCCTGCTGTTTCCCACCTAAGAAGGACTTTCTAATGTGAAGGCAGGTCTTCTTTGCCCTGTTTTGAGTCACCTTTTCAGAACTTGACGGGAAATAGGCCAATTTATGACAAACAAGGCTCATGTCTGGTCCGCAGATTTGTGAAGGATTACCATGTTCTCTGCATTCAATGCTTCCTGGACAGTCCTACCCCGGAGGAAGGCGCAATTTCTGAAATAATATGGAAATGGCTAAAGGATAGACCAGTGTTAAGACTAAGGGCATGGCAGGAAAGTGAAAAGGGTCATCCACTGGCTGCTTCCCAAGGCTCTTCTACCGCAAAGAAACCAGAGATTGGGGCTCTCTGCAGCTTCTACTATCAAAAGACCTCTGTCCGGCACCCACTGGGTTCCTCAGTGAATCATCAACAGTGGTGTGGAATCACTGCGAGTAGCGGCCATCACAGAGAGACTCAACGGCAAAGTTCTCATCGCTGAAGGCTACACCGCAAACATGCACGCCATCGCCACTGGTAGCAACGTTGAGCACCCCACTATGGACTATCATAGCTCCTTCATCCATATCAAAGATCTTATCGCTGAAAGGTTTGCAATTTGTATACTCGAAGTTGACCAACACCAGCGTCGAGTCATTGAACCGTTTAGTCTCAATGCTGAAGCAATTCAATTTAACATCGAAGAAATCCATTCTGATATCCATGGAAAATCCCTGTCAAGACAAAGAATAATCCTATAATCCTCTGAAAAGCCATAAAAGCACTCCGCTGTTCCTACAAGAACAGTTTAGCTGCTTCTGCTACCTGCGCCCCCTAGCAAATTCCACTTTATTGGACGCTGACATTTCAACAGACTGGTTAGATTAGTGTCTCAGATACTTGAATTATATTTGAAGAATTAAAAGCAAAGCATCTCACAGGGTCTCTGGTCCCTTTAGTTCTAGGTCTCTTTCCACACACCCTGGAAACATTCATGCAAATAGAGGTGGAAGTAAAAATGCAAGACCCCGGATGTTGACGCACTTTCCTTCTGGAAGAATCGCCCTGAAGACACGCGGATAGTGTCTGCTCCAGCAAGAGACTTGCATCTCTCTCTCAATCCTCTACATCTGCCCCCAATAACAAAAGTAGGAGGATGGGTGTCATGGTCAGAATAGTGTGTAGGATGGTGGACACTACCATTAAACCTGAACGTTCCCGGACTTTCCTGGGTGGAAAAGCTCTAACGCAGCCTGGCCAGAGCTCCAGGGAAGGCAGGTGTGCTGCCCTGTCTCCCACGTGTGTCCACCATCCACAAGCCCAGTGGCAGTCCCCAGGAGCCCTGCCGGGGTCTCTGCCCCTCTCCAGCAGGAAAAGCTCTCTTTTGTAAGGCAAGTCGGATGAGGCCAATCGGAGCTCAGTGGAGAGGACAGCCAAAAATCTTCCAGGAAGCCAATAGCAAGACGTGGCTGGAAATCATTAAAGAAGGTAGCACAATTTCCACCCACATTATAAGGGCTGTCATAGATATCGGTTTACATTATTTCCTGGTGCTGTGTTTACTTCGCAGAGTTTGCCGCCTGTGTCTTTACCAAGGCAGTAATGGCAGTACGAGTGGGGCAGGGAGGAGACATGGAGAGGTTTATGGTTTTTCCATCGAATTATTCCCATGGAAGATAAGTACCATCAAACCATTTCCAACGAAAGAATATGCATCGAGTGCATGTTTATTTTTGGGGGGGGTTCTCCCGAGCCCCCGTTTATAACCCTAAAAAAACACACCCAAAACAAAATTAACCCTTTACCGCCAAAAATATGCATTTCTTTGAAAAAGATTCAATGGAAATACCATTGATGGAAAGTCTGTATACCGCATGGAGACAGTAGGACGGATGAGAACTGGAGGCAGAGAAGAAAGTGAATGGAGTGGGGGCAAGTGATACAACATGGAGGGTGTAGGGTGGACTTCCCATTCTCTGGAGGATAGCTCAGGGGAAACGTGCTCGCCTTGGAAGCAAGATGACATGGAGCAACACTGGTTCGATCCCTGGGTCCGCGCTTAGAAACTTCTGGGTATTAAGCGTGTTATAAATAACATATCATATCATATCATTCAAAAGAAAAGGTAGGCAGAGAGGCGGGTTCGGCCCCATTGAACAGAAGGAATTGTGCGGAGCAGGAGCCCCATTAGAGCAGAGGTAGATCGCACCAAATGGTGGTGGGGTAAAACTAGAGATGTAAGAGCAGTGTGGGAATTGTGAAGAGGCAAAGCCACGGGAGGGTCTCCTTCAGAGGAGAGGCTGTTTACTATCAGACAGAAGTGTCAGGCACCCAAGGAAGCAAATACATCCCGTGCAAGAAAGATCACTTCCCCCTTGAGGGGCAAAGGCTTCCCCCATCTTGGTCATGCCTCATGGGCATCTTCACATGAGACCTCTCCAGGAAGGTGTGGAGGACCAGCAGTATAGAGACAGGCCATTGGGAGCAAAAGGAGAGAACATACTTCAAGGAGTCCCATTCCAGTCACTAGTGACAGATGCTTTCTCGGAGGATTGAGGGGCTCAGATGAGCCAAATGACAGCCTAGGCAGCCTGGTCAGAGAGCGAGAGAGCGCAGCAACGAGAGTGCAACGAGAGAGCGCAGCACATAAATATGTTAGAACTCAGAGCAATGGCTCTGACTCTGAAAACGTTCCTGTCTTTCCTTTGATCCTCACCAATACAGATTCAGGTAGACAATACAACAACAATGTATTATATCACCAAGCAGGACAACTATCTATCCATCAACACAACTCATCCACGAGGGACCCGCAACATGCAAGCAGACCGCCTCAGCGTATGGCTCCAGGAAGAGAACGAATGGGTGCCAAGCAGCAAAGTCACAGATGCTGCTCTTGCAAGATGAGCAATGCCTCAGATCGGCTACCACTGGAAATGCAAAGCGCCAAAGCTTGGCCTGTAGGCCATGGGAAAGGACTTTTCAACCAGCTGGTCAGGCATCTCCCTCAATACCTCTCCTGCTGAAGTTCAGATGGTCAAACACAACGATGGTCCTATTTGTGCCAGTGTGGCCACACCTATTTGTGCCTGTGTGGTCCCACCTATTTGTGCCGGTGTGGTCCTACCTATGCTGGCGCTCCAGCCTGCTCCACTTGTACGTGGAACCACAATGGACTCTGCCATGCAGACAGGATCTCCTAGCCAGGATGAACGGCTGCATGCTACATCTCAGCCTTCCATCGCTAGACATGAGCAAGCTCCTCCAGTGTTGACACCAAGACCTTCCAGTGGAACGCACGAAGGTCCTAGAAGATACACGTCAGCCTCGATGAGAGCCTCCTGTACATCCAAATGGGAGACGTTCTATAGCGCTTGGAGTGTGACATGTGAATCCTATGACATGCAGAGAAGAGCCGTCCTCTTGCAAAATCAGGCTTGCAATTTCCTTCCATCAGACCATGACTGTCGGCTTTTATCGCATCCAGAAAGAACCGCAGCTAAGATTCTTTCTGGGCTATCCCTGTCATAAAGGATTCTTTTACAGGGATTGTGGACACTATACCCTCTGGTCAGGAGACTGTATCCTCCCTGTGGGCTTAAAAGCTTAAGATTGCATTGACCAAACCTGTGGGGTCGCATCTCCATTCAAGCCCATGCTTGAAGCACACATGCAACACCTTACATGGCACACTGCTTCTCAGGTACTCATTACATCAGCGAGAGGGGTGAGTGAGATTCAGGCTCTGTCTACAAAGGGTGCCACATGCAATGATGCCGTGAATGCGTCACCCAATTAATTCCTTGTTGCATGGAAAAAATGTAATCTTATAATGTTTGTCAACTGAATGAACCCACAAATGAGTACACTCTCATATATAGTAACTGTCATTTTAATTATACCACGGTATCGCTTATGCCACTACAACTGTATCTCTTAGGCCTACACGTGTTTCAAGCACGTGGCTCTTCCTCAGGGCATACAATTTGTGATGTTAGTAAAAGTGAGTTACAATAAATAACAATTCAACATGGGTACCTCTGTACTGGTTTCCGAATTATATAACCAAGCTACATATTATTAAAAGGCTCTGATACAAATAGCTAACTTGGCCCATTTGAAAGGTATTTCTAATACTTGCGACAAAATATCTCATATTCAAACAACATGTGCTGTATTTTCGAGTGCACATTGCCTTTTTTAACTTCTCTCCCTTCCTCAAATTACTGCTTTCAAGTTCTTGCCAGGTCTATTTTGAAGCCTTAGATTGCAATTCCAACTTGATAACTGGTAACTGGTAAAGGGCTCCTGTGTTCAGAAAGCCTGACAACTGCGTGTTTGGCAATGTACAAAGAAACCTTACATTGTGTTCCACCCAAAAAATGTATGCCTGAGGCCCCATCCATCCTGTACAAGACATGACTGCCTGGACTCAGATGCCAGACAGGATGGTCAGGGTCCTATGTGACTAACCACTTTGCAGAGAAAGCCAGGGTATGGCCTCACAGGGATGGCTGCCTCTTTTTATCAGCTAGACGGGGGCTGGCTTGCTCTTTTCTTCTCCTGTAAGAATGTGCCATGTCTTTAACCCTGTACTCACTTACTCCTGGTTGGCGCTCCCCTCCAGCGGCATAGTGAGTTCAGCTTGGCAGTCTGCTCGGGGTTCATGGACAGCAATGAAGGCCCTGCGGTGAAGAAGGAACCAGCGCTTGTGCGCACATGCAGTTCTCCATCCTGGGTACCTTCACTGAATTCAGAAACAACCTGCAAACCCCCTACCCCTTCCATTGCCGATTGCTGACTGGGCAGAGACTCTTGGTAAGGGAGTCAAGAAGGCATTATGGGAGCTTCTGTTCACAGTTACCCAGAAAGGAACTGGCATCGGCCACGGTTCAGCATTAAGATCGCCAGGTTTTTTTCGCAGAGTTATTTGCCGAACATTTTCCGCCGGGAAAAATCATTTAATTTTTCTTTTCTATATATATTGGGGTCCCCCCCCAAGTCTCCCCTTTCCTATTATCTAGTGTATATTCCCCAAACCCCCTTACCCCTTACATCCCCTTACACCCCCCCATATTTTTCTAAGAGTTTTTTCAGCAGAAGATTACTGGCAAAATACGACGTGAAAAAAAGCCGGGCGATGTAACATCGTACCCTGCCCATCTGTCTCCTTCCGAACCAAGTCTATCCTGAGAGGCTCAACGCTAAGCTGCTGCCCTGGCGCCCCCAGACATTTATCATAGGGGTGGCCACACTGGAAATCTTGGGGAGGCACACCAAAACAAACACACATAACTGAACAAGCCGGTGGTGGGAACAGCGTTTTTATAAGGGTGGCTGTCACCCCCCCTGGCCACCCCTTGGTGGGGCCTCTGGCCCTCCTAGCCTCTTGGTGTGGGTTTGTGGGAATACTGGAGCCATGCATAGTTACTATGATGTATGATATTAGTCCCGAACATTTGGGCTATCAGATTAAGATTTGATGAGCAGGCAGCTCTCATCACACACATTGCACGCTGGTCTCTGATGTTACGTTTGGTCTCCAGCTCACTCTGCTCTGAGGTTTGCATCAGCTCACGACCTCCTGGTAGCACACCGCCCCTGCTGTTTTCACTATCCTTCTGTCAGTGTGGCTAGTTTTCTGTGTGTTCTAATAGTAACACACCAGATGCTGCACACCTAGATTACATGGGCCAGTGGACATACTCCGCCCGTGGAACTATCTGTCCAGGGGTGTCAATGTTAAGACCAGGCTGGTGCCTCCTCCACACAGACCAGGGCGCTGTTTCCGGGCAATGGGGAAAAGACCATTGCTTTTCAAAAACAGCCCTATTTCTCACTCACAACACTTGCAAATAGTAAAGCATGCTCAAATCAGTGATAGAAGTGTACCGAAAAATGTAGCAGAAACTGTGGTCTCGGCGGGGGAGAGGGTAGGCGGAAGCAGAGCGCAGCATGTGATGAGGTGTTGCGGCCGGGGCATTGCACTAGTGTAAGTGATTAGTAACTAAGGCTCCTATTACGACTTTACACTTGCACAGGGACACTGTATTTAATGGTGAATATGGGTCATAAAAAGTAGAGGAATGGTAAACAGATACGAATAAAAGTAGTGGAACACCACTCCCGACCGTTCCCGTTCACTTCGATCACTGGAAATGGCAGTTTACAATGCATGTTACTAGCTCGTTAGATAAGCAGCAGCCCTGCCACTTTTACCCTGTAAAAATATGCAATAAAAAGAATGGGGAGTAAAAAATACTTCCAACAAAGAGTAAGAAATAATAGACACACAAGAGCCTCTTTCGACCCACACAGCTCCACAGATGTGTTCGGAACCATTTTGTAATTGTATTTATATAGCAAAGTAGAGCACGAGTAACTCAGAGGTGTAAGGTATAGTCGCTTGGATATCCCATGCTATGCGGTGGTATTTACTAAGAGGCCCTTGGGTACTCCATGAAGTGCTGGCTCTTGAGTTCCTTCCTGAACTGCCGGAGCATTGGCGCGCTCTGGGAGGGAGTTTAGCATGAGAGGGGGGGGGATAGCAAGCGAAGGCCGGCTTCCTGGTTTTCGATTTGTGTTATTTGTCTTATTTGTGTTAGTCTCAGCCTTGCGTGGCATCAGCAAAGCAGTGCCGTAGGAAGGGGAACTAATATCATTAGCGCCCTATCCGGAGATGTGTTGATGTAAACATGGAATTAGAAGAATACAACATATGGTCACGATATAGGGATTGTGGTGTCACAGTTCAGAACATGGCATGGATGTTGTACATGTATTGTTAGATGAGGGAATTACTGGGTGAAAACAAGTATGAATTACAAAAATATATTTTTTGATTTTAAAAAAATACCCCATTGGGAATATAAATTACTTTTTACTACCAAAAAATATTTTAATGCCAACTTCTACAATAGGGTGTAAAATGCCCGCTCCCCCATCAAAATCTGATCTGGACTCTGCATGCCTGTGAGTGAAGGCTCTCGGGACACGGTGCATTACTGGGCGTTCTGGCATCCATGCTTATCTGAAAGAGACATGCATTGACGTGTTGAACAAAGATATTTAAAATGAAAACAATCTTCATAGCTGTTTACAGGCTTGGGCTTTAAAGAGAACAATGAATCTCCCTGGCTGTGCCCAGGAAAAGGCTAACTCTGTCACAGTCAGACAGCACCAGTGTGTGCAGGCACCCTGGCACGAAAGGGGCACAAAGAGTATACTTGAAAGAGACTTCCAAGGGGCTGCCATCCCATTACCCCAGGACAATGTAAATGTTAATGGGTCTTGTACCGCGCAATCTTGCCACTTGCGTGGTCTCCTGGCGCTCTGCTGGATCTGCAATAAAAGAAGGGTTGGGGGTATGTTAGTGGGGTTGAGCGGGAGAAGAGCAAGATAGCCTTGATGTAGTGTTGGCAGCTTCAGTTCGGAGAAACCGCTCACTGAGCAGAGGTGGTTTTCGGTTGGTAGCCATCATGTGGTATTGAAGTGGGATTCTGTATGGTATGTTTCGTGTTGGGTGTTGTGAAGTGCGTGCAGTTTGTGGCACGGTAGAGGTGTGGTTGTGTTTAGTTCAAACTTTGAGGGTATGTTTAATGGTGAATTTTTAGTGTGATTAGTTAGGAGTGACACTTTTCCCACCCCCAACAATCCATCCAAGTGTGATGCATTTCCAACCCCCAATAATCCATCCAAGTGTGATACATTTCCCACCCTCAACATTCCATCGAAGTGTGGTACATTGCCTACCCCCAACATTCCATCGAAGTGTGGTACAATTCCTACCCCCAACAATCCATCTACGTGTGGTAAATTTCCCATCCCCAACAATCCATCCAAGTGTGGTAAATTTCCCACCCCCAACAATCCATTCCTACCCCCAACAATCCATCTACGTGTGGTAAATTTCCCACCCCCAACAATCCATCCAAGTGTGGTAAATTTCCCACCCCCAACAATCCATCCAAGTGTGGTACATTTCCCAATCCCAAAATTTCATCCAAGTCTGGTACATTTCCTACCCCCAACAATCCACCCAAATGTGGTACATTTCCTACCCCCAACAATCCATCTACGTTTGGTACATTTTCCACCCCAAACAAACTATCCAAGTGTGGTACATTTCCTACCCTCAACAATCCATATATGTGTGGTATATTTCCTACCCCCAACACTCCATATAAGTGTGGTACATTTCCTACCCCAATACTCCACCTAAGTGTGGTACCTTTCCTACCCCCAGCAATCCATCTTAGTGTAGGACATTTCCTACCCCCAACACTCCATATAAGTGTGGTACATTTCCTACCCCCAATACTCCACCTAAGTGAGGTACCTTTCCTACCCCCAGCAATCCATCTTAGTGTAGGACATTTCCTACCCCCAACACTCCATATAAGTGTGGTACATTTCCTACCCCCAATACTCCATATAAGTGTGGTACATTTCCTACCCCCAATACTCCACCTAAGTGTGCTACATTTCCTACCCCAATACTCCACCTAAGTGTGGTACCTTTCCTACCCCCAGCAATCCATTTTAGTGTTGGACATTTCCTATCCCCAACACTCCATATAAGTGTGGTACATTTCCTACCCCCAATACTCCATATAAGTGTGGTACATTTCCTACCCCCAATACTCCACCTAAGTGTGCTACATTTCCTACCCCAATACTCCACCTAAGTGTGGTACCTTTCCTACCCCCAGCAATCCATTTTAGTGTTGGACATTTCCTATCCCCAACACTCCATCTTAGGGAGCAGAACCCAACACAGTACAGATGTTATACAATGTCCATTCTAAGGCACACACAGGAGCATATGGCTAATCTACACAATTGGCCAAATGCAAAACATGGTTAACCTGAACACATGGGCTCAGTGCAAACAGAAAGGGTATGTTGGGCCGGTTCTCCCTATGAGCTTCAGAGTGCCGGAGGCGGGACATCTTCCTAAACATATGCGTGAAGGGACAGGCTAACGAAAGAGTGCAACACCATTCCTGCCTCCCAGACCCTGAAAATCCATCTAGGTGCAACACCCTTCCCACCCCCCAGCAATCCATTCAAGTGCAACTCATTTCCTACCCCCCAATACATCTATATGCATCTCATTTACTAACCCCAAAAACCATCTAAGTGCAACTCATTTCCTACCCCCAATACATCTATGTGCATCTCATTTACTAACCCCAAAAACCATCTAAGTGCAACTCATTTCCTACCCCCAATACATCTATGTGCATCTCATTTACTAACCCCAAAAACCATCTAAGTGCAACTCATTTCCTACCCCTAAAACCAACTAAGTGCAACTATCTTCCTACCCCCAAAAACCATCTAAATGCAATTAATTTTCTATTCCCCAAATCCATCTAAGTGCAATTCATTTCCTACCCCCAAAATCCATCTACGTTCAACTCATTTCCTACCTCCAAATCCATTTAAATGCAACTCATTTCCTACCCCCAAACAACATCCAAGTGCAATTCATTTCCTACCCCCAAAATCCATCTCATGCAACTCATTTCTTACTCCCCAAATCCATCTAAGTGCAATTCATTTCCTACCCCCAAAATCCATCTACGTTCAACTCATTTCCTACCTCCAAATCTATTTAAATGCAACTCATTTCCTACCCCCAAACAACATCCAAGTGCAATTCATTTCTTACCCCCAAAATCCATCTAAGTGCAATTCATTTCCTACCCCCAAATCCATCTAAGTGCAGCTCATTTCCTACCCCCTAAATTCATCTAAGTGCAATTAATTTCCTACCCCCAACAATCCATCTAAGTGCAGCTCATTTCCTACCCCCCCAATTCATCTAAGTGCAATTCATTTCCTACCCCCCAAAAACCAACTAAGTGCAATTCATTTTATACCGCCAAAATTCATCTAACTGCAGTACACGGATAACTCCCAACACATCTAACTGCCGTCTTATAGACTGCAATGAAAATAACCACCCAGATTCAACTTTGCCAGAGTAGTAAAACCCAGTTGCACAGATAGGCTGGATGCCAGAAGGTGTGAGATTTTAGGCAATAAGAGTGGTGGGGTTTTACTGCAGTACAGTAATGGCTGTACACCCCGCCCACACCACACTTACCGTATCAGTCTCTGCAGTGCTCTGAGTGAGTGGCTTAGTGAGCAGAAGTTGAGAATTGTACTGCAGGGAGGTTAGTGGAAGGGCCAGTGGGCAAGGAGCATCTGTCTGGTGTGGCCATCACAGGTCCTTTGTGAGATCTCTCCATCATTGTGCCCGTCGGTAAGGTACTTGAGATGGGATGTCCAGAGGTAGACTCGAGAGGGCTGGTCTCACTCACCATGGAAAGTGGGCAGCTGCTGGTCCCGAATGAGAGTGGAAGAACATAGGGTGGCATGAAAGATGGAGGGATCATGCTGCATGCGGTAGCAAGTGGACCGCGGTGGGCATAGTCGGCAAGTGAATTGCAGAGTAGGCACTCTAAAGAGGGCGTTGTGGAGAGTGAGGGATCAGTGTCATGCTAAGAGGCCAAGGTTCAGTATCTAGAACCCAGTCACACAAATGACAAGCCATTGGAACACATTGGGGCACTGATTGCATTGGCAGCCAGGGGAGCAAATCACAGTGAGACAGTAGCGAGCAAAACCTTACAGGGGAAAAGTGTAGCGCTTGCATACTGCGTACCCGTCCCTCGCAATATCATGTCAAGCGGTCATTGTGCTTTAACATGTATGCATCATGTGTGTCCCAGAATAGTGTAAGACAGTCTGCATAACTGTGTGCTTAGAGATGGCTGCAACCTGCAGTTCGGTGAGTGAGACTGCTCTCTCTTCCTGTACAAATGTACTATTTGTACTGGTGGACAAAAAAAAGATGTTATCCGGTCCCCGATGCCTGTAATATTGGGGATCTTGGCAATGGCACAGAAGTCTTTCTTCATTTATTTTTCTGACAAGAATCTATTCAAAACTTGCTGTACTGAAAAAAGTATTCATTTCTGTGTGTGCACTGACATTTGAGGTACAAATGCTTTTGAAGCTTAAAATACCCAGCCACTTTCACTGTAAGAAGTGTCTTGTGTATAGCCAGTCCTATTTCACACCCCTCATCAGAGGATAACACTTCCCAAACCTTGTTTAGGCCCCCCATACCTTGGACTCTCCCTTTGGATTACATTTCCAAGGGTCTCTTCCAGATTCCCAGGAACACGTCTGAAATAGGGACGGGCAAATTGCTCAATTCCGCTCCACAGACAAATTGGACGAATTCAAGGCAAAATTCGCCCCATCCACCAATTTCGCCCATGGAGTGGAATCGGTAGTTACTGGCCTTTTCCCACCCACAATTTCATTTCTCAAAAATGTCAGGTGTTTCTCCCCCTTGATTTTAGTTTTTCTTTCAACATTTTTGGGCCTCATCACGAGTTGGGCGGAAGCCCTTAAATACGGCGGTTACGCTGTTACCGCCACATTTAAGGGTCTCCCAATCTCGAGTCTGGATGCATTTACCCCCAGCTCTGAGCTGGGGGCAAAAGCGCCAGGAAAATTCCCATTTTCGAGGGCAATTAACGTCGCACTATTAGCGCACGCTGATTGCGCCGAAATTTCCCCATTGGGTCCAAGGGACCCAATGGGGAATGGGGAATTACCATTACTGCCCAACCCGTGATCCGGCGGTAATACCGTCGGAGCATTGGGCGGTATCGCTAATACAGTTGGGCGGAATCCCAGTCTGGATTCAGCCCAACTCGTGATGAGGCTCTTTGTTTCTTTGTACACTTTGGGCAAAAAACAGTGACATTTCGGGAATAAAAAAAATGTCACACAGAAAGAAAACCGCCAACGGATGTGGCGGAAAGGTTAGAAATCTGCCCTGCCGGTGGAATAGAATTATTGGTGAATTTCACCAATTCTGTGTCAGTAGAGGTAATTGCGTCCCACCCACCCCCTGCCTAGTCAGCACCCAGGACTTGGCTACTGACTCCATCAACACCATGCATTTTTCACCTGGATGCCTCTCCCATTTTCCCGCTAACAAACCCTCCTTTATTTCTTTACAGATGCAAAAGGGCGAGGCTTGCAACAAATTTGCATGTGTTTATCATGTATATAGCGCCTACGCCAAGGCGCTGTACAGAACCAATTTACAGTACAAAAAAAAATATATATCATAAAAAATACGCAGTAAACAATTTTGTAACAAGAATAATGGAGGAAGTGTTAAGATTGTAGCAGAAAGTTTTACAAGGCGGAACGAAACGCAGAGTAAGAGTCAACAGAGCAAAGAGAGAGAGGAAGAACATTCCAGTGAAAAGGAGCAAGCAATGCGAAGAAACTAAACTGTGATTGCGCACAGGGGGCACAAGGAACTGATAACAAACTGAGAGATTGAGGGCAGAGAGACCGAGAAGGAACGTAGAAAGATACAAGGGATGCAAGATAGATTGGGGCAAGGCCATGAAGAGATTTACAGGGTAATTCATGGAATTTCGCACAAAAGTGTTGCATGCGGCTGGCGCACAGCGTGCCCGTGCGAATGTCTGCGCCAGCCGCGTGCGCTAAAATCGATTTCCGCGCACAGCGTATTCATGGATTTTCGCATCCAAAACCAGCCGTGGCGCAGCGTGGCGCAGCGACCCTGAACAGCACCAGTTACGCCCCCAAGAACGCCCTCACGCAAGGAAAAGCCTTCAAAATCCCCAAATAATCGCAAAGGGCTGCGCTAACCCTGGACCAGTTCACAGGGCTGGCAAACAGCAAACGCCAAGCGGGGAACGTTTATTCAGTGGTTCGCGGGAAGTTCCACACGCGATTGTCCTGTGTACGTGTGCATAAGGGGTGTGTGGGAAGTAAAACACACAAAAGCAGCAGGGTACGTGTATTTCAGGGGTGCGCGGGAAGTATCACACGCAAAAGCAGCAGGGTACGTGTATCTCAGGGGTGCGCGGTAAGTATCACACGCGATTCCATCAGGGTACGTGTATTCCAGGGGTGCGCGGGAAGTATCACATGCAAAAACAGCAGGGTACGTGTATTCCAGGGGTGCACGGGAAGTATCACACGCAAAAGCAGCAGGGTACGTGTATTCCAGGGGTGCACGGGAAGTATCACACGCAAAAGCAGCAGGGTATGTGTATTTCAGGGGTGCGTGGGAAGTATCACACGCAAAATCAGCAGGGTACGTGTATGTCAGGGGTGCGCGGGAAGTATCACACGCGATTCCATCAGGGTACGTGTATTCCAGGGGTGCGCGGGAAGTATCACACGCAAAAGCAGCAGGGTACGTGTATTTCAGGGGTGCGTGGGAAGTATCACACGCAAAATCAGCAGGGTACGTGTATGTCAGGGGTGCGCGGGAAGTATCACACGCGATTCCATCAGGGTACGTTTATTACAGCGGTGCGCGGGGAGCACCACACGTGAATTGCACGTGTGGGTCCTCCCAGGTGTTCCCTCTACACCCTCCACGGCCCCTGCAGGTGGCCCACACCACAGGGGCCTACCCTGCACATGTCCTGCAGGCACCCCATCCACCATGGCCATGCCCTCCAGCCAACCCACATGTCACCTTGCACTACTGCCCACCAACGCATGTCCCCCTGCACCCCCAGCCACCAGGGGCAGCCTCCACCAGGCCCCCACTCATGACTCCCATCACCCCCACCCCCCAGCAGTGCAGGGGCAGCCTCCACCAGGCCCCCACTCATGTCCCCTATCACCCCCACCCCCCAGCCACCAGGTGCAGCCTCCATCAGGCCCCCACTCATGTCCCCTATCACCCCCACCCCCCAGCAGTGCAGGGGCAGCCTCCACCAGGCCCCCACTCATGTCTCCCACCACCCCCAGCCACCAGGGGCAGCCTCCACCAGGCCCCCACTCATGTCCCCTATCACCCCCACCCCCCAGCAGTGCAGGGGCAGCCTCCAGCAGGCCCCCACTCATGTCTCCCACCACCCCCACCCCCCAGCAGTGCAGGGGAAGCCTCCACCAGGCCCACACTCATGTCCCCTATCACCCCCAGCCACCAGGGGCAGCCTCCACCAGGCCCCCACTCATGTCCCCTATCACCCCCACCCCCCAGCAGTGCAGGGGCAGCCTCCACCAGGCCCCCGCTCATGTCCCCTATCACCCCCACCCCCCAGCCACCAGGGGCAGCCTCCACCAGGCCCCCACTCATGTCCCCTATCACCCCCAGCCCCAGCAGTGCAGGGGCAGCCTCCACCAGGCCCCCACTCATGTCTCCCACCACCCCCACCCCCCAGCCACCAGGGGCAGCCTCCACCAGGCCCCCACTCATGTCCAACTCATGTCTCCGTGCACCCCCACCCCCCAGCAGTGCAGGGGCAGCCTCCACCAGGCCCCCACTCATGTCTCGCACCACCCCCACCCCCCAGCAGTGCAGGGGCAGCCTCCACCAGGCCCCCACTCATGTCCAACTCATGTCTCCCTGCACCCCCACCCCCCAGCAGTGCAGGGGCAGCCTCCACCAGGCCCCCACTCATGTCTCCCATCACACCCACCCCCCAGCAGTGCAGGGGCAGCCTCCACCAGGCCCCCAATAATGTCCCCTATCACCCCCACCCCCCAGCCACCAGGGGCAGCCTCCACCAGGCCCCCAATAATGTCCCCTATCACCCCCACCCCCCAGCCACCAGGGGCAGCCTCCACCAGGCCCCCACTCATGTCCCCTATCACCCCCACCCCCCAGCCACCAGGGGCTGCCTCCACCAGGCCCCCAGTCATGTCCCCTATCACCCCCACCCCCAGCAGTGCAGAGGCAGCCTCCACCAGACCCCCACTCATGTCCAACTCATGTCTCCCTGCACCCCCATCCCCCAGCAGTGCAGGGGCAGCCTCCACCAGGCCCCCACTCATGTCTCCCACCACCCCCACCCCCCAGCAGTGCAGGGGCAACCTCCACGAGGCCCCCACTCATGTCCAGCTCATGTCTCCCTGCACCCCCACCCCCCAGCAGTGCAGGGGCAGCCTCCACCAGGCCCCCACTCATGTCTCCCATCACACCCACCCCCCAGCAGTGCAGGGGCAGCCTCCACCAGGCCCCCACTCTTGTCTCCCACCACCCCCACCCCCAGCAGTGCAGGGGCAGCCTCCACCAGGCCCCCACTCATGTCCCCTATCACCCCCACCCCCCAGCCACCAGGGGCAGCCTCCACCAGGCCCCCACTCATGTCCCCTATCGCCCCCACCCCCCAGCCACCAGGGGAAGCCTCCACCAGGCCCCCACTCATGTCCCCTATCACCCCCACCCCCAGCCACCAGGGGCAGCCTCCACCAGGCCCCCACTCATGTCCATCTCATGTCCCCCTGCACCCCCACCCCCCAGCAGTGCAGGGGCAGCCTCCACCAGGCCCCCACTTATGTCTCCTACCACCCCCACCCCCCAGCAGTGCAGGGGCAGCCTCCACCAGGCCCCCACTCATGTCCCCTATCACCCCCACCCCCAGCCACCAGGGGCAGCCTCCACCAGGCCCCCACTCATGTCCCCTATCACCCCCACCCCCCAGCAGTGCAGGGGCAGCATCCACCAGGCCCCCACTCATGTCTCCCACCACCCCCACCCCCCAGCCACCAGGAGCAGCCTCCACCAGGCCCCCACTCATGTCCCCTATCACCCCCACCCCCAGCAGTGCAGGTGCAGCCTCCACTAGGCCCCCACTCATGTCCCCTATCACCCCCACCCCCCAGCCACCAGGGGCAGCCTCCACCCGGCCCCCACTCATGTCCCCTATCACCCCCACCCCCCAGCAGTGCAGGGGCAGCCTCCACCAGGCCCCCACTCATGTCTCCCACCACCCCCACCCCCCAGCCACCAGGGGCACCCTCCACCAGGCCCCCACTCATGTCCCCTATCACCCCCACCCCCCAGCAGTGCAGGGGCAGCCTCCACCAGGCCCCCACTCATGTCTCCCACCACCCCCACCCCCCAGCAATGCAGGGGCAGCCTCCACCAGGCCCCCACTCATGTCCCCTATCACCCCCAGCCACCAGGGGCAGCCTCCACCAGGCACCCACTCATGTCCCCTATCACTCCCACCTCCCAGCAGTGCAGGGGCAGCCTCCACCAGGCCCCCACTCATGTCTCCCACCACCCCCACCCCCCAGCAGTGCAGGGGCAGCCTCCACCAGGTCCCCACTCATGTCTCCCACCACCCCCACCCCCCAGCAGTGCAGGGGCAGCCTCCACCAGGCCCCCACAATCTAGATCCCTGGCCCTTATGGTCAGCCTCCAAATGGCAAACACCCACCCGAGTATTGCATCCACCCACTTAGAAATGGCAAAAACATGATAGAACCACAATTGCAAGTTTGCAAATGAACACATGTCCCTCACATACACCCAATGGGTGTCAGTGAATGTCAAAACCCATATCATGATATGCATGAAACCAATGAGATGATACTACACATTGAAGTTTGAAGAAAAAATATGTATTAAACGCAACATAAATTGAATCAAAAATAAATAAACAATAATTGAAATTTTTTAAAAATAAACCAGCAGGTACGTGAAAAAATGCAAAACCACAAATCATAATGCAAACGAAAGGTGTCCAAAGTCACAGTCCACAAAAGTTAATCCAATGGAAAATTAAAATCGAAAACCATTGCTCCATGGGGAAATCATAAAAAAAATGAAAATCCAAAAGTCAACTATATACAGATAAACAATCCAGGGTCCATGACCCCAACCGAAGAAATGAAACCTATCTAATAACACTATCTAAAAAAATAAACTATATACAAAAATGTGGGCCATTGTCCAAAAGGTCCAAAAAAATGCTAAACCAAAGGAAACCTAACACTAACTACAGAACTATTTACAAGGGCAGCGGGCTAGTCCGACGGCTCACTTCGGGATGTTCCGGGCCAGGGCATCATCGAACTCCTGCTCAATGTCCCGGAGGCGCTCCTCCTCCATGGCCCCGAGGGTCCGCAGGGCCGTCCACATGTTCCACCCAAACTCCCTGGGGATTGCCTCGAGGCACTCGGCACGCCTCAGGGCCCTCCGCATGGAGTTCTCCGCCCTGACCATCGTGAGCCGTGCCTCTTCCGCCCGCTGCCGCTCCACATCTATGGCGTGGCCCAACCGCTGCCACACGGAAGACACTTCCCGTCCTGGGTCCTCCTGCCCTCCGGCCGATGCCTGCCCCTCCGATGTCGAAGGCCCCGAGCCATCATGGCTCCCACCACGTTGCTGCTGCTGCTGCGCCTCTGCCCGTGCACTGCCTCCTGCTGCCTGCTCATCCTCCGCTGGCTGGGGTGCAGTCGTTGATGTAGCCACCCCTGCTGGACGTCCGACGCCCGACTGTGGCAGGGATGCCTCCTCCACCAGCCTGACCGCACCGTCAGAGGCAGCTCCACAGGGCACCCAGGTGACTGACGGGTGGGAAGATGGCACGGAGGACGACTGACGCATAGGGGGTTCAGTTGAGGAGGGGGTCGTAGCAAGCCCCATCAAACGGAGGAATCCTGCCTGGGTGACCTGTCCCAGTAGGCCGACGTGGTCAACGAGCCATTCGAGATGACGTGCGGTCTCCTCATGAAAAGACTGCAGGTCACCTCGCATGGTCCGTTGACGCAACGCCACACCAGTCAGGACAGGCTCAACCCGGACCCGGATAGCCACGTCCGCAGGCAGAGGAAGGCCAGTTGTCGTGAGCTCATCCCCTGCCTGAAAACGGGTCTGGACGTAGGCATCCCTGCTGGTGCAAGATGATGCAGTGACAGGATCAGGGACAGGATTGCACACAGGCACCTCCGCGGCGACCTGTGCTGCCTCCTGTCCCTGGTCCTGCACTGCACCACTAGCACCAGTGGAATCCCCACCTCCAGACTCCGTCTCTGTTGCTTGCACGGCCTCCTCCTCAACCAAACCCCCCACCAACCTGGATGACTCCGTGGCCATCTTCCCCCGTTGGGCCCTGTGGGGTCCCAGCTACCCCTTCTGCTGCCGAGGAGTCCAACTCCGACCTCCGCCTCTTGGACCTCCCCCCGGCAGCTGCGGCCTGGGACGCGGCGCCGGACTCCTCACTCCCTGACGAGATCACAACCTGGGAGGGTATCCGGGCCTTGCGTCTCCGGCTGGCGGTGCGATCCCCGCCGCTGTGCTCCACAGCACCTTCCCCGCCCTCTTCATCAGTTGATGCTGCAGACAGGGAGAAATGAAACACAGGCATCAGGGCACTGTACAATGGACACATACACACATGACAGTTGCACATGAGCGGCATTGGCAAACCTCAGACATGGCATCACAATCGGCAACACACATGTCATTTCAACTTGCACACATGAGCCATACCACAGCCACATTGCAACTGCTAGCACCATCCATACACATACAACAGCATGAGCAGGCAAAGGTGAGCCAGACATCACATGCAACACAGGGAGTGCACTACACATGCACGCACACCACCACACTTGCATGCATGTGTACACCTCAACCAACTGTCGCAGTGTTCCGATGGGCATCCATGTCACATCTGCCAATCAGGCTTCCACATCCCGCTGTCACATGCATCCATGTTGCATCACTGTTGCACCCTTGTCAAATGCACACATGCACATGTACACAGTGCTGATACATGCTGCTGAAAACAACATACATGCGTGACATCACGACCATGCCCACTTACATACACATTCATCCAAACATGTGTGCCCATGCAACTGCATTTGGCATGCAAGCCTACACACACAAGCACCATCCATGTCTCACACATGACAGCCCTCGCATGTGTTAGCCGCACGGCCCTGTACACCCCCACCCATACTCGGCCCCATACAAACATATGTGCAACCGGCACACTACTGGCACATCACCACACGCACAGCTTACAATCATGATGCATGTACACTTACCGCTCGACTCCAGACGGGTCTGCCTCTCAAGGACCTGGACGTGGAGCGCTGGGGATATGCGTTCCAGGACCCTCATTTGATCTTCCGACAAGTTGCCCCGGCGCACCTTAGCATCCGCTGCCTTCAAGAGGTGCCGGGCCTTGTTCAGGGTCCTGGACCTGAAGTCCTCCCAGCGCTTCTTGACATGTTGGAAGTCGCGGACTGCCACCCCCTCTGCGTTGATGGCAGTCACGATGTCCGTCCAGATCCGAGTCTGTCCTTCCTTGTCGGCGCGCACACTTCCGTAGAGGGCATCATACTGCCCCAGGACTTGCTCCACCAGGACACCAACTTCCCTGGCACTGAAGCTGGTGCCCCTCTGCCTCTCTGGCCGGGGGTTGTCAGTGGTGCCAGATGTTGCAGTGCCCGACATGACAACCCCAGAGGCAGGAGTGGGTGGGCAACTGGGTCCTGGGGCTGGGCTGTGGAGCGATGGAATCCCAGTCGGGAGTCTTCGGTTCCAGCAGGGGTGGTCACAGCAACAGCACCCCTGGATGATGTGCAGGCAGCAAATGGCAGGGCACGTGGGCAGCAGGCAGTCAGGCAGCAGCAGATGGCAGGTGGGAGCGTGCTCGGGGCTCTGGGGGGCAGTAATTCGGCCTTGTGGGCAGGAGCGTGGTCTTCCGTGTGCTTACGCATGGCCAGCTTGATACGGAGTGATTTTGCACGTGAAAATCCTGCACGTCTGCGTGTAAATCGAGGAAAGGCCCTTAGCGCGTATGCACATCAGCACGCATATGCGATTTCATTGGACCAAAGGCCCTTAGCGCGGGTGTTTCCCTCATTACACGTGATGACAGAGCACATGTGGATTTCCACCAATCGCGTGTGAAACTTCCTGCGCAACCCAGAAATACACGTACCCAGGCCAATCGCGTGTACGCTCACTTCCCTCCGATTAAACGCAATGACACTCGGACGTGCAGTTTTACCACGTGTGCTCGCATATGCGATTTCATTGGCCCAAAGGCCACCATGCGCAGCTGTGACGTCACGCGCATGGCCGTAGAGAATGGCGCATGTAAAAAAAAAGAGATACACATCCGAGTGTCAAAGCGTGTAATTGGTGGAAATGGCCTCATCGCGTATGCGCGTCTGTGACGTGTGTATAAAAGGTACGTGTAGAACGCCATTTCCTTGTACGTGCTTTTCATGGAGAGCGAGTGGGTGAAATCTGTACTTCTTGTCGGTTCACACGCGATTTACTTCACAGCGTTTCCAGTTCGTACTTCCTGTTACCTCTGACAGCTTTTTCTCTTTTCCTCTTTTTCCTGGGCCTGTTTCCTCAAACAGCGTTCCCTTCTACTGTTGTCCTGTCTCCTCAGACAGCGTACAATTCTTCTTTTGGCGGGGGTGTTGCCAACGCGCACACGGGCATATTTTTCACGCTTTTGTTCCTGGCAGACAGTGAGTCGCGCACGTATTCAACATCTGTGCTTGCCCCGTGTGTCGCGTACCCCTTCAGAGGTCATTCTAGGCTGCATGTGACACGCATATGTTCATTCTTGTGTTTCTGGGTGCCACAGCGTAGTGCGGGTTTATTTTTCCACGCACGTGGTCTAGGAGGGGTTGCGTGCACCTTACTTCCCTTTTTTGGGGTGCCTGTGCATTGCGTGACCCGTCATCTTTCCCCAGGGGTGACATACAGCCTTGCTAGAGCACTAGGGTATGATTACCATCTGGTACCCAACCCCTTTGACCCCCAATTGCCCAGGACAATAGTTCACATCGACTCCCATACGCACAATAACATCAGTGCCATGGCTGGGAGGCGAACAAGCCGTAAGGGTGGCAAAGGTGGCCGAGCCCCAAGTGATGGCCGTGGTGGATCCGGTAGGGGACGTGGCTGTGACTTGCAGGGTGCCCCTAGCCACTCATGTGTGGAGGAGCAGTCAGGGGCACCCATCCCCCCCCCTGGTTGAGGTTAACGTGGCTGACACCATCCATGCTCAGCCCTTGTTGGACCAGCCCACTGTGGAACCAGACCTGGCACAGGGTGACTCCATGGCTGACATCCAGGTCAGCAGGTCTAGGCCACGTGCGCCGGTGAACGTTGGTGTCATCAGGCCACGTGGATCAGGGGCAGCTAGGTCATCTGCTGCCCCGCGTAGGCAGGCTGGGGAGGCTGCAGGGGCAGCTGCGGCTCCATCCACCTCACCTCTCACACACCCAGCCAGGACAGTGTCGGTCCAAGTCCAACATGCTGACATTCCCCCTGACACCATCACACTTGAGCTAATGCCTGCACCAACTCCCATGCTGAGTGTGCAATCCCATACTGCTAGTACAGAGTCCACCGGGGCTCCTGCCCCTAGTGTCTAGAGCGGCGTAGGACACTCAAGATCCCCACCACCTTCCAAGCGGAAGAGGAAGAGTGCTCGTCCAGTAGAGGCTGATGCCCCAGACACGGCTACACAGTCCGGCCCGTCAAGGAAGCCCAGCTTCAATGAGGCCGAACTGAATGCACTTGTAGAGTATGTGTCCGTACATGACCGCAAAATGGTGATTGTTGCAGGATCCAAGACCACACCTGCACAACGTCAGGCACACTGGCAGACCATTGCGGACATCATAAGTGCCCTTGGAATCGTGAGGCGCACAGCTACTGAATGCTACAAGCGCTGGAATGACCTGAAGCGCAGGGCAAAGAATAAGCTGGCCTCAAGTCATGCCGCAACTCTAGTGACTGGAGGTGGGTCTCCAGCAGACGACATAGAACTCACTCCACATGAGCAGTTTGCTGGGACCTACGTCACGTAGGAACAGATCCAAGGCGTGGGAGAACTGGCAGATTACGAGGCATTGTCCGGTGAGTGCACATGCATGTGTGTGTCATCCATGTGCATGGTGTGTGTGGGAGGGCTTCTGTTTGGGTGCCAGGTGAGGGTGTGTGTGCCTGAGTGGTTTGGGTCACCCATGTGCCTCTTCCTATACATTCTGCGCACCAGCATTTGGGTATAGCAGCATCCCTTCTGCCAACATTAGACATCCAGCCCAACACCACGCCAGTTGCCCTTGGAGTGTCATCTTGCCACAACATTGTTGCTTATTTACCTCTGTTTATTCAGGCAGATTGTTTGCATACCACCACTTTTACTCGGGATTTCTCAGTCCTATTGTCACATGTCTGACATGGCTATGGTACAGTGGACTGGCTTAGTTTCCTGGACATGATTTGTTTAGACATGTCCCTGTCCTATAGGACCATTTTGGACTGGCAGCTGCAGGTTAAACATTTGAACCATTTCAATGAAAAAATCAATTACATTAGCAAACTGGACTGAATGAACAATTGGTGACCACCTCTCCCTCTTCACTGCATGGCTAGGGTACAAGCCATCTGTGTGATGGCATGTGTATTTGACCTGCCAATCACTGGTCAATGTGTGATGCCACTGCTAGGCAGCATGCAGCAAATGTGTTCATCTTCCATCTTGGTGTCATCAATGTGTGCCATCTGCCTCCCCTTCACACGCAGTGACGGTGTATGCATGGGAGGGTTTTAGTCATGTGGGACATGTGTCAATCAAGTACTGTTTCTGTAGCCTCTCAGCCCTAATTGTGTGCCATAGTGCTAATGCCTGTTTCCATTTGTTTTCTTTTATGTCTTTGCATGGGATGACGCACTTGATACTGCTGGGGTTGTGGAGATGGTGCAGACCCAGGAGGGGTCTGAGGGCTGACCGTCCACCAGTGAGGGACGTGGTGTGGTGGTGGGTGAGAACCCACAACTGCTGCAGGTCGTGCTCTCAAAGGGTGTCTCTGGCTGCACCTCCCCCGAGCTGTATTCAGGTGTCGATTTGGATGATGAGACCTACGTGCCGTCGCAGGTGAGTGTTCCTGGGAGGGATTCTGTTCTGTCCGACCCACCTGCACCAGGGTTAGAACCCTCAATGGGGATGTCAGTGTTGGCAGGTACGCCTTTGGTGGTTACGGATGCAGGGTCACACTCCGCGACATCTGATCCTGTTCCTGGGCCAGCAGATCAGAGGGGGAATGCAGTCCTGCAGCCTCAGGCAGTGCCGGCACAGCAAGGCGCAGTTCGCCTTGCCCCAGACAGGTGTGGTGCCCGCCGACGTGGTGGCCACCAGCCACCTGGCAATACCGCATGGGAGCAATCCATATACGGTATGGCAACCCAACAGGCAGCATCATCAGAGATGATGGCTCAGGCCATGGATAGGGTGGCCACTTCCATTGTCCCCCCCGAAAGGCTGATGGAGCGACTACAGCAGGCAATCGACTCCATCTGCCAGTCACACAGGGAGGACATGTTGGCGTCCGACAGGGACATGCGGGCGGCACTGGCGACTCTGCAGGAAGCCATTTCCATAGAGTCCCAGGGCCACAGGGAAGCCCTGAGGTTGGAACTTCTTCACCTCAGGATGACTCTTGTTGAGCTTGAGGCTTCAACAAACAGAAGGACAGAACAGCAGCTGGAGCGTCTCACACGTACGCTCTCAGCTGAGATGCAGTCAACTAGGGCGGAGGTCCAGGCATCCCGTGAGTTGTTGCATGGGGACCTCCGCACACTTATCCTCCAGAACGAGACCTACCACACCCGCATGCTTGCAGCCATGGAGGAACAGACTAGGGCTTTGCGTGGGCTGCCTCCCATAGTGCCACCACCTCCTGATGCAGCTGCAGCGGGTGAGGAGAGCGACAGCAGTGATACTCCCACAATAGGGTAGCCGTGTAGGCCATGAGCCCCTGGAGGTGTTTTTTTTTTCGCAAGATCCACACAGGTGGGTTTGGTGTGCACCCTGTCCTCTGACCTCCTGGGTGGCCTCCCCCAGCCCCCCGGGCCCATTAATGGCCATTATTGATTTTTTTTTTTTTTTTTTTTTTTTTGGGACAGTGTGTTGCCTTGTGTGGCTCCCGTGGGCATACGCTGCATTGTGGCTGGGCACATGCAGGCTTGTCATGAATTTGGTTCAGATGCTTGGGTTTTTGTGACACACACCCCTCCTGCTTCCCGTTTCCATGGGCTTGCAAAGGGTGTGCCCAAGTGACATTGACGTACATGGTGACATTGGACTCCCATGAGCTGTGTGGGCAGTCTGTAGTCAATACTGTGTATACATTCATAGTGCATATTGTTGTTGTATTGTACACTGCATGGTGTATTGATATGTGCCTCTGCATCCATCTCATCCTCCTAATTTGCAGGTCCATTCCTCATGTCTTCACAATGCGCTCCACCTTGGAACTGGAGTCCATGTTGTAAGCAGTGCACCTACACTCTTGCGTGGCGCTAACACTGTATACTTGGAAGTGTTCGGAGGGCTGGCATCTTCAGGTAGTGAGACTAGCAAATTTTTAAGTCTGTAATGTCATGTTTAAGGTAGGTTGGAGGTTGTGTAGGTGATTGGTATTCTTGGTAAGTATTTGGTAATGTGTGTTGTAGGTCCTGCATTACTGTGAGCATTTCATGTGTGGACATGTTTCCATTAGGGACACTGTAGCTGGTGACACTTGGGGCATGTTGTGGGGATTAATTTGTTTCCTCTCACATTGCATGACATGCCATGGTGTGTTGTGTGGCCGTGCCGGGGAGGGGTTGGATGACATGGCACTGTTTTCATGTAGTATTTTACGAGTGGGTATTCATTTCTGCAGCATGGAAGTGTCTTTTGATGACACTGCATTGGTGATGTTTGTGTAGGTAGGGATGCACACATTGTGACACTTCCACATGAACAATCTCAGGCTGCTATGGTTCTGACAGTTGACTGTCCCTTTGTTCGTCTTAATTGTCAGGTCGAGTCATCATTGCTTATCAGATGGTATGTGCCAGGGCTGTGTGCACTCCACTGGGGTGTGATTTCTATGTGAAGTAATTAGCCACCAGCTGCGTACGGGCTGCCTCACCCCGTGCCCTCTCCCCTCCCATGCGCAGCAGGCGTGCATGTCGTTGGGGATGTGGGGGCACCACCATGTCCACAGCCAGGCCCCGGCGTGTTGCAACATTGTGCAGGACACATGCTGCCACTATGATCCTGCACACTACTGGGGGCGCATATAACAGCTGCCCGCCAGAACGGTCAAGGGAGCGAAAGCGTGACTTGAGCACTCCGAATGTGCGCTCCACTATGCCCCGGGTTGCAATATGGGCTGTGTTGTATCTTACCTCTGGAGGCGTGATGGGGTTCCGAATTGTCGTCATCATGTGGGTGCTCAGAGGGTAGGCACTGTTCCCTGGTGAGGAGGTGATGGGTATCATTAGTGGGGTAGTGACATAACTCTGCATCTGACATGCATGCATGTGCAGTGGCATTCATACTCACCAAGCAGCCATGTATTGCCATGCCGCCCAGCTCCTAGGTCCCGGCTTAGGGTAGACATTCGGTAAATGAAGCTGTCGTGGGTGGACCCTGGATAGTTGGCATATACTGAGGTGATGATTCCCTTGGCATTACATACTACCTGCACGTTGATGGAATGCCAGTGCTTGCGGTTCCTATAGATGTGCTCAGATGCCCTGGGGGGACGTAGTGCCACATGGGTGCAGTCAATGGCACCTAGCACTTTTGGGAATTGTGCCACACCGTAGAAATCGAGGGTGGCAGCCTGCATTTCTGCAGGTGTCCTGGGCAGGTATATGTGCCTACGGACTGATGGGCGTGCAGTGATGATGTTCAAGACCTGGTGTAGGCAGCGTGACTGCGTGGCCTGTGACACCCCACCCACTATGGCACTTGTCCGCTGAAATGATCCCGTGGCCAAGAAGTACAGTACATTGAGGACCTTCTCCAGGGGGCTGAGTGCTTGGGAGCACAGGGTGGGTGATGTGAGGTCATCCTCCCACTCACTGACCAGGTCCAGTATTATGTGTGGTGGAAACCTGTACCTCCCATACACCTGGTCATCAGGCATCCCAAAAAGGCTGGTTCTGGGAGTGAAAATTCTGGCCCTCACTATCCTCCTCCTCCTCCTTTGGTAACCCACGGCCACTGCTGCTAGGAACGGTATACTAATCCTGGCGTCTGAGCTTGTTTGTTGTTTGCGGGCACTTTTATGCTGCGCGGGTCGACGTACGCCTGCTTCATGCTGGCGTACGTGTTTCAGGATTGGACCATTTATTTTTCGGCGCGTCGTAGGCGAACGTGTGAATCTTCCCGCCCACCCCAGGAATACACGTAGCACGCTCTCCCAGGCCCAGTCGCGAGTGAATATTCCCGCCCACCCCTGGAATACATGTACCCCACTCTCACAGGCCCAGTCGCGTGTGGAACTTCCCGCGCACCCCGAAGTACACGTACCCAGGCCAATCGCGTGTGGAACTTCCCGCGCACCCCGAAGTACACGTACCCAGGCCAATCGCGTGTGGAACTTCCCGCACACCCCGTAGTACACGTACCCAGGCCAATCGCGTGTGGAACTTCCCGCGCACCCCGAAGTACACGTACCCAGGCCAATCGCGTGTGGAACTTCCCACACACCCCGTAGTACACGTACCCAGGCCAATCGCGTGTGGAAGTTCCCGCGCACCCCGAAGTACACATACCCAGGCCGATCCCGTGTGGAACTTCCCGTGCACCCCGTAGTACACGTACCCAGGCCAATCGCACAGCTGGGGGGTGGGGGTGATAGGGGACATGAGTGGGGGCCTGGTGGAGGCTGCCCCAGGTGGCTGGGGGGTGGGGGTGCAGGGGGACATGAGTGGGGGCCTGGTGGAGGATGCCCCTGCACTGCTGGGGGGTGGGGGTGGTGGGAGACATGAGTGGGGGCCTGGTGGAGCCTGCCCCTGGTGGCTGGGGGGGTGGGGGTGCAGGGAGACATGAGTGGGGGCCTGGTGGAGGCAGCCCCTGCACTGCTGGGGGATGGGGGTGGTGGTAGACATGGGTGGGGGCCTGGTGGAGGCTGCCCCTGCACTGCTGGGGGGTTGGGTGGTGGGAGACATGGGTGGGGGCCTGGTGGAGGCTGCCCCTGCACTGCTGGGGGGTGGGGGTGGTGGTAGACATGGGTGGGGGCCTGGTGGAGGCTGCCCCTGGTGGCTGGGGGGTGGGGGTGGTGGGAGACATGAGTGGGGGCCTGGTGGAGGCTGCCCCTGGTGGCTGGGGGGTGGGGGTGGTGGTAGACATGGGTGGGGGCCTGGTGGAGGCTGCCCCTGGTGGCTGGGGGTGGGGGTGCAGGGAGACATGAGTGGGGGCCTGGTGGAGGCTGCCCCTGCACTGCTGGGGGGTGGGGGTGGTGGGAGACATTGAGTGGGGGCCTGGTGGAGGCTGCACCTGCACTGCTGGGGGGTGGGGGTGATAGGGGACATGGGTGGGGGCCTGGTGGAGGCTGCCCCTGGTGGTTTGGGGGTGGGGGTGGTGGTAGACATGGGTGGGGGCCTGGTGGAGGCTGCCCCTGGTGGCTGGGGGTGCAGGGAGACATGAGTGGGGGCCTGGTGGAGGCTGCCCCTGGTGGCTGGGGGGTGGGGGTGATAGGGGACATGAGTGGGGGCCTGGTGGAGGCTGCCCCTGCACTGCTGGGGGGTGGGGGTGGTGGGAGACATGAGTGGGGGCCTGGTGGAGGCTGCCCCTGCACTGCTGGGGGGTGGGGGTGATAGGGGACATGAGTGGGGGCCTGATGGAGGCTGCCCCTGCACTGCTGGGGGGTGGGGGTGGTGGGAGACATGGGTGGGGGCCTGGTGGAGGCTGCCCCTGGTGGTTGGGGGGTGGGGGTGGTGGGAGACATGAGTGGGGGCCTGGTGGAGGCTGCCCCTGCACTGCTGGGGGGTGGGGGTGATAGCGGACATGAGTGGGGGCCTGGTGAAGGCTGCCCCTGGTGGCTGGGGGTGGGGGTAGACATGGGTGGGGGACTGGTGGAGGCTGCCCCTGGTGGCTGGGGGGTGGGGGTGCAGGGAGACATGAGTGGGGGCCTGGTGGAGGCTGCCCCTGCACTGCTGGGGGGTGGGGGTGATAGGGGACATGAGTGGGGGCCTGGTGGAGGCTGCCCCTCCACTGTTGGGGGGTGGGGGTGGTGGGAGACATGAGTGGGGGCCTGGTGGAGGCTGCCCCTGGTGGCTGGGGGGTGGGGGTGCAGGGGGACATCATGAGTGGGGGCCTGGTGGAGGGTGCCCCTGCACTGCTGGGGGGTGGGGTGGTGGGAGACATGAGTGGGGGCCTGGTGGAGGCTGCCCCTGGTGGCTGGGGGGTGTGGGTGGTGGGAGACATGAGTGGGGGCCTGGTGGAGGCTGCCCCTGCACTGCTGGGGTGTGGGGGTGGTGGTAGACATGGGTGGGGGCCTGGTGGAGGCTGTCCCTGATGGCTGGGGGGTGGGGGTGGTGGTAGACATGGGTGGGGGCCTGGTGGAGGCTGCCCCTGGTGGCAGGGGGGTGGGGTTGCAGGGAGCCATGAGTGGGGGCTTGGTGGAGGCTGCCCCTGCACTGCTGGGGGTGGGGGTGGTGGGAGACATGAGTGGGGGCCTGGTGGAGGCAGCCCCTGCACTGCTGGGGGGTGGGGGGGTGGTAGACATGGGTGGGGGCCTGGTGAAGGCTGCCCCTGGTGGCTGGGGGATGGGGTGGTGGGAGACATGAGTGGGGGCCTGGTGGAGGCTGCCCCTGGTGGCTGGGTGGTGGGGGTGGTGGTAGACATGGGGGGGCCTGGTGGAGGCTGCCCCTGGTGGCTGGGGGGTGGGGGTGCAGGGAGACATGAGTGGGGGCCTGGTGGAGGCTGCCCCTGCACTGCTGGGGGGTGGGGGTGGTGGTAGACATGGGTGGGGGCCTGGTGGAGGCTGCCCCTGCACTGCTGGCAGGTGGGGGTGGTGGGAGACATGAGTGGGGGCCTGGTGGAGGCTGCCCCTGCACTGCTGGGGGGTGGGGGTGGTGGTAGACATGGGTGGGGGCCTGGTGGAGGCTGCCCCTGGTGGCTTGGGGTTGGGGGTGGTGGGAGACATGAGTGGGGGCCTGGTGGAGGCTGCCCCTGGTGGCTGGGGGGTGGGGGTGGTGGTAGACATGGGTGGGGGCCTGGTGGAGGCTGCCCCTGGTGGCTGGGGGGTGGGGGTGCAGGGAGACATGAGTGAGGGCCTGGTGGAGGCTGCCCCTGCACTGCTGGGGGGTGGGGGTGGTGGGAGACATGAGTGGGGGCCTGGTGGAGGCTGCCCCTGCACTGCTGGGGGGTGGGGGTGATAGGGGACATGAGTGGGGGCCTGGTGGAGGCTGCCCCTGGGGGGTGGGGGTGGTGGTAGACATGGGTGGGGGCCTGGTGGAGGCTGCCCCTGGTGGCTGGGGGGTGGGGGTGCAGGGAGACATGAGTGGGGGCCTGGTGGAGGCTGCCCCTGGTGGCTGGGGGGTGGGGGTGCAGGGAGACATGAGTGGGGGCCTGGTGGAGGTTGCCCCTGCACTGCTGGGGGGTGGGGGTGGTGGGAGACATGAGTGGGGGCCTGGTGGAGGCTGCCCCTGCACTGCTGGGGGGTGGGGGTGGTGGTAGACATGGGTGGGGGCCTGGTGGAGGCTGCCCGTGGTGGCTGTGGGTGGGGTGGTGGGAGACATGAGTGGGGGCCTGGTGGAGGCTGCCCCTGGTGGCTGGGGGGTGGGGGTGGTGGAAGACATGAGTGGGGGCCTGGTGGAGGCTGCCCCTGGTGGCTGGGGGGTGGGGGTGCAGGGAGACATGAGTGGGGGCCTGGTGGAGGCAGCCCCTGCACTGCTGGGGGATGGGGGTGGTGGTAGACATGGGTGGGGGCCTGGTGGAGGCTGCCCCTGCACTGCTGGGGGGTGGGGTGGTGGGAGACATGAGTGGGGGCCTGGTGCCTGGTGGAGGCTGCCCCTGCACTGCTGGGGGGTGGGGGTGGTGGTAGACATGGGTGGGGGCCTGGTGGAGGCTGCCCCTGGTGGCTGGGGGGTGGGGGTGGTGGGAGACATGAGTGGGGGCCTGGTGGAGGCTGCCCCTGGTGGCTGGGGGGTGGGGGCGGTGGTAGACATGGGTGGGGGCCTGGTGGAGGCTGCCCCTGGTGGCTGGGGGGTGGGGGTGCAGGGAGACATGAGTGGGGGCCTGGTGGAGGCTGCCCCTGCACTGCTGGGGTGTGGGGTGGTGGGAGACATGAGTGGGGGCCTGGTGGAGGCTACACCTGCACTGCTGGGGGGTGGGGGTGATAGGGGACATGAGTGGGGGCCTGGTGGAGGCTGCCCCTGGTGGTTTGGGGGTGAGGGTGGTGGTAGACATGGGTGGGGGCCTGGTGGAGGCTGCCCCTGGTGGCTGGGGGGTGGGGGTGCAGGGAGACATGAGTGGGGGCCTGGTGGAGGCTGCCCCTGCACTACTGGGGGGTGGGGGTGATAGGGGACATGAGTGGGGGCCTGGTGGAGGCTGCCCCTGCACTGCTGGGGGGTGGGGGTGATAGGGGACATGAGTGGGGGCCTGGTGGAGGCTGCCCCTGCACTGCTGGGGGGTGGGGGTGATAGGGGACATGAGTGGGGGCCTGGTGGAGGCTGCCCCTGCAATGCTGGGGGGTGGGGGTGGTGGGAGACATGAGTGGGGGCCTGGTGGAGGCTGCCCCTGGTGGTTGGGGGGTGGGGGTGGTGGGAGACATGAGTGGGGGCCTGGTGGAGGCTGCCCCTGCACTGCTGGGGGGTGGGGTGGTGGGAGACATGAGTGGGGGCCTGGTGGAGGCTACACCTGCACTGCTGGGGGGTGGGGGTGGTAGGGGACATGAGTGGGGGCCTGGTGGAGGCTGCCCCTGGTGGTTTGGGGGTGAGGGTGGTGGTAGACATGGGTGGGGGCCTGGTGGAGGCTGCCCCTGGTGGCTGGGGGGTGGGGGTGCAGGGAGACATGAGTGGGGGCCTGGTGGAGGCTGCCCCTGCACTACTGGGGGGTGGGGGTTATAGGGGACATGAGTGGGGGCCTGGTGGAGGCTGCCCCTGCACTGCTGGGGGGTGGGGGTGATAGGGGACATGAGTGGGGGCCTGGTGGAGGCTGCCCCTGCACTGCTGGGGGGTGGGGGTGATAGGGGACATGTGTGGGGGCCTGGTGGAGGCTGCCCCTGCAATGCTGGGGGGTGGGGGTGGTGGGAGACATGAGTGGGGGCCTGGTGGAGGCTGCCCCTGGTGGTTGGGGGGTGGGGGTGGTGGGAGACATGAGTGGGGGCCTGGTGGAGGCTGCCCCTGCACTGCTGGGGGGTGGGGGTGATAGCGAACATGAGTGGGGGCCTGGTGAAGGCTGCCCCTGGTGGCTGGGGGGTGGGGGTAGACATGGGTGGGGGCCTGGTGGAGGCTGCCCCTGGTGGCTGGGGGGTGGGGGTGCAGGGAGACATGAGTGGGGGCCTGGTGGATGCTGCCCCTGCACTGCTGGGGGGTGGGGGTGGTGGGAGACATGAGTGGGGGCCTGGTGGAGGCTGCCCCTGGTGGCTTGGGGGTGGGGGTGCAGGGGGACATCATGAGTGGGGGCCTGGTGGAGGGTGCCCCTGCACTGCTGGGGGGTGGGGGTGGTGGGAGACATGAGTGGGGGCCTGGTGGAGGCTGCCCCTGGTGGCTGGGGGGTGGGGGTGGTGGGAGACATGAGTGGGGGCCTGGTGGAGGCTGCCCCTGCACTGCTGGGGGGTGGGGGTGGTGGTAGACATGGGTGGGGGCCTGGTGGAGGCTGCCCATGATGGCTGGGGGTGAGGGTGGTGGTAGACATGGGTGGGGGCCTGGTGGAGGCTGCCCCTGGTGGCAGGGGGGTGGGGGTGCAGGGAGACATGAGTGGGGGCCTGGTGGAGGCTGCCCCTGCACTGCTGGGGGTGGGGGTGGTGGGAGACATGAGTGGGGGCCTGGTGGAGGCTGCCCCTGCACTGCTGGGGGGTGGGGGTGGTGGTAGACATGGGTGGGGGCCTGGTGGAGGCTGCCCCTGGTGGCTGGGGGGTGGGGTGGTGAGAGACATGAGTGGGGGCCTGGTGGAGGCTGCCCCTGGTGGCTGGATGGTGGGGGTGGTGGTAGACATGGGGGGGGGCTGGTGGAGGCTGCCCCTGGTGGCTGGGGGGTGGGGGTGCAGGGAGACATGAGTGGGGGCCTGGTGGAGGCTGCCCCTGGTGGCTGGGGGTGGGGGTGGTGGTAGACACGGGTGGGGGCCTGGTGGAGGCTGACCCTGGTGCCTGGGGGGTGAGGGTGCAGGGAGACATGAGTGGGGGCCTGGTGGAGGCTGCCCCTGCACTGCTGGGGGGTGGGGGTGGTGGTAGACATGGATAGGGGCCTGGTGGAGGCTGCCCCTGGTGGCTGGGGGGTGAGGGTGCAGGGAGACATGAGTGGGGGCCTGGTGGAGGCTGCCCCTGGTGGCTGGGGGTGGGGTGGTGGGAGACATGAGTGGGGGCCTGGTGGAGGCTGCCCCTGGTGGCTGGGGGGTGGTGGAAGACATGAGTGGGGGCCTGGTGGAGGCTGCCCCTGCACTGCTGGGGGGTGGGGGTGGTGGTAGACATGGGTGGGGGCCTGGTGGAGGCTGCCCCTGGTGGCTGGGGTGTGGGGTGGTGGGAGACATGAGTGGGGGCCTGGTGGAGGCTGCCCCTGGTGGCTGGGGGGTGGGGGTGCAGGGGGACATGAGTGGGGGCCTGGTGGAGGGTGCCCCTGCACTTCTGGGGGGTGGGGGTGGTGGAAGACATGAGTGGGGGCCTGGTGGAGGCTGCCCCTGGTGGCTGGGGGCTGGGGGTGCAGGGAGACATGAGTGGGGGCCTGGTGGAGGCTGCCCCTGCACTGCTGGGGGGTGGGGTGGTGGTAGACATGAGTGGGGGCCTGGTGGAGGCTGCCCCTGGTGGCTGGGGGTGGGGTGGTGGGAGACATGAGTGGGGGCCTGGTGGAGGCTGCCCCTGGTGGCTGGGGGGTGGTGGAAGACATGAGTGGGGGCCTGGTGGAGGCTGCCCCTGCACTGCTGGGGGGTGGGGGTGGTGGTAGACATGGGTGGGGGCCTGGTGGAGGCTGCCCCTGGTGGCTGGGGTGTGGGGTGGTGGGAGACATGAGTGGGGGCCTGGTGGAGGCTGCCCCTGGTGGCTGGGGGGTGGGGGTGCAGGGGGACATGAGTGGGGGCCTGGTGGAGGGTGCCCCTGCACTTCTGGGGGGTGGGGGTGGTGGAAGACATGAGTGGGGGCCTGGTGGAGGCTGCCCCTGGTGGCTGGGGGCTGGGGGTGCAGGGAGACATGAGTGGGGGCCTGGTGGAGGCTGCCCCTGCACTGCTGGGGGTGGGGTGGTGGTAGACATGGGTGGGGGCCTGGTGGAGGCTGCCCCTGCACTGCTAGGGGGTGGGGTGGTGGTAGACATGGGTGGGGGCCTGGTGGAGGCTGCCCCTGGTTGCTGGGGGGTGGGGGTGGTGGGAGACATGAGTGGGGGCCTGGTGGAGGCTGCCCCTGCACTGCTAGGGGGTGGGGTGGTGGTAGACATGGGTGGGGGCCTTGTGGAGGCTGCCCCGGGTGGCTGGGGGGTGGGGGTGGTGGTAGACATGGGTGGGGGCCTGGTGGAGGCTGCCCCTGGTGGCTGGGGGGGTGGGGGTGCAGGGGGACATGAGTGGGGGCCTGGTGGAGGGTGCCCCTGCACTGCTGGGGGGTGGGGGTGGTGGGAGACATAAGTGGGGGCCTGGTGGAGGCTGCCCCTGGTGGCTGGGGGGTGGGGGTGGTGGGAGACATGAGTGGGGGCCTGGTGGAGGCTGCCCCTGCACTGCTGGGGGGGGGGGGTGGTGGGAGACATGAGTGGGGGCCTGGTGGAGGCTGCCCCTGGTGGCTGGGGGGTGGGGGTGGTGGGAGACATGAGTGGGGGCCTGGTGGAGGCTGCCCCTGCACTGCTAGGGGGTGGGGGTGGTGGTAGACATGGGTGGGGGCCTTGTGGAGGCTGCCCCGGGTGGCTGGGGGGTGGGGGTGGTGGTAGACATGGGTGGGGGCCTGGTGGAGGCTGCCCCTGGTGGCTGGGGGGGTGGGGGTGCAGGGGGACATGAGTGGGGGCCTGGTGGAGGGTGCCCCTGCACTGCTGGGGGGTGGGGGTGGTGGGAGACATAAGTGGGGGCCTGGTGGAGGCTGCCCCTGGTGGCTGGGGGGTGGGGGTGGTGGGAGACATGAGTGGGGGCCTGGTGGAGGCTGCCCCTGCACTGCTGGGGGGTGGTGGTGGTGGTGGTAGACATGGGTGGGGGCCGGGTGGAGGCTGCCCCTGGTGGCTGGGGGTGGGGGTGGTGGTAGACATGGGTGGGGGCCTGGTGGAGGCTGACCCTGGTGCCTGGGGAGTGAGGGTGCAGGGAGACATGAGTGGGGGCCTGGTGGAGGCTGCCCCTGCACTGCTGGGCGGTGGGGGTGGTGGTAGACATGGATAGGGGCCTGGTGGAGGCTGCCCCTGGTAGCTGGGGGGTGAGGGTGCAGGGAGACATGAGTGGGGGCCTGGTGGAGGCTGCCCCTGGTGGCTGGGGGGTGGGGGTGCAGGGAGACATGAGTGGGGGCCTGGTGGAGGCTGCCCCTGCACTGCTGGGGGGTGGGGGTGGTGGGAGACATGAGTGGGGGCCTGGTGGAGGCTGCCCCTGCACTGCTGGGTGGTGGGGGTGGTGGGAGACATGAGTGGGGGCCTGGTGGAGGCTGCCCCTGGTGGCTGGGGGGTGGGGGTGCAGGGAGACATGAGTGGGGGCCTGGTGGAGGCTGCCCCTGCACTGCTGGGGGGTGGGGGTGGTGGTAGACATAGGTGGGGGCCTGGTGGAGGCTGCCCCTGCACTGCTGGGGGGTGAGGACGGTGGGAGACATGAGTGGGGGCCTGGTGGAGGCTGCCCCTGGTGGCTGGGGAGTGGGGGTGCAGGGGGACATGAGTGGGGGCCTGGTGGAGGGTGCCCCTGCACTGCTGGGGGGTGGGGGTGGTGGGAGACATGAGTGGGGGCCTGGTGGAGGCTGCCCCTGGTGGCTGGGGGGTGGGGGTAGTGGGAGACATGAGTGGGGGCCTGGTGGAGGCTGCCCCTGCACTGCTAGGGGGTGGGGGTGGTGGTAGACATGGGTGGGGGCCTGGTGGAGGCTGCCCCTGGTGGCTGGGGGGTGGGGGTGGTGGGAGACATGAGTGGGGGCCTGGTGGAGGCTGCCACTGGTGGCTGGGGGGTGGGAGTGCAGGGGGACATGAGTGGGGGCCTGGTGGAGGGTGCCCCTGCACTGCTGGGGGGTGGGGGTGCAGGGAGACATGAGTGCGGGCCTGGTGGAGGCTGCCCCTGCACTGCTGGGGGGTGGGGGTGGTGTTAGACATGGGTGGGGCCTGGTGGAGGCTGACCCTGCACTGCTGGGGGGTGGGGGCGGTGGGAGACATGAGTGGGGGCCTGGTGGAGGCTGCCCCTGGTGGCTGGGGGGTGGGGGTGCAGGGGGACATGAGTGGGGGCCTGGTGGAGGGTGCCCCTGCACTGCTGGGGGGTGGGGGTGGTGGGAGACATGAGTGGGGGCCTGGTGGAGGCTGCCCCTGGTGGCTGGGGGGTGGGGATGGTGGGAGACATGAGTGGGGGCCTGGTGGAGGCTGCCCCTGCACTGCTAGGGGGTGGGGGTGGTGGTAGACATGGGTGGGGGCCTGGTGGAGGCTGCCCCTGGTGGCTGGGGGTGGGGTGGTGGTAGACATGGGTGGGGCCTGGTGGAGGCTGCCCCTGGTGGCTGGGGGGTGAGGGTGCAGGAAGACATGAGTGGGGGCCTGGTGGAGGCTGCCCCTGGTGGCTGGGGGGTGGGGGTGTAGGGAGACATGAGTGGGGGCCTGGTGGAGGCTGCCCCTGCACTGCTGGGGGGTGGGGGTGGTGGGAGACATGAGTGGGGGCCTGGTGGAGGCTGCCCCTGCACTGCTGGGGTGTGGGGGTGGTGGTAGACATGGGTGGGGGCCTGGTGGAGGCTGCCCGTGGTGGCAAGGGGGGGGGTGCAGGGAGACATGAGTGGGGGCCTGGTGGAGGCTGCCCCTGGTGGCTGGGGGGGTGGGGGTGGTGGGAGACATGAGTGGGGGCCTGGTGGAGGGTGCCCCTGCACTGCTGGGGGGTGGGGGTGATGGGAGACATGTGTTGGTGATCAGTGGTGCAAGGTGACATGTGGGTTGGCTGGTGGGCATGGCCATGGTGGATGGGTTGCCTGTGGGACATGAGCAGGGGTGCAGGGTAGTACCCTGTGGTGTGGGCTGCCTGCAGGGCCCTTGAAGGGTGTAGAGGGAACACCTGGGAGGACCCACATGGCCAAATCACGTGTAGCATTCCCCGGCACCACCGAAATACACGTACCCTGCTGAAATCGCGTGTGAATCTTCCCGCGCACCTCGGAATGCACGTTCCCAGGCCAATCGCGTGTGGAACTTCCCGCGCACCCCGAAGTACACGTACCCAGGCCAATCGCGTGTGGAACTTCCCGCGCACCCCGAAGTACACGTACCCAGGCCAATCGCGTGTGGAACTTCCCGCGCACCCCGTAGTACACGTACCCAGGCAAATCGCGTGTGGAATTTCCCACGTACCCCGTAGTACACGTACCCAGGCTAATCGCGTGTGGAACTTCCCGCGCACCCCGAAGTACACGTACCCAGGACAATCGCATGTGGAACTTCCCGCGCACCCCGCAGTACACGTACCCAGGCTAATCGCGTGTGCAACGTCCCGCGCACCCCGAAGTACACGTACCCAGTACAATCGCGTGTGGAACTTCCCGCGCACCCAGGAACACACGCACATGCTATTTTTCACGCAGCGGGTGTCCGTGTTTGTCGGTACCCCTTTGCACCTCATTTGTCCTAGAGGGCCACTGTATGGCCCATTCATCATGGCTGTATATAGGTGCTTTTTGTTAGCGCACATTTTGGCGCACAATTTTCAGTCGCAGGGGCGCTTCCGCCTGCTTTCTTGTGGCGTACTTGTTTGGCCCTGTGCGCGTCTTTGACCGTGCGCTGGTTTGCCCTATTCGATTCCATGAATACGGGTTGTAGGCGAGCGTGTTGGCGTTGCGCGCACTTGCCTCCTGTACTTCCCCCGTGACGCCCATATTTTCACGCGTTGTTCCCCATTCTGAGTGTTACGCCCCATGTTCCGCCTACTTTTGCAATGTGCGCTGCGCTATGTGCGATTTCGCAGTGGCCGTGGCGCACGCTGTTGGATGACCTGTGCGCCGGCGTGCGCGGCGCACATTTTTAGCGCACATCCAATGTTTTTCTCGCGCACGAACTTCCATGAATCGCTGTGCGCTGGTTTCCCTGCGATTTTCGCACTTGCACCGCGATTTTCGCACTTTTACTGCGATTCGCACGTTTTGGCACCTCTGCGCGGGAATTTTCGGCGCTCATTATTTCCATGAATCGACCCCATTAATACCATACAAAACAAATTGAATTCAAGTCGCAAGTGAAAAGATAAGCATCCTACAGATGATAACAAAGTATAAATCGAATCACGAGGAGTGAGCCGATAGAGAAGACAAATTGAAGGGTTAAAGATAGGCTTGAGAGGGGCCAGACGGGAAACAGGAAGGATACCCGTGATAATTTAGAGAAGAAAAAAACTAATTGAGAAATGACCTCGTTTTTTTAACTGAAAAACGAAAATTACTTTTTGCTTTTTTAACTTCTCTTTTTTAATAATGCATTGGGAGTCCCCCCGCAACCTCCTCCTCACACCCCTACCCTAACTTATACCCTTACCCCACCCCCACCAATATTTACCATACATATACTAAAATACCTACTATTTTCGGTTAATAAATGAGGTAATTTCTAATTCATTTTTTTTGTATTAGGTTATCTGTACGGATTCAGACAGGAAGACCAAAGAGTAATGTGGAGCAGTGGAATAGGCTTGAGAAGGTAAGTGAAGATATTAAAGGTTTAGAAGCAGCAAAGGTAAGAAAGGGCCTGACCGTACGAATATTAAACAAATGAAATCGACAAGAGGGACAGGAAATAGAGATATGATAAGAAAAGGATTGATCAGAGTCAAGATAGAAATCAAGATTACGGGCAGTGAGGGAAATGAGGAGACGTGGGGGTGGAAAGAAGACAAAAGAGGGAGGGAAGGAGAAGGAATAGTAGAGGCTAGAAAGAAAGAACTTCAGTTTTGGAAGCATTGGGAACCAGAACATTATCACACATCCAAGTTTGAATAGCAGAGAGAGAAGCTGAGAGATTGCAGTGAATAGTGGGTGTAAAAATAAAAAAAGACAAAAAGAGTTGGGTATCATCAGCATAAAAGTGATGAGATAACCCAATCGATGATATTATCGAGGCGAGGGGAGAAGTATAAAGAGAATAAAGGAAAGGGGCGAGAACTGAACCCTGAGCAACACCGTGAGAAAGCAGAGAGGGATCAGAGCATGTTGCAGACCATGAAACCGAGTAGGTGCACTTAGATAGATAAGGCTGAAACCAAGATAATACAGATCCAGAGAAACCAAAGGAAGAAAGAGAATGAGGAAATAGCATATGATCCACTGAGTCAAAAGCAGCAGGGAGATCCAAAAGGATAAGGATAGAAGAGTGTTTAGAGTAGCGGGCTGAAAGCAGCGAGTCACAAGCAGGAGGAAGAGCTGTTTCTGTTGAATGAGGGGGTCAAAATCCAGACTGGAAACAGGAGACAATAGAATTCTTTACAACAAACGAGGAAACCTGCAAGTAAACAAAACGCTCTACATGTTTAGAGAGATAAGGAAGAAGAGAAACAGGGGTCTAGAGGAATAATGACTGCATGTTTAAAAAGCAGGGGAACAGTAGAAGTAAGAAGAGAGATCTTGAAAAGGCTAGTAAGATAGAAATTAAGTGAGGCATAGATTAGTGGAATGAAAGCAGAAGGACAAGGATCAGAAGGGGAAGCGGTGGGATGAGCCCGAGACAGAAACATGGTAATATCTGGAATAAAAGCAGGAGAGCACGAAGATATAGTCATAGATGAAGAAGAAGAAGGAGATAAATGAGAAGAAGAGGAAGTAACAGCAATAGCTGCACAAAGAGTATCAACCTTAGAGGTAAAGTAGATAGAAAAATCAGACGCAGTCGGAGTCTACTGAAGAGAGTGGTCAGGGGAAGGGAGAGAAAGAACACGAGAGACGTCGCGGATGAGAGGAGTGAGCTTGCAAAAGACCAGAGAAATATGAACGCTTTGAAGAGAGAAGAGACTCATCATAAAGAGTGTGATAGGAAGGAAAGAGTACTCGGTCGACATCATAGCGAGACTTACCCCAAAGCCTCTCAAGGCGACGAAGAGATCGTTGCATAGAGCGAAGCTGGGGAGTGAGCCAGGGCTGAGGGGGCTTTCGCGAGGGGGAAAACGAAGAAGGGTGCTATACAAGACCAATTTACTTCACTTTGCCCTAATGTAAAGAGGCGAAATGCCCATAGCAGGATCCTGGAGGGCAGACTGGTTTTATTAATGCGCATTTAATCAAATCTGTTTTCTAAATAGACAATGTGATGGAAGAGTGGTCATTTTCAGCACAGGCTGCTGTGTTTTTCTGTGTTGGGGAACCAGCTCTCCATAAGGACAGTGCGGGCACTGAAGATGGGCACGCTGCAGTGTGCAGGCTCAGGGGAGAGCTGTTGTGAGCACCCCAAAGTGCATACTCATTTATTCAACTTAGTTCAAAAGGGCACATCTCATTATATAAGTAGGCGATCATATTGATCCTGCATCTGGATCTCAAGCAGATCCGGAATTTGGCCTCTATGCCGGGAAAAGCAAGCAGAGCGCTAACAAAATAATATCCCAAAGGATGGTGATCAACTATCGGAAGAAAAAGAGTCAAAATGTTCGATGGAGGATCAAGGAGGAGGCTATTGAGCGGGTTGATAAAGATTTATATCCGGACACCCGATCAATAACTCCCTCAGTATCTCTGAGCGGACACCTGATATCACCAGGAAAATACGAAGAAAGTTTAATGCTATAAACAAAAAGTGCTTCTCATGAGGGTGGCCTTTCCACAGAAGGCATTCTTCGAGTTCATAAAAGCTGCACTATCCCGAGTGATTTGTATGGGATGGAGGTTCAGTGGCTCCTGCAGCGGGAGGGTAGTGTTGGGATTGTCCTCTTCTACTCCCATAGAAGCCGCTCGGAGTGAGCTAGGTTTGATTTCAAAGCTTACACGGAAGAAGATACTCACTGGCGTCTTTCACTTGAAGATGCTGCTGGAAAACTCGAAACCTACATCCATTTAGAATCATTTTGGGAAGCTACTGAATTTAAACTCTACTCACAAAACATTAAGGTCCTGGAGGAAGGACATTAAGGACTTCATTTATTTGATTGGTTTTGAAATCTCTTATCCCATTAATAGCTTGCTTGCAATGAAGGAGATAAAAAGGAAAGCGACCACTTGGGACTGGGATTTCAAGGCCGGAAATCCACCTTTCTTGACTACGTTAAGCAATAATTGCCGGTAGATGCTCCAGTCAATTATATCATAAAAAGTGAGAAGATTTAGCTTCCAGTTTCGAGGTTGAACAGCTTCCCACCTGGTCACTTGTAGGTGCTTGGAAGGGCATACCGAGGCAGGAACGGCTGTGCAGGTCGTGGCACCCACAGAGAGAGACCTCTAGACATGGTTTGGGGTTGTTTGTGTGTCTGATAATTGTTTGCAGCAAACTGTTCGAGATAAATCTGCTCGCACTGGAACAATGACCGGATGAAGAAACATCCCCAATCCCTGTTCACATTCAACCAAAGTGCGCCCACCCTCATACCCCCTACTTACCTGCTTGCTCGCCTCGACGTACCCTGCGCCCCTGCAGCATCAGATTCGTTCCTATAATGCAGGTTGGATCCGACGCAGCAGGTTCCCTTTTTCTACTTTTTCTTTTATATATTTTTTTTTTCGTTCCCCGGCCACCCATGTTGAGGAAGTGAGGGACACCCCCACAACCCCCAAGGCCATACATTTCCAAACATGGGGAGCGGCAGACACCCCCGCAACTCCTGCTTCCCATCTTCGGTAGGCTTTATAATCGATCGAATTCACATGTACCATTCGATCGATCATAAACCATCAATTAGGCTAAGACCCAAGACATCTCCTAGCTGTCTGTCCTGAATTTACAGAAATGAATAGTAAAGGATATGGAGGCTTTAAGGGCATTGAACATGTACAAGGAGACCAAGCTTGGCCTTACATCTATTCGGTAGGAAATGTGTAGTATATGCGGCTGCCCTTGATGAAGAAGGTAGATAAATTATAGGGTTTAGAAAGATTTGATATGACTTTTAAAGGAACCACTCTTTTAATATTGAATTATGAAATTGATGAATGTGTATCTTTTTTAGTGTTGTATGACAATATGTATTGTGTATTAGTGTTTAAGGTTTTGTTTTTAAGCACACTTTAATAAAAATAAAAAAATGCCCAACTTCCACAAGAGCCTAACTAAAAATCCAATTCCGTAAATGGAAATGTCCACCAACTATGGATCTATTCTAGGCCCAGATTTGCAGCAAGCCATGCCTAAACCTCTAATAAATTGGTCTACTGAAGCATTCTATTCATCGAGTTCAGCATTTTAAAACTAAGGTGCTAAGCGTCCTTCTCAAGCTGAACACATTGGCACGTGTTGAGCCAGCCCTGTGTGCCTCACATCCGCTTCCGGGTTTAAAACAATTATATTAAAGGTCGACTCTCTTACCTTTGGTGCCTTCCAACAGCAAAAGCGGTCCATACCTCCCAACTCACCCGCTTTCGGCGGGTGTCGCCCACAAAAAGCATCCAGACACCTGCCCACCCGCCAGCTCCTCTGTTTCGCCCGCCTTGGAGCCACAGACTCTGGTGCATACCTCACACAGGCGCAATCTTCCTAAATGAGCCAGTGCAGGGGGCTGTGGGCGCAGAAGAAAGCCAAGCGGACATGTAGGGAACAGCCCCAGACTCAAGCCTCCTGAGTCAGCACTGATAAGCTTCCACTTTCTATGTTGTGTTATTTAGCCTCATGTGAGACAGTATGTTTTAGTTTATACATATAATAGGAGATGTATGTGTAACAAAAACGTCACCCTCCTTACAATCAGCTGTCTCACTTGCCTCACTTGCCAAGCCCCCTATACTCCCATTCAGTCCAATGGGCTCTAACGCCACCCCAAAATAAAATCGGGTGTTTTCACCCGCCTTGATGTCAAAAGAGGTTGAGAGCTATGAAAAATCCGTGACTATTCAGAGGGGCCAGGTACGTAGCATCCCGACTTCAATAAATCGTTGTGTTGTGTAATGTGCTAGGAGTGGCGTTTTTTGGGGCGGGGAGTGCTGGACCCTGCACTCTTGTCCATCTCCTGACAAGCTCGCCGGGCTTACTGGCGTTCTCCTTCAGAAAACTGTGTGCACGTGCCTATTCGGGCCTGCCTCGGTTTAAAGAAAGAGAATCTGCAAGGATATAAGAAAATGAGCAAAACTCCTTGAAACCGAAAAATGCATTTCAGGCAGAAAAAAAGCGGGAAACGGGGCAAAAATAAGCGGAAGGTCAATTTGATTGCGGCATCACTTTGGGAACAACATTTCTGCAGAGGATTGAGTATAAAACCGCTGAAACTAGGCGGAATGTTGTAGTCAGGTCCTGGCTTATTTCATTTCCGATTTGAATTGCGTTTTTAGAGCGTCACTGGTTTACAAACTACGGAAACTGGTGCTATATCCTACATCAGCCAGTAGAAGGCAGCCTAAGCACAGTAAACGCACAGAGCCCTTTTCAGCAGCATTTGTTTTTTAATGAAGTTTAAAATTACTCCAAAAAATAAATGTACATTCCATACACACAATATAAAGAGTGTAAGCTTTTCCCCTAACATTTCCTGTACGGCCAAGCCTTTACAATACAGTGATACTGCATGCGTGTAACCAGAGCCGGACTTAGGGCAGGACAGGCCGGGCGGCCGCCTAGGGCGTCCTGCCATTAAACCCCCGCCACTCCAGCTAGGGGGAGTCTTTCAAGGTCTCCGCCGAGCAGGCGTGGGCGGAGAAGTTGTGGCAGGCGCCCTATTGATATTAAATGCGCTCGGCGGAGCGCATTTAATAACAATAGGGCGCCTGCCGTGCATATTGAAAAGTGTGGCACTCCCCCACACCCTCTGCCACAAGACTAGAGGCGTGTGGGAGGAGGTAGAGTCGCCACGTTTTTGATTTGCTGCCCAGGGCGCTGCTGCTTGTAAGGCAAGCCCTGAATGTAACTATGTATCCCAAAGTCTTTTTTTTTTTTGCTTTGTGCTTCTTGACTCATCCGTCTTTCATAGCCAGCGCCGGCCAATGGGCCGGCTCTTGCCGGGTCCGAGATCTGGCATCAGATGTCTCCCTGGTTCTCGGGACCCGGCCTGCCTCGGCCCCGACTATGCTGTACCAAGCCCCCAGCTTCGCCGAGGGACGCTGGGGGCTCAGTGATCTAATATGCACTGTGTTCCTTTCCCCAGCTGGCATTCGCGCCTTTGCAGGTGTTATTTGCTGAGCCTGTTTCTTTCTTCTGGCCTGAAAGGGACACCACAGGAATCAATGGTCCATGAATATCAATGAGGTGGGGGCCACCACTGCTAAGAGCAGGCTTTCTACATGCTGGGGACCAGTGCTTTACATGGGCCGGTCCTACCCGGCACTCAGTAGCTGCACTTCAGTACCGGTGCTCAACTAGGTCGCGAGGTGAAAATGAAAGCTTTTTCATTTCACTTTATCGCAACTCAAAGGGCTACGCTTCTGCAGCCTTTGCTGGCGAAAGCAGCACCCTCTTCCTCCTCCTCTCTCCACCACCTGCAGTGCCCATAATGTCTCCTTCAGGGCCCGCCGGGCCGCCCACCCTGCAGAACAGAAGGAGAGACAAGCATTCTGCTACTTTGCACTCAACACACCAGGCGTGGAACGCTGCTTCGCTATGTGGCCTTCACCTGTAACCATTGGTGTCCTTTGATGGAGCTGGGATTGATTAGGGAAGCTGGGAAGTAACTGTTTTAAGACGTTTCTATGTTATTGGCAGTGCCTATTCTAATATGTAAGGGTTTAAAGTAATTGGAGTTGTGATGGGGAACGTTTTTGACAGAAAACTCGCACACAGCTCCAGTTACCTACCAAATTTCTTATTAGGCAATGAAAGCGAGCAATAATAAAACTCCCCTTCTAAAACTTAGTTTACAGCTATGATATCTCTTAGTCTAAAATGCAAAAAAGAAAGTCTCATTTACTACAAATATTCAAACTTTCTAAACAAAATGCATACCAAAAAAATGAAATTTTGTCTATAAGGATCCCAGATACACTGCTTTACCAAAGTGTGTGCTCCTTGGCACATTCTTTAATCTCCCTGGGCATTGCCTGCGAACAACAGTGTGTTCCTAAAAGGAACTTGTGCCCAAGGTGCCGTGCTGAAACGGCCGGCGCCAAAGGCGCTACGCTGGAATGTCCGGCTTCGTAGCTTGGCACCTGCACTTCTTTTTTCGACTGAAAGCACTGCTGGGCATACTATTGTTTCCCAAATGTGCATCTTACACTTTTATAGAAAAAAACCTCAAAAAATGCTCCTTAAACGTGTATTCAGGGATGTCATTCGGGGGTCGCAGTTGCGATCCCGGTGGTCTTCCTTGCTACCCCTGTATTAAGAAAAAAATAAACAGAAGCTCCTGGGCCCTAGAGTAGCAGGGGTCGCCAGCCCAGTAAACACCCATCATGGTGCGGCACGAGAAGGATGCGCTTAGTAGGGGTTGGAGCTGGCCGTGACATGTGACACATGCCACATGCAACATGTCACGGCCAGCTCCAACCCCTTCTCCTCCAGCTACCTCGTGGCTCATATAGGAAGCTCTTGCAGGTTCCTGATTCCTGTTTGTGAGCAGCACAGAGGAGCCGCGGGAGGCCTGGAGTGACGGGCGGAAGCTGGAAAAACAGGTAAGAAGGCTTTTCTTTTTAATATGATGTGTATGTTGCATGTGTGAAGTGCGTGTCAGATGTATGTATGTGCCATGGGTCAGTGAGTGGTGGATGAATGAGTAGGAATGTGATAGTGTGTGTTTGAAGTGTGTGTGTTTGTGTGTGTGTGTGTGTGTGGTGTGTGTGTGTGTGTTTGTGTTACTATCCTTGTGGAGACTTGGTTATGAAAACACGCACATGCTTTGAGGACTTGATTTCACTGTGGGGAAGATGGTACCGTACACACGAGTAAAAATAAGCATTTTTGCAAATATGAAGTTGGATCCTGTATTATGAATTTTTTCTGAACATAGTTCTGCTATTAGCGCATTTCTAAAACATTGGAAAGGTTAGTCCCCACAAGGCTGGTTTCCACACATAGTCCCCACAAGGTAGGTAAAACGTGTAGGTGTGTGTGTGTGTTTGTGTGTGTGTGTGTTTTTTTAAGGCCCTGGGAGACTAGGGATCACTAGAGCATATTTGACACATCCTTTATTGACTTTTCATGTTTTACTGGTATTTTTCAGGCAAAGCCAATTTCATGTGTGTCATTACCTAGCTACAGTGACATTTTGGTACAGCCAGTTTAGCCATTGCTTACTGTGGCATGACATTTATTACTCATCATCTAAAGCATGATAAGTAGTATTATCTTGCTAGACTGTTGTTTTGGTGCAGAAGCCTGAATATTTCTTACTGTAGTATGACTTTTTATTAACTGAGCATCTATGATGAAACAAGGATGATAGGTGTTCTTATGGGTCTAGACTGGCTTACATTGGAACCAGCTGCACATATTTTCTTATTGTGACATGTCACTTTTAAAGAGTACTGGCATATATTGGAAGAGCCGTCTTTGTGCCTAGTGCCAGCAATGATACATCTCAAAGACAACATGAGTATGTTCTTATATGGAAATATTGATATATGTTGGTGGAGCCAGCATGGAAATGTATGGGCACAACCAGCATGAAAATGTTTTTTTATAAATGGCATATATTGAAGGGACCGGCATGACAATGCGTTGGGAAATGCGCTTGTGCACTTTTGGTGACTTGTGTTTGGGAGCGGGGAAGGTCGTCCCACGCCCCCAAGAGGTTCCATATGAGGCAGAGATATAAGAGGTGTCGTAGGTGCCCGGGAGGTTATAGGGGTTAGGGGGGTTGTGAATAGAAGCTGGATTGGCGGAAGGTCATTACATGGTTAGGCTTAAATCTCGCTAGTAATGAAACGCCATTTTAGAACTCAGCAGCCATTTTGAAATTGAGGTCTAGCGCCACGCTGCAGAGAGGGCATTAGGCCCAGGCCCGATACATAGAAACGTGTATGTGCACGCGGGTTTGGGTCACAGTGTAGGCCTCAGTGTGGAACGCCAAAGCCCTGGAGATTCATGAAGCTCCCATTGTCTCATGCAATTAGTAGATGTATCCCAGAGGGAATGTGCCCTGCAAGGCCACGACGGGCAGAGGGTGCTCTGTGAACCGTTATCCCACGAGAAGGAGGGAAAGGACATTCAACCTTCACCAGTCCAAATCCTAAGATATAGTGGCCTGATATCTCCGCCCGAAACCTCAGCATTCCAGTGTACCAGTCAGCCCCAGACCACTGACCATAAAACTGTTAGTGCACCAATTTATCAGGAAGATCACAGCAATGAGGAGGGTTCATCCCACCTAGGGTTTCTGGGATTTGCGCTGCGAGGTGCCGGGGGCGGGGGGGAGTAACAAATATAAACCCGGGGTGGGAGGATTTGGAAAGGCGCTGCCGCGCCTGGAATCGTGCAAGGGTTTGCATAGTTTGGAAAGTTATCGTGACCGACCGCTAAACTAGCCTCTGCGCCCATGTCTGCAGTACCAGGTGCACATTAGGCCACAGATAAGGGATGTGATGATTTGTGTTGGTAATTGCCAATTAGGAGCTTTGCGCCTGATGACGTACGGAGAAGAGCCCCGCGTGGAAGAAGGTGAACAGGCAAAGCTGGGACCAATGGCCTGGCATCCCTTATGGAGCAGGCGGTATATGTATAGGGTTGCACCAGCCAGCTACTGGAAATTGTAATTTATGTGATGCATGTCACTTGTGATGACATGGCCGTTCAAAACTCTGATGTCTGCCTTAAATTTCTCAGTGCACTCCATGTTGGCAGAGTTCTTTGCTGGCATGTATTTTTCTTGCATGCAATTAAACCTTGTTCTCCTTGCAAAAGGTGTGCTGGTTTTCTTCCCCTAGCGGGTTGCACTGTTTTCTAAGTGTGGGTGTTGGAGGTCTGTCAGACACTTGCATCTATCACACTTGTTTTCGTGAGTTACCCTACACAACCGATTGCAAACTGTCTGTCCTTTTACCCAAATTTTCACACAAAGTGTGCTGTCTAATGTACCATTTTAACCCACTATTCAAAACATTTTCTCATGGGAGGGGGAAGAATCCCCCAACCCGCCCAAACCCATTTTCGTTAGTCCGGGCCACCTTGCTATGCTGGGTCACAATCGCATACTTGTGGCAAATAATTGCACCCTCCAATAAAACAACTCACCAGCCACCATTGGTGGCTGGTATATTTGGGGATCAGGCACCGCCCCCTTCTTTCTACGCTGGGTGAAACATTTAAGCTTTGATTAAAAAGCATATTTACTTCTTTCACGTGGAGGAGTTCATCGTTATGGAAATTGCGCACACATGGTGGTCCGGGCCAGCCAGGGGTGTGGCGTGCCCTGTGCTTTGTTAAGGAGCTTGGGCGTGGTGGCTCAGCATGGCGTGCAGGGGGTGCCCACATTTTGTGCTATGCTACTGACTGGGCTCTGATAAACCTAAACGCATTCAAGTGTGATGTGAATGGCTGAGAGAGGCCGCAAACTCGGCCAGGACCCTGCTCTGGTGTAACACTGTTTAAGAAAATAAGCGCTGGACAGAGTCTCAGAAGTGAGAGAGCCATGGAGTGGCCCACCCCTCCCCACTCAAAATCATTCTTGGAAAGGGCTTTGTGGAAGCTACATTCACTGGCCAGTCCTGGGGGTGGGGGGGCATTAAATAACACACCTCGCACATAGAGCTCTGAAAACCGTAGATGCATTGGCCCCCACTATTGAGTGAAGTGCACCTCCCCTACCCACACCTCACCCTGTTAAAAAGATTGAAGAAGAATCATGTATCAAAGCCACATTAAGGTGTTATGCTCGGCTCTGGGTTGTAGGGGACAACATGTGGTTGCTTGTCACATCATTTTAAGATAAATGCACATGGAGACAGGTGGCCTCAGCTTACACCAGCACAATGGGTTTCTTCTAACCTAGTGGAGCTGACTCATAGATACATTTATAACCAAGGACTTTGATCAATGATTTTAATTTTCAGGCCTTGCTGATGCAGCATTTTGCTCCTGAGTAAACAGACCGCGCACACCTCCAAAGGTCAGTGCTTTTTTGGCTTGCTTAACACATCAGTGCCACAGATAACGAGTACTTCTGTGTCCATCCATTGATCTATAGATGTTTCATGCAGTAGCTGTTGCTTACAGTAGAGATGTTGGTTACCCTGTTACAAGTACAGCATTAGGTATGTTTTACATACAGGCACGCGTCAGATCTGGAAAATTACATTCCCCAAATGTGTGATCATGGATAAATCACACCTTCCTCTGTGCATCGGTTCTTATATCTGGCTGAAATGAGAGCACCTGGAAACACGGATGTTAGACGCCTCTGAAGGTCGTGTGCCATCACTTCCTGTGATGTCACTTGGGGCAGGGGAAAAATGTCATCACTTCCTGTGATGTCATCAGAGATCAAGGGCCGTGTGATGTCACTTGCACAACCCAGGGCCTTTTGGTCAAATGACGTCCCTGCTTGCATTCACTAGTTTTCTTTGAAATGTGTTTCTTTTTTTGTTGAACTACCACTCAAATACCCTGGCATTTTTGTGCCCCTTCCTTTGTGTTTTATCACAGGTTATATTTATAAAGATGCTATATGCTTGTTAAACTGCTTAATCACAAAAAAATGGTTTGTTGTGCTGACAGCAGTTATTAGGAAATTAAACTGTGGGTTCATGGGTGCCAACTTTGTATTTTCGCTACAGGGGCAGACATATCCCCACCTCCATCCTGAATATATGCAAGCGGCCAGCACAAACCATGCCCTGGCCAACCACATTTTATAGCACTTGATTTTTTATAAGGAATTTTAAAAAGTCATACAATTAACAGCCGGTTTTTAATATATGACATCTCAGCAAAGGCATCTCAACCTGCTGGGCTACCCTGGTAGCCTTCTAGTGTCGAGCATGTCTATGGATCCCTTATTGTACTAAAAGTCACTGCATTACCAACAGTATTTTGAGTGCACCACTGCCATGGAATTGATTTAAAGTGGAATTGATGTACAGTGCAGAGTTACTTTTAAACTATTATTTTGAACATTTCCATTGCGCAGAGTTCAAGTGCCAGCTCTGCACCCGTGGAACTCTGCCCTCTGTAGAATCTCTCTTTACATGTTTCCATTTCCACCACTGGCTATGGCTATTGGCTTGTGTGGGGCTTTGGCCTGGAAACTTTCCATACGAGCATCATGCAAAAGCTTCTTATTTGCCGAAAAGTAGCCCCGCCAGGAACCCCCACTTGAGCAATTCACCAACAGAAGTGCAAGTGGCAAAGCAGGGTCCATCGAAGCACAGGGCTCCGGGCTCTGCAGCCTTCAGTGTAAAGCGCTATGAGGTGGACACAAGGCGACATTTATTTGTGGCAAACTGCTAAATACTAAATAAATAGCAAACCATTAGATCCGCTTCAACCTGTGGCTCTTCACTTGTTATGGCCGAGCCTTGCCCTTCCACTGGACAGTTTTCCGCTACATTATAATTATATTTGGTTATTGATAACACGCTTAATACCCAGAGGTTTTCTAAGTGCGGGCCAGGGGATCAAACCTGTGTTTCTCCGCATCGTCGTGTTTCCAAGGTAAGCACATTGCCCCTGAGCTATCCTTCCCATTAAGACGTAAGCCATTCAGACTGTTAGCCTTTGCTCATTATCTCCACGTCCCTCTCCCTCAGGCTAGTACTCACCTATGAGGCCACGCCTCCCCTACAGGACCTTTTTTTCTGGAGGTATAAACCCCCTACTTACCCACAATACAACTGTTATTTGTATCCTGTCTCCCACAGGGACTGGATGCTCCTGCTGTGTGGTTCTGGGAATCATAATTTCTGTTTCCTCTGTGGTGGTGTCTCCTGCAGGGTGGCGGCAGCCTCACGCTAAGGTTTAGGCTCCCTGCGTCTTCTGCGGGACTTGCAGCGTGTTTGAGCAGTTCTGCTGGCTGGGACCTCCTGCGGGGTTTGGGGTCTTTTTGCGCGGCACCTTTTCCTGTGTTATTCGAATGGCGGCCTCTGTGGTTTTCATGTGGCTGTACCGAGCGCCGTGCATTGTGGTCCCCAACCCCCTCCCCTCTTCCTGCTGGAGCCTGGTTGCGGGCAGGGTTTTCACAGGGTTTTTAATGGCCTGGGAGGTCCCTATCTTCCCGGAAGGCCTGATTGGGTGGGGCCGGTCTGCATAACTGTGCAGGTTGCCGCTTCTCACTGCTTCCTGTTTCCTTCCTGTTGCCTGGTGACGGCTTCAACAGCGTCGGGCTGCAGGCAGTGGGGGTTAGCATTTGCTATTCTGTGATGGGCAAGCAGTCTGATCCGCGAAGGCATATGAACTCTCCAGCTGTGTCTCGGAGTCCTGACCGACATCACGCCAGAAAGAAACACAAGAAGCCCATGGCATTAAGGGGTTCTTTGTCTCAGATGGAGATCAAAGTCCTTATGAAGCGGCCTTTGAAGAGCATGAGGGTACTAGGGGCATGCACAGGCATGGGTCCAGCCCCTTCTCCTCAGCTTAGTCTTCCTCTTCGTCCCCCCACCCTCCTATGCTTCTTTCCATTCTTCAATGGAGTTTGATTCAGATGATGAGGCCGAAGGAAAATATCTCTCCCGGGGTGAAGTAGAGACTGTGATTTCCCAGGTTTGGGACTCCATGGAGTTTTCGGTCCCTGTGAAAGGGGCGTGCTCCTCTGACCGTAAGATACAGCAATATAAGCACACTCCAGTTCCGGGTCCATCCCTTTGGGTTGAAGTCCGCTCCAAGAGTATTTACGAAGGTGGTGGCTCCACTGGCGGCTTATTTGTATCTGAAGGAGATCCAGCTGTTCCCATAACTGGATGACTGGCTGGTCAAGGTGGATCTCCCCAGCACTGTTCAATCTCACCTAATCCTTGTCCGCAAGTTGCTCCAGGAGTGGGGCTTTCTGGACAACTGGTAAACGTCTCAGTTGGCCCCTTCCCAGGACCTGGTGTTCTCCGGGGCTCGGTTCTGTGCGAAGTCTGGGAAGTCCTTCTGCCCAGTCCCAAGGCTCTCCAGCTCCAGTAGCTCCTTTCCATGGTCCTTTGACATACCTGGGCGTCTGCACGGGAGCTCCTGGTGGTTCAGGGGCACATGGCTTCTTGTGTTTTTCTGGTCCCCTGGGCCCACCTCCATCTTCGTCCCCTAGTGGTACATCTTCTGCTTCACTGGTCCCCCTTCTCACAGTCTCTCGGGCTGTGGGTCCCGATATCGAGCAACCTGCAGGTTTCTCTGGATTGGTGGTTGAGAAATTCCTCCCTACTGAGGTGGGTGAAGTTGGATCATCTCCCTCGAGTGGTTCTTACCACCGACGGCAGCGGCTTAGGGTGGGGGTCTCCCTAGGTTCTCTTTCTGCTCAGGAGCAGTGGGACGTGGAGGGGCTCCATCATTCCTTGAACTGGAGGGACTTGCTGACCATTCATCAGGCTCTCCTGTGGTTTGATCCCCACTTGCAGGGCTGGGCTGTCTTGATTCACACCAACAGTTTCTCTGCCATGGCCTATGTCAACAATCAAGGGTGTTCGTGGTCCAGGTGCCTGGATTCTCTGGCAGGGACATTCAGGCTTTGGGCCGAGCCGCATTTGTTTTCCCTTGAGGCAGCACACATTTGGAGGGTGGAGATTTTGGATGCGGATCATCTCAGTCGGGTGTTCCCGGTCGGCCCGGAGTTGGTATTGTCCAATCAGGTGTTTGCGAGTGTTTGTCGCTAGTTTGGAACACCAGTGTTGGATCGGTTTGCTTCCCCCTCCGCGGCCAAGGTTCCCAGGTTTTGCTCCAAGTTCCCATCGTAGGGGTGTGCGCATTGAATATTGAGTGGCCTAAGGGTCTCCCATATGCCTTCCCTCCTCTTGCTCTCATTTCCCGGGTGGTTCCGAAAATTCACCAAAGTTCTTCTCTGGTGATCTTGGTGGACCCCTTTTGGCCTCACAGGGGGGGTTCCCTTTGCTCATGGATCTCCAGTTGGAGGAGGTCTGGAGGATTCCCAGCTGGCTGTGTCCTCTTCAGGGGGCTGTGTTCTGCTGGCCCACTTGGTTCCTGAGGGGGCAAGATTGTTGACTTTGGGTTTCTTAGCTCCGGTGGTGGAAACCATTCTCCAATCCAGGCCATCTAGTATCTTGACGGCCTATGATAGGCATTGGGCCCATTTTCTCAGCTGGTGTGATGGGGCCAGTATTCCCCCCCAAGGTTGTGGTGTTCCGGGGCTGTTGCAGATGGTTTCGATAAGGGGTTGGCAGTGCCCACTTTGCAGGCTCAGTGGGCTGCATTGAAGACCCTGTTGGAGGGTTACGGTGTACATCTGTTGGATTTGGGTCTGTTGAGCCAATTCCTAGCTTCTTCTAGGCCGTCTGTGTGTTCATGTTGCTCCCCTTGGGATCGGCCCTTGGTTTTGTGTTTTCTTCAGTCGGCTCCCTTTTAACCGTTTGGCCTTGTTGATATAAACTCCTTACGCTCAAGACAGCTTTTCTGGTTGCCATCACCTCTGCACGGCCTCTGGGGGAGATTGGGGCTCTCCTTTGCCGTCTTCCTTTTCTGTGTATCTTACCTGACTGCTTGGTGGTGCAGTGTGATGCCTGGTTCTTGCCTAAAGTAGCCTCTAAGTTTCATCTATCACAGGAAGTGGTCTTGCAGTCTTTTTCCCTGACCCTCTTCCCAGAGGTGTTGAGGCACTCCCTTGAAGTTCGTTGGGTGGTCCTGGAGTTCCTGTCCAGGATAGCACCTGTTCGGCATTCCGACAGTCTTCTGGTGACTTTTGGTGCAGCTGGTCCATTACACCTCGTCCTACCCTTTCTCGTCACAGTTATGCCGACCCTCTGCACCCTCCCTGGTGTGGCACGCCCTGGTGTCTGAATAGGCTTGCTATGTACTGTTGTATTGTGGGTAAGGAGGAGGTTTATACCTCCAAAAAAAGGGGGGAAAAGTTCCTGTAGGGCCTCATAGGTGAGCACCATGATGAGGAAAAGTGGGACTAGGAGTAATGAAGATTACAGCAAGTAGTATGAGCAATAATGTTCACCAACCTGCCCACCAGCTAGAATGTGAGCTCTGACCCGCCTCACTGCTAACCCCAGGCTCAAGTATGCTTGAATGCTTTTTTTCCTCTGGCCAAAGGCCGCAGGTGACGTCACCCACATATATTCAGAAACTGACTTCAGGGCCAAATAACCAATGAGAAATTATGAGTACTGGATCCAGTTGCTGGCGTATGTGTTTTTATACGTCTACTGACATGGTCCGGACAGTTGCAGCTGATTCTAATTGTGTCTTGGATCTGGCCATTCATGTCCAATGGTTTCAATCGGTCAAGGTGGGTATCTCTATTTAATCATCAGAAGCCCCCTTGTTTGTATAGTCAAAAGTCTAAAAAAAACTCTCTTGTGGAGCAACTGGATCCAGTAGAAATCATTTAGTCGACTGGACTTTCCACCCTGCACGTTATTTGCTTACGCGTAAGAAAGCGTTCTGAATCCAAAACAAGGGAGCATGCGTGGCACTATACAATGCACACACACACATGTATACATGAATATATACATCACTTCAAAATATATCTGTGGTGATATTGTTAATCTTCTTGTTGACCAGAAAAATGCATGAGCGTATTCCTTCAATACATTGTGTGTTGTCCAGGCTCACATTAGCATGGCCACTGTACCTGTGCATAGCTCTCCACCAACCATGCAGCTTTTCCTAGGCACACCTCCTGTCCCTTGGAAGAGGCTCATTTAGAGTGGAGCATCTGCAGGGCTTTAAGTGGCCCGGGGCTGGCCAGGCAGAGCCCCGGTACAGTCTCAGAAAACTGCTTTTGAGCGGGCTCTACGGGGCTCCCATGAGATCACTAGTACCGATTTCTTCAATCGATTATGTTATGGGAAGTCATCCATCGCCATTGTGTGGCCAAAATGTAAAGTGCACTTAGATTGTGTCGTAGTTGACATTGCAACATGCAGGCTGGGCTGCTTCTTTGTTAGCTCTGGTCAGAACCAGCAGTCCTTCAAAGTGCCAGCAGGACGTAAAGCAGGGTCCTCAGCAGCGAGCATTAACAGGTGGAGAAGGAAAGCGCCCCCTGCTGCCACACGCGGTGAGGCCCCCATCACACCACAGAGTGCCCTGCTTTGTCTGCTGCAGGCCTCAATACATGCATCTGGTCTTCAGTTTAAAAAAGGGTTTTACTAAGTAACTTAATTTAGTCTATTTAAAAAAAAATGAAATAAAGAAATACCTTGTTATCAAGAGGAAGTGTTCAGATTATTTTTTGCTTTAAAACAAATAACACGGGTTTTTCACAGTTAATACCTTTTATACAACGATTTATTAAAGGTATTACTCCTGAAAATCCTGTGTTGTTTTTTTACTTCCTGATAGCACATTATCCCAAATTCCTGTAAAAAAAACAGGCTCAGGGTCAATGGACTATGGGCCTCATTACGACCCTGGCGGTAAGGGGTTTACGCCAGCGTTAGCTGCGCCGACCCCTTACCGCCAATTACGAGGTCCCCTAGCGCCATGGTGCTTTTAACACCTGCTTTTAGCAGGTGTTAAAATCCATGGCGCTAAGGGACCATGGAGTTAATTACGCCACCGTAATTTACGGTGGCGTAATTAACGCCTTCCCCACTCCCATTATGCCCTATGGGGCAAAAATGGGAATGGGGAAGGGTAAATGGGGATTGGGGACTTACCGCCCCGCCTAGGTCGGAATGGGGCGGTAAGTCCGCCAACCACCATGGCGTAAACGTAGTTTACGCCATGGTGGTAAAGTCACGGCCCAGGCGGTAACTTACCGCCTGGGTCGTAATGAGGCCTATGTTACAAAGTACAACAATTCTGACACTGAAACCAGCCAGTTGTTGTAACCTATTGTAGATTTGGCACTGTGTGGAGGTGCACGCCCACCACTCAGGCCACGCCCCTTGTTAGAGCCTCCTTAATTTCTCATCCCACTTAAAGCCTCGTAGAACCCTCGACGTGCAGCCTACATAGTCATGTGCTACTGCTGCCAAATATCCCACAAACCCAATGCATTCGGCAGAGCATTTAAAGCGGCTCTCGTGCCCCTCATCTCCGGCCCAAATATGCCTCGGGATGAGACTATGAGAGGCCCCGTGTATTGGGGCATCGGGCTCAGCAGGTATGGAATAGAGATGAAATCCTGAGAAATTACAGGCATCCGAATGTATGCACCAACTGTACAAAAAGACAGTGAAAATGAGCAAATTCCGATATGCTGTGTTTGGGCGCCATCTGCAGGTCAATCATGATTCCTGCACTGGTCTTTTGTATTCCTCTGTACTCCTCTGCACGCCGAGACCGCGGACACTGACACTCAGGGCTGCATCTGGTCAAACGCGATATGCACCAGAGTTCCCTTGTAGCCTCAGGCATTAATCTCCCAAGACAAGGACCAAGGAGTCGCTGGACGACCCACTAAAGTCCATTGGATGACCCATTTAGGAATACACAGATTGCCACTGACCAGCCCAAATCCTTGCCATTTCAAGTGGCGAAACGCTGCGTGGTTGAGTGTTGCATGCTGTGTTGCTGTTTATTTTATTTTCTCCCTAAGCATCTTTGGTCTTGGGTTGATAACGCTTTGCATCAAATAGCACCTCTCTATAAGACAACGACAATTCTCTACATAGAGAAAACAGGCAACATTTTCAGCCGATTCGCATACCCACAATGCATTGCGGTGCGGCTCTGAACTGCAGGTGAACTTGCAGTGATGGCTGCTAGGTGGAGCTGTGTCAGTGTGTGCCTTATTAGCTGATACGATCTTTTGTTCTCTCACATTACGGGATGAAGGCTCTTCTTTTCGTGCTTTTTTTGAAAAAAACCTACAATAATATTGATGGTATGTGGTCCTTACTACGGTCTCTTCTTCACATCATCCTATAGAATGGGGAAGTGCCTGCGTGGGTCCGCCCACGCCTCCGATAATTAAGAAGAAGAAGCAGACAGCAGACAGCAGACAGCTTTCGTTTTCTCTGCTGCTTGTAGACATTGGGCCTCATTCCGAGTATGGCGGTAAGGGATAGCGGCCACCGCTAACGAGAGCGGTGGCGGTAATCCCTTACCGCCATACTCCGAGTTCCCTTAGCGCCATGGTGCTTTTAACACCTGCTTTTAGCAGGCGTTAAATACCATGGCGCTAAGGGACCTTGATGTTAATTACGCCACCGTAATTTACGGTGGCGTAATTGACGCCTTCCCCACTCCCATTATGCCCTATGGGGCAAGAATGGGAATGGGGAAGGGTAAATGGGGATTGGGGAATTACCGCCCCGCCAACCTTGGAATGGGGCGGTAATTCCGCCAACCACCAAGGCGCTGCCGGTCCGGGTACGGCGTCAACCAAGGCGTTAATAGCGCCATTGGTTAGCGCCGTACTCGGAATGAGGCCCATTATCCAAGCGCCTTCCCTTGCGATCTGTATTTCTGCACCTTTCTCTGTTCCCTGGTCTGTCATTCAAGCATTCATGTCCCCTGCAGGCATTATTTCTAGCAGTCTCAGTTTCGGTGCATTCTTTTTCTTCTGCAGTGGCGACCCCTACTTTTGCCATGCAGCCTTTCCCCCTGTACATGCTGCTTGCTTTGATTCTCTTGTGAAGAGTTACTCGCCTGCACTCAGTCTCTCGCCCCCTCTCTAGACCCGTCCAGTCTCACTCTTCCATGTGCACTGTAGCTTCATCTCTGGAGTTTACACCCATCCAGACTACGTGCCCCGTAATGTGACCCCCCCTGGACACTTCTTTCACCCTCCACGAGCTCACCTTTCACCAGCTTTCTCCCTCTTCCTCTGTAAACTCTCACTTTGACTCCCATGGAATGTGTTACCGGCTAATTTATGGGATTGTGGGGCTTCGGATGCTGGCAACTTTGCCCACTAGCCCGAATAAAAATAATGAAGGTGCCAAGAATCTCTAGTCAACCCCTGCATGTTGCAGTCACGACCCATGTTTGGAGATGTTGCCCTGGCAGCCATTACAGCAGTCATCGGACCCACTTGAGGTCCCTGACCCCCTTCATCCATGCTGGAATGAGAATATGAATGACATTTCAAGGGCAACATTAGCAGTCCACAATGAAGGCACTTATGTTCTAGCATCGCGACACATTTGAACAAGAGCAGCCACAAGGACATTATAGGGCAGTTAGTACAGAAGCAGGACACAGATGAGTAGATGAGTGAAGAAAGTCCACACGCATCAGCATAGACAGAACTCTGACTTAACATCATGAGAAAGGTATATTCACCAGAGATAATACTTTGAATGATGGGCTATTAGTTAAGAAGCCACAAGGAAAGCCAGTGTCTCCTGGTTGCATACATGGTACAGGCTGTGAGCCAGGAGAAAGCTATATGTGTTCTAGCAGAACTACAGGACAGGCGTTGGAAGCTATGAAGTACTCTACAGCCGTGCAGTGTGTGTACTCGTTGGCTGCTGATCTGTCTGTCTGGGACATTGGAAGCATTGAAGCTGTGGCACCTTTAAGAAAATTATATATGCCCTGCGTGACGCAGAGCGCCTTCGCCGTGTCCTGCAAGAGTCCAGTCACTTGCCAGTCAACCAACTGTCCCCAGTGGCTGGTCCGTTGCCGCCCTTCTGAGTCATTCACAATGTCGAGAAGATTGGGTAAAATGGACTCAGAAGACCCAATGGCGCTGGTGGACCGAGTAAAAAGCCTGCGAAGCACGCGGCTACTGCCAAGCAACATTCCAGCAAAGGAAATTGCAGATGTCGTAGAAAAGACTTTGATCGCCTTGGCATTACTTCCGGAAGTTTAGCCAATGCCACCTCTAATCGTTACAACGCTCCCCCTTCCAACAGAATCATTGTGCCAGAGATTTTCGACTAACCCAGAACACAGTCCCTATACGTCCCCCTCTAAGCTGCGTCTGCAAGTAGCGGGGAATCAGACTGCCTCGCCGCAACAAGCGTTCTATGAGCGCAAATCAATCAGAATCAGAAGCAACGTGGAGGGAGACAGGCTTAATGGACAGCTGTCCACTGACTCTCAAGTGTCTGGCTCAAGAATCAATGGCTAAAAGGAGGCCTTCTCCGGAACTATCGAGCAGCGTAAGGCCCCTTGAATACGCAATGCTCCCTCAACCAAATAAAAACAGCAGGGGCGCTCCGAGATGATGAGGAGACAACTCAATTCATTGAAGAGCCCCATAGCTCTGCTGCAGCTGCAGAGCCAGCGGTCCAGGAAACAAAGTGCCCACCAGATCCAGGGACTGACACTTTGGTAGGAAATGAAGAGGAAGCCACAACGCCCAATACTGAAACATCTCCCTGCAGATACTTGGATAACAATCCAACAAAAGAAAAAAGTATTGCTGAGAAGGGAGAACCCCATCAGGAGATGGACGTCAGACGGCCAACGGAACGAAATAAGGGGATATGTCGACCAATGGAAATGGCTTCTTTCAAAGCTTCAGGATCCAAAATCAGGAGATCTAATATCCACAACACACAGTTTGCGGAGTCAAAAACCGTCTGAGACATATCCCCATTCCTGAAATGGAATTTGTGAGGCCCAGAAAAATGTGTCACTTAGTGACGAAAAAACATATCCGCCCAAAGTACCGGATAGGACTTCCTGTTCTATAGAAAAATCAACCAAATTCCATTCGAAGCATACTCAGGGCCTAGTCAAACTACAAGAGATAACCTCCAAGAGTTCCCAAATCAGTGAACTAACAGATCACAAACTACTGGAAGGACTGGATGGCGTGGAAGGTGCAATCCCCCCACAGTCCATATCCCACCTCATCAAAGACAAATGGGGGAAAGAGCCCCTGCCCAGAAAAGGCCAAGGTTAGCCTCATATCCAGAGGTCTCAATGGCAGACTACACGCACACTCACAAGGATCCCATTGAAGATGAAGTGCACTCAGGCACTGTGATCTCACAAAGCCCAGAAACTGATGAGAGCTTAAAATGTGATGACGCGAAGGAAACACGCCGGGGCACACAGCAGGATGTTGCAGAAATGAGCTCTGTGATTAAAATCCTGAAGACAGGGCTATGGGAAACCAACAGGAGAGGTAAGGCTGGGGTAATCATGAAAAATACCGCCCAACAAATAGGAGTGACTCGAGGACACCCGGATGACAAGCACAAAGATAACGTTGAGCGGCCAGAAGTGGCTGACCCAGATCTCGAGGATCGACAGGACCCTCTGGTAACGTCTATGGCCTCAGTCCCTTTAACCCCCTCCCCCAAAGAGCCAGCCATGTGGACACATCCATCATCTAACATCACTCTTCCTGACCCAACAAACATCAGGGGACCTGGCAAGGAAAGATCTTCGAAAACAGAAACATTAGATCACAAATTAACAATGTTGCCTAAACAAGATCCCCTGACTCAACTGTCAGTGGTTACAATTGCCATGGTCCCGTTTATGAAGTTACATGAAGCGATACAGGACACTTTATTAATCAAACCACCTTGTTAGCGATGGCAAGCTCTAAAATGATCTTCATAGAAGGATACATCACTGCTAGCTCGACATCAGGGGGAGATCATACCAGGGAACCCCAACCCATAGCCAACGAGAGAAGGAGACTACGATTGAACGACAACAGGCCAAAGACAGTGCTGAGAAGATGGATACAATGGAGACAAAGAACTCATCTAGGCCTAGCAACTAGAGTAAGAAAGCCATGGAGGAACGTCTCACCATAGTCTCAGACACGGTGGATAGAGACATAGAGGCAACAGTGGAAGAAGAACGGGAAGAGACCCAAAATCCAAGAAACAATCCCGATAACCTCGGAACAGGAAGCTGCCCCTGAGAAGAGCAGTGCAGATATGGACAAACAACGTACCCCTTGTTTGGAAGCAAACAAAGGAAGAGACGTGAGGCCCCTCTGCTGGCGGGGTTACAAAAACAAACTCAGCGAGCCAGAGGGAATGAATCAAGGAACTTCTTTAAGAAACTGACAATTCCAGCAAAAGAAAGAAAACAGGGCGCAAAACGCAAATCGAATAAGGAAAAAAAGGCCATTGCTAAAGGACAGAGGAATTCCAAGCAAATACCCACGATGATCTGCTGGTGGCAGAGGAGCAGAACCCTCTCTTGGATTTATCCATTTATTCAATTGAGGCACATGAAGAGGATATCCCAGAACCAAGAACGGAGGACGCCCATTACCCCCCCCCCCCCAAACCACTGGGACTGTGCCAAGCTGTCTCTGAAGAGAGTGACACGGATCGATCTCCCACCAGCCTCATGCTGGCTGAGAAATTAGATCTGCGATTTAAAAATCCAAAGGCTTGAGAAGTAGCTCGAAATCTGAGAGTGAACCTGCAACATCATTCAAGACAAGAAATGCTTCATGGTGCCTCTTACATCCCTGCAGTAAGGCCTACAGACACTCAACACACTTAACTCGCCCGTCAGCGGGAGATCGAAGTATGAGTCCCGATCAAAGAGGAGGCAGAGGCCGTGTTGCTGCACAAAGTAGATGGAGCAAATATTTGGTCTCCACACACATATGGGGCAGGCGGAGAATAGTGAGAAGCGACGGACCACCCATAAACGGCCACATCAGGATTATGACAGATCTCTAAGTTTGGAAAGAGTGGTGGACAAAGGAGATAACTAAACAGACATGATGTGCTCAGACTCTGTCACTGAATCCTGCAACTAAGACAAATTAACACAGCAGACTTCGCCATTGTTGAATTTAGACGGGAGATCTGGTCCATTTACACCTACGATCTATAGTGGTGAAGAATCTGATGCTCTCCTCGGGGTCAAACGTCTTGAAGCTGGGCTTTGACCTCACAGATCTAGCGACAAGGCCGGTGTAGAAATGCCATGGAGAACACGCACTCACACCCCAAAAATCAGCAGAGAGCATAGGAGACCGCAAGACACCATCTCGCAGAGGAAAAAGGGCTGAGACAATCAACCTAGAACACGAGCACAAAAACTCTACAGGGGGAAGGAAGGATCCCGAGGACGAAGCGGTCTGGCCATCAGACGAGCGGAAACAGAATCCAACACTGACTATCAAAAAGTGGATATAAACAACGCCTCAAGAGAGTCAAAGTACAAGGAGACTCATGGACTTGGCTTCCAGCTGCTTTGGTGACCAAATATACCAAATAGCACAGGCCCCAGCAGGACAATCCTAAAAACAAGGGCTGTACCGAATAGCATATTTAGTATTCGGCCGAATACCGAATAGTTTGTCAACTATTCGGCCAAAGCCGAATATGAAGCCGAATAGTTGCTTTATTTAATAAATCATGTTCCAAATTTTAAAAAACACACTTATTAAAAAAACAAATAAAGCACCATTTTAAATGCATTGTAAACTTTTATTTCTCTTCATTGCAATTAATGTAGCATCTTTATTTAAAGTATAAAAGCCAGAAATAAAGCAGATTTAACCAAAATGAAGGGACCAGAATGTACCTTCTGAATGTACAGAAGATTGTTGCATATTCAGTGCCAGTTAAAGTAGGAGATTTCACAAATGCAAAAGGACTACCTTTGTCAATGAGATGCATTGCATTCTCTATCCAGTTGCAAAGTCGATGCGGTCGAGTTTAGAAATTTCTTTGCAGTTCACATAGAAATGTATAAAATGGTTAATGTCGGCTCATGCAGGTCACAAGTCAAGAGGAAATCTGAAATGCGTGAACGCCATCTCACAACTACACACCCTGTCCCAACAAATGTTGCTCACGTTTCACTTATCCTCGCCGCTCTTTCTCGCCAATACACAAACATATGCAACTTATAATTCCTGATAAAATATCAGATACTGTTAAACTCAGGACTCAGGTCCTTGAAAAAAAGAAAAGGGGGGACTATGACGTACGCAGTGGGAAGTGACATGACAGGAACTGGAAGCATCTATGTACATTTCTTTCAGTTTGTTTTTTCCAACTGAAAAAAATTGCACATTGCATATAAACATTCGTCAAAAGAAAAATGTTCCTTTATTGTTGCAGGCTAAGTATAAAAAATTAGCACCTTTTTTGTCTAAGAATCTGTAACAAAACATGCCCTAAAGAGCAGATTACAATATAAAATATTTTTCAGCTGTGTGATAGCAATTTGTCTGGTCTAATTCTATTCAGTTTTGCAAACTGAAGTCTATATTTGCCTTTCTGAGTTCATGTTGCATTGTATTCAAATGAGAATGTCAAAGTATTCGGCAAGAGCCGAATAGCAAGAAACTATTCGGCCGGGGCCGAATAGCTTTTTTTCAGCCGGAATTCGGCCGAATACTTACTCGAAGCCGAAGTTCGGTACACCCCTACTAAAAACCATCTGCAACTTGCCTCCTGGAACACCAGAGGTTTCTCACATTTACTGAGGGATGGAGATCTACACTGGGGTGATTTCGAGTTTGTCTGCCTCCAAGAAACATGGTTAAGATCTGAGCCTTCCTTAGACGGATTCACTAACTTGTGTAACCCAGCAATTATGGGGAAGGCTGGTAGACCAAGGGCAGGCCTCCTGACTATGAGTAATACTGGAGCTGGCTACGGAATAATTAACTATAAGAACAGAGGACCTTACATACAACAGACCACTTTGCACAATGAAAACAAGAGTCTTAAACAAGGAGAGTCCTCGGAATGTCAACTGACATGAATCAATATCTGTCCTGGAGCCCGACCATCATAAACAACAAAGATTTACTGGACCCAATGGCTGAAGCAATTGAAGCTTACTCCATGGAGAAGTGATCTATTATCGTGTGCGGGGGCTTAAAATTACCATAACGTTTAGGATTAGACACATGGAGAAGGGAAACTTGAAATGAAGAAATCAGCATTCACAAAAAGGTCTTCAGTGGGAATCTGTGACCTCCACATTATGAACTGGTACTTTCAAAAGAACAACATCTGCCACCCAACCTGGCAAAGGGGGACCCATTCCTCAGTAATAGACTATGGGCCTCATTACGAGGTGGGCAGAATGGGATTAACAGCGCCGGTAATGGTGCCGGCGCCGTTAATCCCATTCCGCCCTATTACGAGGTTCCCTCGTGGGACCCGCTCTGGGCGTCTGGTTTTACCAGACGTCCAGAGCGGGTCCCGCGAGGGGACCATGGAGCTAACAATGGGCCTGTTATTAACGGGCCTGTTAGCTCCCTCCCCATTCCCATTGAGCCCTATGGGGGCTCGAATGGGAATGTGGAAGGACCGGGTCCGGGTTCCCTGAAGGAGGAAATACCGGGCCCTCCAAGGCCAGAATGGCCCAGTATTTCCACAGTGAGGGAACCCGGACACAATTTTGGAGGCAGCCATGCCCTTATTAAGGGCATGGCTGCCTCCAAAGTCGTAATGAGGCCCTATGTCTTTGTGACCAGGAACTTAATAGAAGACATGGGGCTTCATTACAAGTTTGGCGGTAGCCTTGCCGGTAAAACTGGCAGGCTGCTGCCAAATTTGCAAATTATTCTGGCCCCCGCGAATGGGCAATTACCGGGTCATTACAGCTGAAAAATATTCTTCCCCATTCCCATTTGAGCCTCATAGGACTTAATGGGAATGGTGGTGCCGGTGCATCCGACATGCTCTGCTCGCGGGTTCCGGTACGCCCGCCAGGCCAGTCCTGCCGGGCGGGAAGGCACCCGCGAGCAGAACTCGTAGTTTGCCAGTCCGGTAACTATGGTACCAGCAAACTTGTAATGAGGCCCATAGTCTCCTTTGAGATATTTAACTCTACAGAAAGTGACCATAAATGGTTAAAACTGACATGGACTCAAGATCTTAAGTGACCTGCTCTGAGACAGGAGTTGGAGGTCTAAGTGAAAAACAACGGAGGTAGGCTGAGGATAAATAAGTCAGCAATAGAAAAAACGATTGCAATTCTTCTCTGGAAGACTGGAAAAGGCAAAAATAGCTAGGGCACTCTGAAATTGTGGACTGCGCCCCTATCATTGCCCTATTCAGCACAAATGATAAATCACTCAACCCTAATCGAAAAATCCATCACATATATATGACCAAATGTTGGTTCAAAAAAGATTGGAGATGAGGCAAACCATTTGAGCCTTAAAGAAACTCCCTCAAGGAAGTATAAGGAATGCGATCAAAAGAGTTAACAACAAATACAGGCACTGGCTCACAAATCACAAGCATGTCCTAATTCAACAAGATGCGGAAAGGATGCTAAGAGCATTGCCCAAACAATCAACAGCGGAAATGCGGGCTATGATTAGATCACTGAACCAGCCCCAACAGTACCATCAATTAAATGGCGTGGCCGGGGTGAACTGGGTCTGCTTCTTTGGATCCTTATTTAAAGACCTGGCTCCTACCTGGAACCCTCCAAAAAAAACAATCCAAACTCAGCATTTTCATATGACCGGGAGGACCTACTGAACAAGATTAAACGCCTAAATCCATCTCGTGCTCCGGGTCCTGACGGGCTCTACAATATGTCTCTGAAGGAAAATCCAGAGCAATGGGCGACTTTGCTGGATATGGTATTAAAGAATGTATTGGCATACAAATCAATACCACCGTCGTGGAAAACAGCACACGTAATTCTGATTTTTAAAAACAGTAATAGGAGTGATCCTAAAGCCTATCGCCCAATTGCCCTGTCGGACGTAATGGGAAAACTGTATGCGTCACTGCTTCTTAAAAGATTGAATGAATGGTCTCTATGGAATGGCCATTTAGATACATTTCAGGCAGGTTTTGTAAAGGGGTTGGAACCTCCACTACGGCTTTTTTAATAGCTTTATTAAAAGCAAACACCCTGAAATCAAAGAGCAAGATCCACTTAGCTTTTCTTGACTTCTTAAAAGCATTCGACAGCATCAACAGAAATCGCCTATGGAAGAAGCTCCAGGATTGGATCTGCTTGAACAACTGCACAGGCTGCACACAACTCGATCAAATTCCGCCTTAATGCAAGAGGGCTTCTGAGTGAAAAGATCACGACAGGTAGGGGCATAAAACAAGGCTGCTCCCTCGCCCCAGCTCTGTTCAACTTGTATATGTCGGATCTTGGAAAATATATAGATAACATCAGAAGCTTCCCACCAAAAATGGACAAAACTAAGATCACTCACTTGTTGTACGCAGACGATTTGGTCTTAATGGATTTTACTGAAATCGTCCTCCAAAGGCAATTGAACAGGTTGGCGGGATATGCAGCAGAGAATAATCTGGAAATAAATGCCAATAAAACAAAGATTCTTACCCTAGAAAGGGGCCCGATGCCAAGAAAGAAGAAATCTAAATGACGATTAAAGCAAATGGAAATCGAATCAGTCGATTCATTTAAATACCTATGTACCCAGATCTCGAAAAGCGTATCAGAATCACACTGAATTGACATTTTAAGATGAAAAGCCATGGCTTTAGCCAAGCAGGCGACGATCCTGAAGAGGACATTTTGTTAATACTCATTGCTTCTGCTAATTGAGTTCTAAAAGTTAAAGTAGTACCAACACTTACCTATGGTGCGGATGTTCTACTCGCACGCCTATTAAGAAACTGGGCAATTCTGGAAACAGTTTTTTGGAAAAAAGCTCTCAAACTGCCTAGAGGAATTGGGCTTGATATCGATGAAGATGACCGCACAATGGAAAACATTAACAGGGTAATTCATAGAATTTCGCAGAAAAGTGTCGCAAGCGGCTGGCGCAGAGTGTCCGCGTGCGATTGACTGCGCCAGGCACGTGCGCTAAAACCGATTTCCGCGCACAGCGTATTCATGGATTTCAGGCTCCCAAACCAGCCGTGGCGCAGAGTATCGCAGCGACCCAGCAGAAGCGCCAGTAACGCCCCCAAGAACGCCCTCGCGCAAGGAAAAGCCATCAAAATCGCAAAATCATCGCAAAGGGCTGCGCTAACCCTGGACCAGTTTACAGGGCTGCCAAACAAGGAACGCAAAGCGGGTAACGTGCATATCAGGGGTACGCGTGAAGTTATACACGCGATTAGCCAGGGTACGTGTATTACAGGGGTACGCGGGAAGTGTAACACGCGATTGGCCAGGGTACGTGTATTACAGGGGTAGGCGGGAAGTTATACACGCGATTAGCCAGGGTACGTGTATTACAGGGGTACGCGGGAAGTTTAACACGCGATTGGCCAGGGTACGTGTATTACAGGGGTATGCGGGAAGTTTTACATGCGATTAGCCAGGGTACGTGTATTACAGGGGTACGCGGGAAGTTTAACACGCGATTGGCCAGGGTACGTGTATTACAGGGGCATGCGGGAAGTTTTACATGCGATTAGCCAGGGTACGTGTATTACAGGGGTACGCGGGAAGTTTAACACGCGATTGGCCAGGGTACGTGTATCACAGGGGTAGGCGGGAAGTTTTACACGCGATTAGCCAGGGCACGTGTATCACAGGGGTACGCGGGAATTATCACATGCGATTTGGCTGTGTACGTGTATTACAGGGGTACACGGGAAGTTTTACACGCGATTCGGCTGGGTACGTGTATTACAGGGATGCGATTTGGCCAGGTACGTGTATTACAGGGGTGCGCAGGAATTATCACACGCGATTTGGCTGGGTACGTGTATTACAGGGGTGCGTGGGAATCATCACACGCGATTTGGCTGGGTACGTGTATTACAGGGGTGCGTGGGAAGTCACACGCGATTAGGCTGGGTGGGTCCTCACAGGTGTTCCCTGTACACCCTCCACGGCCCCTGCAGGCAGCCTGCAAAACAGGGGACTACCCTGCACACCTGCTCATGTCCCCCTGCACCCCCACCCCCCAGCAGTGCAGGGGCAGCCTCCACCAGGCCCCCACCCATGCCTCCCACCACCCCCAACCCCCAGCAGTGCAGGGGCAGCCTCCACCAGGCCCCCACCCATGTCTCCCACCACCCCCACCCTCCCGCCACCAGGGGCAGCCTCCACCAGGCCCCCACCCATGTCTCCCACCACCCCCACCCCCCCGCCACCAGGGGCAGCCTCCACCAGGCCCCCACCCATGCCTCCCACCACCCCCAACCCCCAGCAGTGCAGGGGCAGCCTCCACCAGGCCCCCACCCATGCCTCCCACCACCCCCAACCCCCAGCAGTGCAGGGGCAGCCTCCACCAGGCCCCCACCCATGTCTCCCACCACCCCCACCCCCCCGCCACCAGGGGCAGCCTCCACCAGGCCCCCACCCATGCCTCCCACCACCCCCAACCCCCAGCAGTGCAGGGGCAGCCTCCACCAGGCCCCCACCCATGTCTCCCACCACCCCCACCCCCCCGCCACCAGGGGCACCCTCCACCAGGCCCCCACCCATGTCTCCCACCACCCCCACCCCCCCCGCCACCAGGGGCAGCCTCCACCAGGCCCCCATCCATGCCCCCCACCACCCCCACCCCCCCGCCACCAGGGGCAGCCTCCACCAGGCCCCCACTCATGTCTCCCACCACCCCCACCCTCCCGCCACCAGGGCAGCCGCCACCAGGCCCCCACCCATGCCTCCCACCATCCCCAACCCCCAGCAGTGCAGGGGCAGCCTCCACCAGGCCCCCACCCATGCCCCCCACCACCCCCACCCTCCCGCCACCAGGGGCAGCCTCCACCAGGCCCCCACCCATGCCTCCCACCACCCCCAACCCCCAGCAGTGCAGGGGCAGCCTCCACCAGGCCCCCACCCATGCCTCCCACCACCCCCAACCCCCAGCAGTGCAGGGGCAGCCTCCACCAGGCCCCCACCCATGCCTCCCACCACCCCCAACCCCCAGCAGTGCAGGGGCAGCCTCCACCAGGCCCCCACCCATGTCTCCCACCACCCCCACCCCCCCGCCACCAGGGGCAGCCTCCACCAGGCCCCCACCCATGCCTCCCACCACCCCCAACCCCCAGCAGTGCAGGGGCAGCCTCCACCAGGCCCCCACCCATGCCTCCCACCACCCCCAACCCCCAGCAGTGCAGGGGCAGCCTCCACCAGGCCCCCACCCATGCCTCCCACCACCCCCAACCCCCAGCAGTGCAGGGGCAGCCTCCACCAGGCCCCCACCCATGTCTCCCACCACCCCCACCCTCCCGCCACCAGGGGCAGCCTCCACCAGGCCCCCACCCATGCCTCCCACCACCCCCAACCCCCAGCAGTGCAGGGGCAGCCTCCACCAGGCCCCCACCCATGCCTCCCACCACCCCCAACCCCCAGCAGTGCAGGGGCAGCCTCCACCAGGCCCCCACCCATGCCTCCCACCACCCCCAACCACCAGCAGTGCAGGGGCAGCCTCCACCAGGCCCCCACCCATGTCTCCCACCACCCCCACCCCCCCGCCACCAGGGGCAGCCTCCACCAGGCCCCCACCCATGCCTCCCACCACCCCCAACCCCCAGCAGTGCAGGGGCAGCCTCCACCAGGCCCCCACCCATGTCTCCCACCACCCCCACCCCCCCGCCACCAGGGGCACCCTCCACCAGGCCCCCACCCATGTCTCCCACCACCCCCACCCCCCCCCGCCACCAGGGGCAGCCTCCACCAGGCCCCCACCCATGCCCCCCACCACCCCCACCCCCCCGCCACCAGGGGCAGCCTCCACCAGGCCCCCACTCATGTCTCCCACCACCCCCACCCTCCCGCCACCAGGGGCAGCCTCCACCAGGCCCCCACCCATGCCTCCCACCACCCCCAACCCCCAGCAGTGCAGGGGCAGCCTCCACCAGGCCCCCACCCATGCCCCCCACCACCCCCACCCCCCCGCCACCAGGGGCACCCTCCACCAGGCCCCCACCCATGTCTCCCACCACCCCCACCCCCCCCCGCCACCAGGGGCAGCCTCCACCAGGCCCCCACCCATGCCCCCCACCACCCCCACCCCCCCGCCACCAGGGGCAGCCTCCACCAGGCCCCCACCCACGTCTCCCAACACCCCCACCCACCAGCACTGTGGGGCACGTGGCCAGCAGGCAGTCAGGCAGCAGCAGATGGCAGGTGGGAGCGTGCTCAGGGCTCTGGGGGGCAGTAATTTGGCCTCCTGGCCAGGAGCGTGGTCTCTCGTGTGTGAACGCGTGGACAGCCTGATAGGGAGTGAAATCCCACACGTCAGCGTGTGAATCGAGGAAAGGCCCTTAGCGCGTAAACCCGTCAACAGCATATGCGCGCCTATAGTTACCTGCACGTGCAGGAAATTGTTGCGTGACACGTCCCAGTGTCAAAGCGTGTGATTGGTGAAAATGGATCTACACGCAGAAGTGACAAAGCGTGTGATTGGTGAAAATGGATCTACACGCAGAAGTGACAAAGCGTGTGATTGGTGAAAATGGATCTACACGCAGAAGTGACAAAGCGTGTGATTGGTGAAAATGGATCTACACGCAGAAGTAACAAAGCGTGTGATTGGTGAAAATGGATCTACACGCAGGAGTGACAAAGCGTGTGATTGGTGAACGTACACGCCGCGTAAGTGACGCTGTACGTGTGGGCCTGTATATAAGGTACATGTAGAACACCATTTCCTTGTACGTGCTTTTCGTGGAGAGCGAGTGGGTGAATTCAGTACTTCTTGTCGTTTCACACGCGATTTACTTCACGGCGTTTCCAGTTCGTACTCCCTGTTACCTCTGACAGCTTTTTCTCTATTTTTCCTCTTGTACTGGTTTACCTGGGCCTGTTCCCTCAAACAGTGTCCCCTTCTACTGTTGTCCTGTCTTCTCAGACAGCGTACACATCTTCTTTTGGCGGGGGTTTAGCCAGCCAAACGCGCTCATTTTTCACGCTCTTTTACCTGGCAGACGGTGAGTCACGCACGTATCCAACTTCTGTGCTTGCCCCGTGTGTAGCCTACCCCTTCAGAGGTCATTCTAGGCTGCGTGTGACACGCATACGTTCATTCTTGTGTTACTGGGTGCCACAGCGTAGTGCAGGTTTTTCTTTCTGCACACGTGGTCTAGGAGGGGTTGCGTGCACGTCATCTCCCTTTTTTGGGCCTCCTGTGCGTTGCGTGACCCGTCATCTTTCCCCAGGGGTTACAATCAGCCGTGCTAGAGCACTAGGGTACAATTACCATCTGGTACCCAACCCCTTTGACCCCCAATTTCCCAGGACAATTGTCTACAGCCACTCCCATACGCACATTAATATCAGTGCCATGGCTGGGAGGCGAGGATTCCGTAAGGGTGGCAAAGGTGGAAGAGCCACAAGTGGTGGCCGTGGTGGATCCGGTAGGGGACGTGGTCGTAACTTGCAGGGTGAGCCTGTCCCCCCATGTGTGGAGGACCAGTCAAGGGCACCCATCATCCCCCCCCCCTCACCCCCCTCCCCCCTTCCCGTTGAGGCTGAAGTGGCTGACACCATCCATGCTCAGCCCTTGTTGGACCAGCCCATTGTGGCACCAGACCTGGCTGACTCCATGGCTGACTTCCAGGTCAGCAGGGCTACGACACGTGCGCTGGTGCACGTTGATGCTATCATGCCACGTGGATCTGGGGCAGCAAGGTCATCTGCTGCCCCAAGTAGGCAGGGCGGAGAGGCTGCAGGGGCAGCTGCAGCTCCATCCACCCCAGCTCTCACACACCCAGCCAGGACAGTGTCCGTCCTAGTCCATTCTGCTGACATTCCCCATGACACCATTACACTTGAGCCAATGCCTGCACCAACTCCCATGCTGAGTGTGCAATCCCACACACCTGATACAGAGCCCACCAGGGCTCCTGCCCCTAGTGTCCAGAGCGGCGCAGGACACTCAGGATCACCACCACCTTCCAAGCGGAAGAGGAAGAGTGCTCGTCCGGCACAGGCTGATGCCCCCGACACGGCTACACAGTCCGGTCCGTCGAGGAAGCCCAGCTTCACGGATGTGGAACTGAATGCACTTGTCGAGTATGTGTCCGGACATGATAACGAGATGGTCATTGTTGCAGGATCCAAGACCACACCTGCACAACGCCAGGCACACTGGCAGACCATTGCGGACATCGTAAGTGCCCTTGGAATCGTGAGGCGCACAGCCAATGATTGCTACAAGCGCTGGAATGACCTAAAGCGCAGGGCAAAGAAGAAGCTGGCCTCAAGTCATGCCGCAACTCTAGTGACTGGAGGTGGGTCTCCAGTAGAAGACATTGAACTCACTCCACATGAGTCAGTCGCTGGGACCTACGTCACGGAGGAACAGATCCAAGGCGTGGGAGATCTGCCTGATTACGAGGCATTGTCCGGTGAGTGCACATGCATGTGTGTGTCATCCATGTGCATGGTGTGTGTGTGAGGGCATCTGTTTGTGTGCCAGGTGAGAGTGTGTGCGCCTGAGTCGAATGGGTCAGCCATGTGCTTCATGCAAGACATCCTGGGCAGCTGCATTTCGCCATTGCAGTATCCCTTCTGCCAACAGTAGACATCTAGCCCAACAGCACCCAAGTTGGCCTTGAAGTGTCACCTTGCCACTACATTGTTGATTATTTTCCTATGTTCAATCAGACAGATTGTATGCATTCCACCACTTATACTAGGCATTCCTCAGTCCTCTAGTCACATGTATGGCATGGCCATGGTAAAGTGGAGTTACTTTGTTACCTGGATATCATATGTTCACACATGTCCCTGTGCAATTGGACCATATTGGACTGGCAGCTCCAGGTGATAAAGCAGACCTGTCAGAATTAGAAAAGCTATTGCATGTGGGAACTGGACAGAATGAATAAGTGCTGCCCTCCTCTCCATCTACACTCAATAGCAATGGCACATGCCATCTGTGTGATGGCATGTGTGTGTCACCTGGCAATCACAGGGCAATGTGTGATGCCACTGCCAGGCAGCATGCATGAAATGTGTTCATCTTCCATCTTTGTGTAATGAGTGTGTGCCATTTGCCTGCCCTTCATACGCAGTGAGGGTGCATGCATGGGAGGGTCTTAGTCATGTGGGACATGTGTCAATCAAGTACTGGTTCTCTTGTTTCACAGCCCTCATTGTGTGCCATGGTGCTAATGCGGGTTTCCATTTCTTTGTCATTATGTCATTGCAGGGGAAGACGCACCTGATACTGCTGGGGTTGTGGAGATGGTGCAGAGCCAGGAGGGGTCCGAGGGCCGACCAACCACCAGTGAGGGACGTGGTGTGCTGGTGGGTGAAAACCCACAAGTGCTGCAGGTCGTGCTCTCAAGGGGTGTCTCTGGCTGCACCTCCCCCGAGCTGTACTCAGCTGTTGACTCGGATGATGAGACCTACGTGCCGTCGCAGGTGAGTGTTCCAGGGAGGGAATCTGTTCTGTCCCACCCACCTGCACCAGGGTCAGAACCCTCAATGGGGATGTCAGTGTTGGCAGCTAGGCCTTTGGTGGTTACGGATGCAGGGTCACACTCTGCGACATCTGATCCTGTTCCTGGGCCAGCAGATCAGAGGGGGAATGCAGTCCTGCAGCCTCAGGCAGTGCCGGCACAGCAAGGCGCAGTCCGCCTTGCCCCAGACAGGTGTGGTGCCCGCCGACGTGGTGGCCGTACGCCACCTGGCAATACCGTATGGGAGCAATCCATTTACGGTATGGCTACCCAACAGGCAGCATCATCCGAGATGATGGCTCAGGCCATGGATAGGGTGGCCACTTCCATTGTCCCCCCTGAAAGGCTGATGGAGCGACTAGAGCAGGCAACCGACTCCATCTGCCAGTCACACAGGGAGGACATGTTGGCGTCCAACAGGGACAGGCGGGCGGCACTGGCGACTCTGCAGGAGGCCATCTCCATAGAGTCCCAGGGCCACAGGGAAGCCCTGAGGCAGGAGCTACATCAACTCAGGACGACTCTTGTTGAGCTAGAGGCTTCAACACACCAAAGGACAGAACAGCAGCTGGAGCGTCTCACCCGTACGCTCTCAGCTGAGATGCAAGCAACGAGGGCGGAGGTCCGGGCATCCCGTGAGTTGTTGCATGGGGACCTCCGCACCCTCATCCTCCAGAACGAGACCTACCACACCCGCATGCTTGCAGCCATGGAGGAACAGAGTAGGGCCTTGCGTGGGCTGCCTCCCATAGTGCAACCACCTCCGGATGCAGCTGCACAGGGTGATAATAGCGACAGCAGTGATACTCCCACAATAGGGTAGCCGTGTGGGCCATGAGCCCATGGAGGTGTTTTTTTTTCCCAGGATCCACACAGGTGGTTTCTGGTGTGCACCCTGACCTCGGACCTCCTGGGTGGCCTCCCCAACCCCCCCGGGCCCTTTAATGGCCATTTTTGATTTTCTTTTTATTTTTATATTTTTTAAATTTTTATTTTTAATTTCATATTTTTCCCAATTTTTTGGGGACACATTGTTGGCTTCCGTGGTTCCTGTGGGCATACGCTGCATTGTGGCTGGGCACATGCAGGCTTGTCATGTATTAGGTTCAGATGCCTGGGTTTGAGTCACACACACCCCTCCAGCTTCCCGTTTCCATGGGCTTGCAAAGGGTGTGCCCAAGTGACATTGAAGTACATGGTGACATTGGACTCCCACTACATGTGTGGGTAGTCTAGTCAATACTGTGTATACATTCCTAGTGCATATTGCTGTTGTGTTGTACACTGCATGTTGCATTGATGTGTAACTCATCATCTGTGTCTGCCTCCCAATTTGCAGGTCCCTTCCTCATGTCTACACAAGGCCCTCTAGTCTGGAGATGGGGTCCTTGTTGGCAGCAGTGCACCTACAACTCTACATGGCACCAACACTGTTCAGTTGGAAGTGGTGGGAGTGCAGGCATATCCAGGTGGTGAGACAACTGATTTATTACATTACTGAAGTCATGTTTATGGTAGTACGTGCTCAAGTATGTTGTTTGTCCTGCATTACAGTGAGCATTTCAGGTGTAGGAAGTTTCAATTGGGGACACTGTACATCGCAACACTTGTCACGTTGTGGGGATTACTTTGTTTACCTGCACATAGCATGACATGGCACGGTGTGTTGTGTGGCGGTGCTGGGGATGGGTTGGGTGACATGGCACTGTCCTCTTGTTGCATTTAGCAAGTGGGTATTAATTTTGGCTGCTTGAATGTGTTCCTTCACAAAACTGCATTGGTGTTGTGTGTGGGTAGGGATGCACACATTGTAACACTTCCAGGTGAACATTCTCAGGCTGATATGCTTTTCACAGTTGAATCTCCAGACATTCAGGATCAGTGACAGGTTGAGTCATCATTGATTGTCAGATGGAATGTGCCAGGCCAGTGTGCACTCCACAGGGGAGTGAATACTATGTGAAGTAATTAGCCACTAGCTGTTGTAGGGGAGGACAGGCCTTAAAGGCCCCCCTCTCCTGCATTATTCTCCCCAGGTGAGGACCATGGCTCGCCGAGCATCCCCTCATGCCACCCGGGCCCAGGTGGAGGAGGGCTTGCCCGCCGATGACATTGCCCCCACGTATCCATCATACACACACACTAACGTTTAGACAGGCCCAGAAGCCTTCTTGCCCAGCAAAGATGGCGTGAGTTCAGCGCGCTGTAGCGCGGCCCCCACCTTTGGAGAGCTTTCCAAGTATCCCTGCCGCCGTAGCCCTGGTAGATCCGCTGCGAGCGCGTTCCCATGAGAAAGTCGGGTATGAGCTAACCCGAGATGCTAACACTGTAACATTTTATCGTTCACAATGTAATATTGCACCCCGCATGACCTGGTCCGCGAGGCCGGGGTGACGGGGAAAAAGCTGAAGCATCACTATCTGAAGAAAGTAGAAAATAATTCAAGTATTGGTATTAACGAACTACCTCTGTTTAAACAGATTTTGTAAACTGTGAATCAACCATAAAGATGTAACGTTATATGATGTCACCCCAGGTCTGGACTAATGCTGCTATAACTACAGAGAAAGATGTCGACAAAACGTATAACCTTTATCTGTATAAGTGTTCTCTCAATTTTATGTAGAAACCTGAACTCGTATATGTTTTCTTAATCACCCCAAGCGGCGAGTATCAATCTCTGTAGGCCATAACCTAGAACTACCTCATGTACTGTAGTGAATATAATGTTAGGTAACGAAAAGGTACTCAGACTGAATATATTAACGAAATGATTAATGAACTCGAAGTATATATGTATGGTATGGTAGTTTAAAGAAGACAAATGATATAAAAGTTTTGTATTCAGAATTAGGCAACACACGAGGAAAATACCTTTTGTGAATATATGCAAGGCCATTCTCCCTCCCGCCCTACGAAGCCTGCCAAGTAGAAAAAAGCTAAGGCCTGTGCCGTGCTCCCCCACCTCCCCCGGCCAAGCTGGAACTACTCCAGAGAGTCAGAGGCCCCAACACAGCATCCAAGGCCACCGGCCGCCACCTGCGTTATTTACAGCACGATAATAAACTTACGTTTGAATCCACTGATCTACCAGCACCCTCTCGTAAATCCCACAATCCCCCAGACCACCCCAAGGAGACCCCCGACAATGGGACAAGACACAGAGCCCCCTTCATAGTAGCTTCTAACGTAGTAATAAAACATGTACCACCCGGCACAAGCCCCCCAGAGCCCAGCCCCTCGACCTGAAATACCAGACGTCAGAACACCGGTAAATCCAACAGATGACCACCAGACCCCTCACAAGGTGCATTCCTCCTGTGTTGTATTGATTGAAAGATTTACTGTAGAAGTTAGATATGGGGTTTTAAGTAACTGCAATGTGCATGATCTAGGGCACCTAAGTCAGGGAAGGCATTCATCTTTGTCACAGGCTGCCCCAGCGTACCAACACCGCCCGGATGACCTTGAGCCGGCCTGCCAGGCCCAACCCAACCCACGAGGCTGACCAGTGACGACATCTCACCCGGACCAACCATGCTGCAGCAACACCTATAGTTAGTCGACGCCACCCAATCCCAATTAACTTGTGCCCCCTATAGTGTGTAGGTTCTGATGACGTTTTTTGTATTAGAAATACGCCTGCCTTTGCGATTGTCAGGCAGAGCGCTCTCGGAGGTTGCAGAGTTCTTTGCATGCCATATTCTTTGGATAAACTCCCACTTACGCTCACCCGCACTCTGTCTTGGCCTTATTCCCATTACGGGAGTGTCCATTATTGTCTCCCATTGCGGGGAGGATCGTGCTAACTTGGGGGCGCTTCCACTCAGTGGTGACCCCGACGTGATATTCCCAAATTTATTTTTCCTGAACTCCTTTTAACGACCCCCTTTTGGCACGAGAATCTCCGGTCAGAAAGGGAAACGCACGGTGAGCCGGCTCCGGGAAGCTACCCGCCAACGGCGACCGGTACGCTTAGAAGTGCGCACTCAAACTAGATGGGGTACGGGATCCCGGTTGCAAAATCCCCTTTGAGTACCGCTCGCCGGAGCCGGGGCTGACTGTTGAGCAGAAAGGCGACACCGCCTGGACGGACCCAGTTTCGGAGACTATCGGTTCAAGACGGGCACGTGAGTACCGAGTGCGAGCGATCATAAAGGGGGAGGGAGGGGAACTTGTGAATAGGAGAACGTGGGCAGGTAGGGGAGAGAATTGCGGGTGTCTACTAAAGACAGGTCTTAAAACTTTCTTTATCTTTTCTTTGCATATGGCCATTAGGAGTAAGAAGTAAGTGAAGAGGTAGAAGTGACGGAAACCTAGCTCCGAGAGGGGGTGGAAGGCGGCGCCGCATAGTACTATCTAAACTAGTACTGGGAATATATGAAGAAGTAAAAAATAAGTTATTGGTGTCTGGCAAAGGGAGACACTTAGGATACTGTTAGTGATTGCTACTCTTTCTATTTCTTTTTTTCCAGTCCACGGGGCAAGGGGTGAACGCGAAAAGGGTATAAGGTAAACATACTTGTAGAAGAACTATAAAATAGGGAGCACTTTTTAGGAGTGAGATTAAGTAGTGGCACGTACAGACGTGAACACAGTAACCTTAGCAGAAAAACAGGGACAGCTGGCCAGGGAGGAAAGGGAGGAAAAAAGAAGAGGTGTGAGTGGGAAAGTATTGTGAGGGGTGCGCGCACCGTGCGAGTAGTGGAGACGAACGGTTGACCGCGAGGGGGTGCTAGAGAGTGTTGGCCATAACTAGTAGTTGATTGGTTGTAAGTGAAATCACATGAGAGTGTATGGGAATGAGAAGGGATGAGTTGTGGTGAGTAAGAAAGGATTTGTGCAGTGAATAACTTTGGGTGATATCATTGAGACGTCCGCTCTTGTCTGTGCCATAAAGATATAGATAAATATATCTACACCTAACTAAAAGTAAAGGAGGTGGACACGGTCGTTGCTAGTGATTTAGAATATGGGGGCAGAAACTCCCTTGTCGCATATTTGTAAGAGCTTACCGGGGTACGCTGAACGAATAAATAAATATCACGATCAATGGGTAACAGAATTGAAAGGGGAGGGATTGCCCCAGATTTGGCCAGAGGGAGGATCTTTTGACAAAAGCGTTCTTGATATGGTACGAGCATGCATTAGCCTCAAGTATAAGGGAAAACAATGGCAAAACAGGAAGGAGATATTAGACCTCTGGAGATTGTTTGAGGAAGTACCCCCACCCAAAGATCCGGCACCAACTGTCGATCTGCCGCCCACAACAGACAACCCACTCATGATTCCAAGGGGGGAAAAGGACCAGTTAAATACAGAACAACCTACGGAGGTAATTAGCTTGTACCCAATATTGAACAAACCAGTCCCCGCAGCAGGATATAGCGACCCTACTTATGTGCCTCCCCCCACAACTGTTACACCACCGAGACCAACAGCCCCCCCGCCATACGAAAGCACTAGAGAGCGCGCCCAGGGAAGCACACAGAGGGTGAATATAGAAAAGCTAACGAGTGACTTAGAGTCGAGGCTTTCTGTGGCAAGGGATGAACTCTCAAGAATAAAAGACATATGTGAGCGCACAGCGTGCGCCCCTACACAATCAGGACGCACGTCTAGAGCGTCAAGCAAAAGTAGACAAATTGAGGAAGGATGGAAAAAGGGGGAAATACTGTTCAGAATTGAGGAAGAGCCGACACGAATAATAGAGGTAGGAGCAGTAGAAGGGAGCATTGGTGATGTATCACGAGAGAGAGGGATCAGAGAGGACTTGTTATGTGATGTCAGAGGAGGGTTGGATGAGAGTGATAGGTTGAGTATGGCAGTAGGAGGGGAAAGCGAGGAGATGGACGGTGCATGTTCGCTAGGGACTATAGATGATGAATGGATGGGACGATTAAGAAATAGAGTGGGGAAGATGGCGTCATTGGAGTCAGCAGCGACTAAGGTAGGGGAGGGTGCAACTGCAAAAGGGAAGTTACAACTTCCGTTGATACACAGAGGGGGGGGGAGACCAAACTATATACCGTGGGCCCAGATGGACAAGGCTAATTTAATGAAATTATTGCCCCCGTTGTCAGGAGGGGCGAGCAAGTGGATATATGCATTTGAGAAACATACCGCCGGCATACCGTTGGCAGTAGGTGATGTGAAAAGCCTACTAGTATCCGCAGTAGGAGATCAAGCGGACAGAGTATGGGCTAAGGCTGGTTTCCCAGGCGTGGCGTTGAATTGTGATCGCCATGACGGGGCTTCTTTTAATACAGTGCGAGCAAGGGTGTGGGACGCACTGCGGGAGACGTTCCCAGATACCCCTGATTTACAGTCAGTAATGCAATGTACAATGAATGACGGGGAGGATGCTATGGATTACATTCTCCGGGTGCAGGAGATGTGGAGAGCGGAAACGGGCACGCCCTGGCATCAGTCAACGTCTCTGTTTTACTTTATCATCAAGAGAGGGCTCCCAAAAGAGGTGCAGAAGGCACTCGACAAAATAGCAGGGGTTGAGGCGAAGGGGTGGCCGGAGATCCAAAGCATAATAGTGCATCATTGCAAAAGAATAAAAGAAAGAGAGAGGGAAGTAGCACAGAGAAGATTGGCAGACGAAGCGAAGTTGGTACAGTCAAAATTAGTGAAGGTTGCAGCAGCGGTAGCCGGACTCCCACTCATGAGGGAGGGAGATGAAGGAGAGGAGGGGCAGATAGCCATACAAGGGAGAATAGCAGCTAATTGGGCCGGACAAAGTCAACGACAGTGGAACGAACAAGAGCAGAACGGAGGTCCCGCGTGGCAAGAGTGGGCCCCAAGAGGGGGAAGAGGTGGGTACAGGGGCCGAAGAGGAGGACAAGGGTATGGAGGAATGGGAGGAAATGGGTGGCAGGGTCCCAGAGGTCCACAGGGGAGCTGCTGGAATTGTGGGAGATGGGGGCATTACTCAAGGGAGTGCAGGAGCGGACAAAACAACGGGTTCCAGGAGACAGAGCAGTACGGTCACCCCCACCCAGGAAGCCCATACGGCCTCCCCATGGGACAATACCAGCAACCAGAAAATGCAGGGCAAAGAAGTAACGCACAACTACACGGACATCAGTACAGAACACAAAACCACCCACAGAATAATGACAATATGCAATACACGCCAGGTAACAATTTCGCCACAGTAGCTAATGGAGCGCCTGCCCCCGCACCTTATAGCGAGGTGTCGGTAGTTTCGGGGAACATTTTTGATCAAGGGGGGGCAATGAGACACCCCGCATAGGACAGCCCACAGAGAACACTTGCGTGTCCAGTACTATCTACGACCCACAATGCATCAGAGGAACCATTGATAGGAGCGCAGATAGGAGACAAGCAATTCATATTCATGGTGGATTCGGGAGCGGAGAAATCATGTATTAGAGAGGGCCGGTTCCCGTTATCTAATAGAACGTTAGAGACGCAGGGGTTCTCTGGGGCTGTAATTGAAGTTCCTTACACAGAGGCATTGGATGTGACAGTGGGGGGTAAAACAGTGAAAGCACCCTTACTGTACTATGAACACTCTCCCATTAATTTGCTGGGGAGAGATCTCTTAAGCAAACTAAATATGACAATATCATTCACAGAAAGCGGTATCGTATGTTCAACACCAGGCATATGTCCCCTCCGCATACTAGCAGTAGTACACGGCCACACAATCATGCAAGAGATCAGAGGGTTACCAAGAAACGAGGAGATGTTTGTTGAGGGTATGAGAACATTGGCTCTCATAGTACCAGAACTAAAAAGGACGGATTGGAGAATCCCAGCCGAATTCCTTTTCCGCCCCATAGCAAGCCCTGACACTGCTCCCGGGTCAGTGCTATCATTGGATTTACACGCAGTACACGTGTCAGCAAACAGAATATGTGTGATTGGCGTTGACATGGAAGGATGTGAGTGGCGCACAGTGCTGTGTACAAATGCAAATATCCCACTGCGGGAGCTATCGGACGAGGAGCTATTTTTTGACACTGAGACGGATGGCGAAATAGTGATGGAACTAGCAATGCCGTGCGACATTGTAGTTACAGCCAGAAAAGCTGAAGTTGAATTAATGGCAGTGGTAGGAGCACCACATACATTTTTTGATGATGACATGAGGTTAGTACCCACTAACGTATGGACAAATGGCCCCCACGATGTGGGGTTATTACATGGGGTTCAGCCTGTGGTAATAAAATTGAAACAGGGAGCAATTCTACCCCGGGTAAAACAATATCCATTGTCACGCGAAGCAGAAGAAGGGATCAAAGAGACAATAGATGCACTGCTAGCACAAGGAATAATAGTGCCCTCAAACTCCCCATGCAACACATGCATTTACCCGATTAAAAAGGCGAAGGGAGGTTCCTGGAGGATGATACAAGATTTACGCCCACTTAATGATGTGATTCAGAAAGAGTTCCCTCTAGTGCCGAACCCGGCGACAATACTATGCAATATTCCAAAAACAGCGTCCCACTTCACGGTCATTGACTTGAAAAATGCATTTTTCTCGATTCCCTTAGCAGAAGAGAGCAGGTACTTAACAGCGTTTACACTAGAGGGGAGGAGGTTCGAACATTGCAGACTACCGCAAGGATATTGTGAGAGCCCAAGCATTTTCAACAGGATATTACATGAGGATCTGGGGAATTTGCCTGTAGAAAGCACAGTGATTCAGTACGTGGATGATTTATTGGTGTGTGCACAAACTGAGGAGGAGTGTAGAAAGGACTCAATAACACTCCTGACACTATTGGCCAATAAAGGGTACAAGGTGGACAAGGACAAGTTACAATACTGTCTGACAGAGGTCCTATACTTGGGACAGCTGATATCAAAGGATGGCAAGAGGATCATACCAGACAGGGCACAGGCGATTAGAGCAGTTGGGGAGCCCAAAACAGTAAAAGAGATGCAGAAATTCCTGGGTATGTGCAACTACTGCCGTGCATGGATATTGGATTATGCAGCATACACAAGGCCCTTATTGCAGGCACTGAAAGAGGCCCAGCAGGTAAACAAACACATAGAATGGACAGAAGAAATGAACACATCATTTAACTCACTGAAAGAGCTGATATCAAGCGCCCCAGTACTGGCGAATCCAGATTATGGGCACGAATTCTTCTTATTTTCACACTGCAAAGGAACACTGATGACAGCAGTACTGACACAAAAGACATCGTTAGGGCACAAGCCACTGGCTTACTATAGTGGCACCCTAGACGCAGTAATGCAAGGTCATTTCGCGTGCGAGCAATCCCTAGCTGCAGCTGCGTTCGCTATTGAAAAAAGTGCCACGATAGTAATGGGCTGTCCTGTGACACTATTTGTGGAACACTCACTCTTTGCAATATTAGAGCGATCAAAGAGCACATTGACAACACAACGCGCCACAGCATATGAAATAATATTGTCCAGCGCAAACATCCATATAGTGAGATGTAAAACAGTGAACCCAGCCACATTCATCACAGAGGCGTGCACCATAGAAGACATGCAGAACCACAACTGCGCAACGCACACAGGTGACGAAGGTCAGGACCAGGTGGTTTTTGAGAATGCCCTGAACGAGGGAGAGGTGTATTTCGTGGACGGGTCAGCATCAATAGACATGGAGACAGGAGAGAAACATGTGGGTATGGCAGTGGTACGATTAGAGGAAGATGAATACGAAACACTAGTGCAACACCGCCTCCCATCACACTATTCAGCCCAAGCAGCAGAACTAATAGCGCTAATAGAAGCATTGCATGCCGCCAAGGGGTGCGCAGTGACAATATATACAGACTCAGCATACATGACAACCACAGTACACGGCGGCCTGGCACGGTGGGGGCGGAGAGGGTTTCGACGAGCAGATGGGACACCGGTTCAACATGCAGAATTATTGAAAGAACTGATTGAGGCCCTGCAAGACCCCACGGCAGTGGCCATCGTAAAATGCCAAGCCCACACCACAAATACAGATTTTATATCTTTGGGAAACGCGGCAGCAGACGCCGCTGCCAAAGAAGCTTCATATTTGCAGAAAGGTGAAGTAGGAGAGTACATGTTGCACCACACAGCAAGCCAAGAGGTCCCCACAGGATACAACATGATGCCCACACAGGAAATAATAGAGCTGCAAGAGGGAGCTAGTGCAGAAGAAAAATTGCTGTGGATTAAGAGGGGATGCAGCAAATCACCGACTGATTTATTGTGGCGACAAGAAAGTTCAGGAAAAGCGGTGATGCCAGTCACATTGTTAGAAATAGCATTTCAACAACTACACTTTCCCGCACATAACGCAAAGCAACACATAATGGCGGAGATACAAGAAGATTGGTTTGCACCTTGCCTCCATGAACACATAACAAGGTTAGCATTGGAATGCACAACATGTCAAATTTATAACTCAGGTATGACATTGCGCACACTAAGAGGTACGATACCAAAACCAAATGGCCCATTCAGAGAGCTCCACATTGATTATGTAGACATGGGAGAAAGATGTAATGGAGCTCGCTACATGATTGTGGTTGTATGTCCATTTTCGAGGTGGGTGGAGGCAGGTCCCTGTGCGCGCCCTGATGCAAAGGGCGCCGCGAAGTTCCTAGTGCGGGAAGTATTTCCGCGCTGGGGAATTTGCGAAGTTATTCGCTCAGACAACGGCACACATTTTGTTAATGAACTATTCAAAGAAGTGACTACGTTATTGGGAATAAAGCACAAATTATGTTCGATTTATCATCCTCAAAGTAATGGCGTAGTGGAAAAGATGAACGGCCTGTTAAAAGGCAGATTGTCAAAATTATGTTTTTCCCTCAAAAAGACCTGGATGTACTGTCTACCTCTGGCCCTGTTCGAATTGCGCAATCAGCCAAGTAAAGACCACCATTTGTCCCCGCATGAGATCGTCACGGGAAGGAGAATGAACACAACACATTCACCCCTCCGTGAACGTTCTGATGCACACAGAAGCGCAGCGGTATTGGGAGAGGAGTTCACAGAGTACTTGAAAAAACTGACACGGGCAGCGCGTATAATAGCGAAGCAACTAGCCCCCCCCTCTACAAGAGAGGAGGGGAATACAACTGAATTAGTAACGCTGCCTGACAAACCATTACAGCTAATGCCCGGAGACTTTATATATGTCAGAAGTTTTGTGCGAAGGTGGAATGCGCCACGTTTCCATGGCCCTTATGAGGTAGTGTTTTGCACGCCCACGGCAGTAAAGGTGAAGGGCCTAAAATACTGGGTGCATTTGACAGACGTACGCAGAGCCTATAGCGCCGTGGAAGGTGAGGTACAGGATGAGGCACAGGCAACAGCGGACAATGGAGTTGTGCAGAATGAGTGAAGGTGATTTTCTGTATGTGCAGCGATTGACAATGAATGCAACTGATGACATGGCATTCGTACGAAAAAAAAAAAAAAAAAAAAAGCATATATTTTTGCTCTTTTAATTGAATGTTTTTTTTGTTCTCTCATTTTTTGAAATTTCTCTTTCTTTTGAAGAAGTTTTTTCTATATAATATACAATGATCTAAAAGTATTGATTGTAAATACCCGTGTCTGTGGAAACAAACCCTTCCCCCACCCACGTCCATGTTTTATGAAAAAAAAAAAAAAAAGAGCTTCCAACGTTGGAAATGTTTACATGCCTGTACTTAATGCACTTTTGTATCTCAAACAGGAATTACCATGGCATCTAATGGGCAGCCTGCAACTAATAGATTTGTTAGAATTAAAGAAATGTTAATAGATAGACTTACATATTCATATGAATGTGGATTGTCAATTTGTTATTGTGTTCTTCCTATCAATATTTTGCCTGGTAACATATTGGTTTATAGCGTTCATCTCTATCGAGATGATCGAGGGGGGAGGGGGGAGTAACGTCACCCGAGCTCCTGGGAGCAATGCAACCACAAGTGTAAATTTTAAAGAAGGTGATTTTCTGGTGTGGGATGGATCACACTTTGTATGGGGTTATTACACTGAACCACCAACTGTCGCCCTGTCAGATTCAAGAGGTATACAAACAGAAATGGAAAATAACACAATGTCCATACCTGAACTATATAACAGCCCCAACACCCTCCCCACCCCATCAGAAGAGAGCGACTTGTTGTTTATTGAGGAAGACGGGAATATTATAACTATTAAAGAACATAAGGAAACATATCAGAAATTTGACAAGGGGGGTGGGAAGGAGGAAGGGGGGCCCATTTTTTCATCTATCAAAAACAGCAGACGTAGGAGAAGAGAGTCAAGCAGGAGGGGGTATGATGAGTACTATGGGTTAGGTCTAGACAGAATGGAAGACCCTCGGCACCCCCACCAAGCGAATAAATGGTATGCTGATATGAGTGCCACAGCCAAACAAACGACAAATGAGAGCTGTTATGTCTGCTCGCTCATTCCCCATGCATCAGGCACACCTAAAGTGTTGTTGCCCAGAGAATTGCCCATTATAGATGCCCAGTGTCTCCTTCATCTCACGCTATGCCGTATAAAAAACACCTTCCAGGCACACGACGTCACTTTCAAGATTATACAGACTGAAAAAACGTGCTACTCAAAAGCAGCTGGAGTGGTATGTCTCAAAGAACCATTTTTTGCGATACAAGGGACACTGTTTTCTGAAAACAAATGGAAAGATGAAGAAGTACTGTGCAAAGCGGAAGCACTGAGAGGTGTCCAACCAGCCAAACTGCGATGGATGGAAGAAACATGCACACCAGTATGGAAGGAGCACATTTCCAAACTGACATGGGTAACAGCAATGGAAAAACCCTTCAAGCTACAAAGTGAGATCAAGAATGAACTATGTTTTAAGGGAGAAGGAAAAGTGGCAATAGGGACGAATAAAAACTGCAACAAAACCCTCACCATCCCAGAAATGAGAAAAGGAACAGCCGCATTGATGGACACATACTGGGTATGTGGGAACCAGGCCTACTTGCACCTTCCCCAGGCATGGAGCGGCAGCTGCTCGATGGCCACTCTGCACTCGGCCCTAATGGTGATTCCAGAAAGCCACGTTGACGAAAATAAAAGGATGCCAGGGAACATGCACCAGGGTGTGGTTCCTCCCACTGCAAAATCACACCTCTATGTCCTGTCCTCCGGAGAGAAGGGAGAAGAGCTATCACGGAACAGACGGGCATCAAATTACATATCTCAAGCTTCGTCTGATTTATTGGCACAGATCCCAGACAGGTACCGGCTGTTCAGCTCTGTAGAAACATTCTTTGCCTCGCTAATTTCAAGTGTCCAAGCAAGAGCAAATGCAAAATGGCTCCAGATAACACGGTGGGAACTGATTCAGTTAGCCAATGACACTGAAGAAGGGTTCAACATAATAAAAGTAGAACTGCGAGCTCTACGCCTGATGACCATGCAGAACAGGTATGTTCTGGACCTACTGACGGCGATTGACGGAGGTGTTTGCCGAAAAATAGGAAGTGCCTGCTGCACTTTCGTACCTTCTGAAGACGCGGAAAATGGTTCCTTATCCCACGTGATCGAAGCAGTACATAATTTGGGAGAGAAGATGAAGATGGAAGGTGGAGTAGAAGCCAGCACGTGGTTCGACAATATCTTCTCCTGGGTTCCCTCTTGGCTTGGAATGACGATGAAATTTCTGGTACCAGCTGTGGTGTTCCTCCTCGTGGCGTTCTGCCTGTGCCAGTTGGGCCTCCGATGTTGTGCAAATGTGGTCCCTAACGGCGCAATGATGATGGTGACAATGGGCAACTCTGGTGGTACAATGAGGGCAACACAAGAAGTATATGTGCAGACAGGAATAGATAACACCCCCCAGTACCAGTTAGTGCCTATGTACCGTGACAAGGACATAGTAGACAAGCTATGGCATACCACTATCAAGGAGCCCCGAACCGTGGAATTAGAGTGGTACACAGAGGTCTGGGTAGATTTGGAGGGAAGTGGTGACTGTATATATTTAACGTGCACACCAGACGAATATGGTAGAAGAGGAGAGAGCTTAAGGGGGGTGAGTAGGGCATGGATGCCCATCAAGGGAACACCTGCATGGGATGACGCGATAGTAGAGGAACAAGAATGCAGAAGGTTGGAAGACCTAAAGAATTCGTTACTTTAAGTAACGAAAGGGGGGAAATGTAGGGGAGGACAGGCCTTAAAGGCCCCCCTCTCCTGCATTATTCTCCCCAGGTGAGGACCATGGCTCGCCGAGCATCCCCTCATGCCACCCGGGCCCAGGTGGAGGAGGGCTTGCCCGCCGATGACATTGCCCCCACGTATCCATCATACACACACACTAACGTTTAGACAGGCCCAGAAGCCTTCTTGCCCAGCAAAGATGGCGTGAGTTCAGCGCGCTGTAGCGCGGCCCCCACCTTTGGAGAGCTTTCCAAGTATCCCTGCCGCCGTAGCCCTGGTAGATCCGCTGCGAGCGCGTTCCCATGAGAAAGTCGGGTATGAGCTAACCCGAGATGCTAACACTGTAACATTTTATCGTTCACAATGTAATATTGCACCCCGCATGACCTGGTCCGCGAGGCCGGGGTGACGGGGAAAAAGCTGAAGCATCACTATCTGAAGAAAGTAGAAAATAATTCAAGTATTGGTATTAACGAACTACCTCTGTTTAAACAGATTTTGTAAACTGTGAATCAACCATAAAGATGTAACGTTATATGATGTCACCCCAGGTCTGGACTAATGCTGCTATAACTACAGAGAAAGATGTCGACAAAACGTATAACCTTTATCTGTATAAGTGTTCTCTCAATTTTATGTAGAAACCTGAACTCGTATATGTTTTCTTAATCACCCCAAGCGGCGAGTATCAATCTCTGTAGGCCATAACCTAGAACTACCTCATGTACTGTAGTGAATATAATGTTAGGTAACGAAAAGGTACTCAGACTGAATATATTAACGAAATGATTAATGAACTCGAAGTATATATGTATGGTATGGTAGTTTAAAGAAGACAAATGATATAAAAGTTTTGTATTCAGAATTAGGCAACACACGAGGAAAATACCTTTTGTGAATATATGCAAGGCCATTCTCCCTCCCGCCCTACGAAGCCTGCCAAGTAGAAAAAAGCTAAGGCCTGTGCCGTGCTCCCCCACCTCCCCCGGCCAAGCTGGAACTACTCCAGAGAGTCAGAGGCCCCAACACAGCATCCAAGGCCACCGGCCGCCACCTGCGTTATTTACAGCACGATAATAAACTTACGTTTGAATCCACTGATCTACCAGCACCCTCTCGTAAATCCCACAATCCCCCAGACCACCCCAAGGAGACCCCCGACAATGGGACAAGACACAGAGCCCCCTTCATAGTAGCTTCTAACGTAGTAATAAAACATGTACCACCCGGCACAAGCCCCCCAGAGCCCAGCCCCTCGACCTGAAATACCAGACGTCAGAACACCGGTAAATCCAACAGATGACCACCAGACCCCTCACAAGGTGCATTCCTCCTGTGTTGTATTGATTGAAAGATTTACTGTAGAAGTTAGATATGGGGTTTTAAGTAACTGCAATGTGCATGATCTAGGGCACCTAAGTCAGGGAAGGCATTCATCTTTGTCACAGGCTGCCCCAGCATACCAACACCGCCCGGATGACCTCGAGCCGGCCTGCCAGGCCCAACCCAACCCACGAGGCTGACCAGTGACGACATCTCACCCGGACCAACCATGCTGCAGCAACACCTATAGTTAGTCGACGCCACCCAATCCAAATTAACTTGTGCCCCCTATAGTGTGTAGGTTCTGATGACGTTTGTTGTATTAGAAATACGCCTGCCTTTGCGATTGTCAGGCAGAGCGCTCTCGGAGGTTGCAGAGTTCTTTGCATGCCATATTCTTTGGATAAACTCCCACTTACGCTCACCCGCACTCTGTCTTGGCCTTATTCCCATTACGGGAGTGTCCATTATTGTCTCCCATTGCGGGGAGGATCGTGCTAACTTGGGGGCGCTTCCACTCACTGTGTACGGGCTGCCTCCCCTCGTGCCCTTTCCCCTCCCATGCGCAGCGGCTGTGCATGTGGTTGGGGATGTGGGGCCACCACCATGTCCACGGGCAGGCCCCGGCGTGTTGCAACGTTGTGCAGGACACATGCTGCCACTATGATCCTGCACACTACTGGGGGAGCGTATAACAGCTGCCCGCCAGAACGGTCAAGGGAGCGAAAGCGTGACTTTAGCACTCCGAATGTGCGCTCCACTATGCCCCGGGTTGTAATGTGGGCTGTGTTATATCTTACCTCGGGTGGCGTGGTGGGGTTCCGAATTGGCGTCATCATGTGGGGGCTGAGAGGGTAGGCACTGTCCCCTGTGGAGGTGGTGATTGGTATCATTGGTGGGGTTGTGACCTTGCTCAGTATCCAACATGCATGCATGTGCAGTGGCATACATACTCACCGAGAAGCCATGTATCGCCATGCCGCCCAGCATCTATGTCCCGGCATAGGGTGGACATTCGGTAAATGAAGCTGTCGTGGGTGGACCCGGGATAGTTGGCATATACTGAGGTGATGATTCCCTTGGCATTACATACTACCTGCACGTTGATGGAATGCCAGTGCTTGCGGTTCCTATAGATGTGCTCTGATGCCCTGGGGGGACGTAGAGCCACATGGGTGCAGTCGATGGCACCTAGCACTTTGGGGAATCGTGCCACTCCGTAAAAATCCAGGGCGGCAGCATGCCTTTCAGCAGGTGTTCTGGGCAGGTATATGTGCCTGCGGACTGATGGGCGTGCAGTGATGATGTCCAAGACCTGGTGTAGGCAGCGTGACTGGGTGGCCTGTGACACCCCACCCACTATGGCACTTGTCCGCTGAAATGATCCAGTGGCTAAGAAGTGCAGTACATTGAGGACCTTCTCCAGGGGGCTGAGTGCTTGAGAGCACAGGGTGGGTGATGTGAGGTCATCCTCCCACTCACTCACCAGGTCCAGTATTATGTGTGGTGGAAACCTGTACCTTCCATACACCTGGTCATCAGGCATCCCGAAAAGGCTGGTTCTGGGTGTGAATATTCTGGCCCTGACTCTCCTCCTCCTCCTCCTTTGGTAGCCCACTGCCACTGCTGCTAGGAACGGTATGTTCATCCTGGCATCTGGCTTGTTATTTGAAAAGTGCGCAAATTAATGCTTTGCGCGTGTTCTAGGCGAGCGTGTGACCCGCGCACCCCTGGAATCTAGTTCCCACTCCAATAGCGTGTGGAAATTCCCACGCAGCAGCCATACAGGTGCGCTGACGTACTTGCGTGTGTAAGTGCCCGCGCACCCCTGAAATACACGTACATAGGCCAATCGCGTGTACGCGCACTTTTGTCCAATTACACGCAATGAAATACACGTACATAGGCCAATCACGCGATGACACTCTGACGTGCAGTATTTCCACGTGTGTTCCGTCATCACGTGCTGAGTGGGGAACGCCCGTGCGGGTCACGTCAGACGCGCTTACGCGCTGAGGGACTCTGGTCCAATAGAATCGCGTATGCGTGCTGACGCGCTTATGCGCTAAGGGCCTTTCCTCGGATTTCACGCTGACGTGCAGGATTTTCACGTGCCAAATCACTCCGTATCAAGCTGGCCACCCGAAAACACACGGAACACCACGCTCCTGCCCAGAAGGCCGAGTTACTGCCCCCCAGTGCCCCGAGCAGCCTCCCACGTGCTATCTGCTGCTGCCTGCCTGCCTGCCTGCCTGCTGCCACCGTGCCCTGCCATTTGGTGCCTGCACATCAGCCATCTGCAGGGGTCCAGTTGCTGTGTCCACCCCTGCTGGAACTGAAGACTCCCAACTGGGATTACATCGCTCCACAGCCCAGCCCCAGGACCCAGTTGCCCACCCACACCTGCCTCTGGGGTTGCCATGTCGGGCACTTCCACATCTGGCACCAGTGGCAACCCCAGGCCAGAGGGGCAGAGGGGCACCAGCTTCACTGCCACCGAAGTTGGTGTCCTGGTGGAGCATGTCCTGGGGCAGTATGATGCCCTCTTTGGATCGTCCCGCGCCAGCAAGGAAGGACGGGAGAGGATCTGGGCCGACTGTGTGGTTGCCATCAACGCGGAGGAGGTGGCAACCCGCAACGTCCAGAAGATCAAGAAGCGCTGGGAGGACTTGAGGTCCAGGACCCTTGTGAAGGCCCGGCGCCTCATGGAGGGGGGCCGGGGCCGCATGAGTTCCATCCAGAAGAGGGTCCTGGAACGCGTACGCCCAGCGCTCCACGCCCAGGTCCTTGAGAGGGAGGCCCGTCTGGAGTTGAGCGGTATGTGTCCAAGCATTACTGTGTGAGACAGGGCATGTTGCGGTGTGCTGGTTCTATGATACTTGCCTGTATGTGTGCCATGGGCCATGTATGCATGTATGTGTGCAGGGACATCATGGTAATGCATGTGCGACCAGTGATGTGTGACCCACATGGTTGTTGCATGTGTTGAAATGCGGCATGGGGAGCCCTATGCAGATTTTGGACATGAGAGCATGCCAGTCTCTGTACCTGGACATGGATGGGGGTGAAGGATGGGTGCTGATGCCAGGTACATATATGGTAGCCATGTCTGTGTGCCTGACCTGCGTGTCTGTGACTTGTGCATGCCATGGATGCATGACACATGTGTGTGACAATGCACAGATTCAGTGACGCACCCAACTTACCCTTGTTTCGCCTGTGTTCGGTGTGTTTCGGGCCAGATGGATGTGACTGAGGTGAAGTGTGTGCATGTGATATGCATGAGCCATGATGCATGTGAGTTACATATCATTGAATGTTTCTAGAGTCCATTGGACATGCATGGAAATGTCCATGGCATGCACCATGCCTGTTACTGTGTGTGTTTTGCCTGGACTGACCCATGTGTTGTGGAGGGACATGATGGAAGTGTACTTTGACAGTGGTGCTCATCTGCTATTGCTTCCTGTCTAGGGGACCATTGTACAGTAGCCTGATGCTTGTGTCCTTTGTCTCCCTCTACGCAGCGGCTAGTGAAGAAGAGGGCAGAGACGGCGCTGTGGAGCAAGGCGGCGGGGATGCCCCCACGGCTGCAGCGGAAGGGGTGGGTGAGCCCCCACAGGGGCCTGCTACGGCGGGAGACGGTGAGGAGCCATCCAGGTTGGTGGTTTGCACAGAGGAGGAGGAGGCCGACACTGGTGCACACATGGGGCCTGGTGGGAGCATCCCTGCTGGTGCAAGTGGTGCAGTCCAGGGCCAGGGGCAGGAGGCAGCACAGATCACCGTGGAGGGGCCTGTGCATGTCACTGTCCCTGACCCTGTGAGTGCACCACCATGCACCAGCCGGGATGCCCCGTCCCAGGCCCGTCCGCAGGTAGAGGGGATGTCCATGTCACCTGACTCCCCTCCACCTGCGGACGTGGTAACCCCTGGCCGCGTGGAGAAGGTCCTGATTGGGGTCGCGATGCGCACGGCTGTGATTCGTGATGACGTGCGTGCTTCCCGGGAGGAGCACGCACGTCATCACGAAGTGCACCGTGCCGACGTGGCCCAATTGGGATCGGCCATGTTCGGGGGTTTCCTGCATGTGTTGGCCAATCTGACGGCCCTCTCCTCCTCTGTGCAGGCTATCCACCGGTCGTTCTCCTTGCCGTCTTCCGGCCCAGATGCCACCAGGGCCCCCTGTGGACCTGCCCCGACCAATGCAGCCAGCTCGGTGGGGATCCCATCCCTGCCACAGTTGGGAGTCGGAGGTCCAGCAGGGGTGGACAACACAGCAAGTGGACCCCAGCAGATGGAAGATGTGACGGCATCATCGGGCAGGGCACGTGCACGACGGCGTCGGTGGTTTCCATCAGCCTGGATGCCGTCGTGCTGGCAGAGGCAGTGGCGTCGGAGGCAGCAGCGGGCTCGACGTGGGAGGCATCATGGCTCGGGGCCATCAAGATCAGAGGGGCAGGCATCGGCCGGAGGGCAGGGCAACCCTGGGATGGTGGTGTGTTCCGTGTGGGAGGAGTTTGGCCAGCGGATAGGTGCGGAGCGGCAGCGGGCGGAAGAGGAGCGGCTCGCCATGGTCAGGGCGGAGTTCTCCATGCGTCGGGCATTGAGGCGGGCTGAGTGCCTCGAGGAAGCTCGCAGGGAGTTTGAGGTGGACATGGGGTTGTCCCTGCGAGACCTCGGGGCCAGGACAGAGTCCCGCCTCCAGGACATCGACATGGAGTTCGATGATGCCCTGGCCAGCAACATCACCAAGTGAGCCGCAGGACTTGCCCGCTGCCTTTGTATATAGTTATTTAGTTAGTTAGTGCTAGGTTTCCTTTATTTATTTTTATTATTTTGGACCGCTCGGACAATGGCCACTTTTTTGTACATATATTTTACATTAGTTAGTGGTAGGTTTCATTTTTGGTGTTGGGCTCATGGACCCTGGAACATTCCTGTATATAGTTTGTTTTTTTGGGAGATACATTTTTTTAATTTCTTATTGTTTTCACCATGACGTAATGGTTTTTCATTAATTTCCTATGACATGATATTGCTTTGGACAAATTCATTTTAATTTTTTATTCCTTTGTTTTTTTGTTTATCACTTTTGTTCTCGGACATGGACCATTTATTTACTTAGCCACATCGTTGTATGTTTGAAAAGTTCACTTATTTTTGGTATTTAATACATTTTTTATATTTTCTTACACTTGTGTTATTTTCTCATTGGTTTGTTACATGTCATGATATGGGTTTTGACATTCACTTGCACCCATTGTGTATGTGTGAGTGACGGACATGTGTTCTTTTGCATACTTGGCATTGGGGTTGTGTCATGTGATTGCATTCACTATGTGGGTGGATGCAATCCTTGCCTGGGTGTTTGTGCTGGGTATGCTGGCCATTACTGCCATGATTGTGTATCGTCAGGACCTGGGGCCAGGGGGACATGTGTGGGGGCCTGCTGGCAGGTTCCCCACAGTGCTGGGGGGTGGGGGTGGTGGGAGACATGAGTGGGGGCCTGGTGGAGGGTGCCCCTGGTGGCGGGGGGGTGGGGGTGGTGGGAGACATGAGTGGGGGCCTGGTGGAGGGTGCCCCTGGTGGCGGGGGGGTGGGGGTGGTGGGAGACATGAGTGGGGGCCTGGTGGAGGGTGCCCCTGGTGACTGGGGGGGTGGGGGTGGTGGGTGACATGAGTGGGGGCCTGGTGGAGGGTGCCCCTGGATGGTGGGGGGTGGGGGTGGTGGGAGACATGAGTGGGGGCCTGGTGGAGGCTGCCCCTGCACTGCTGGGGGGTGGGGGTGATAGGGGACATGGGTGGGGGCCTGGTGGAGGGTGCCCCTGCACTGCTGGGGGGTGGGGGTGGTGGGAGACATGAGTGGGGGCCTGGTGGAGGGTGCCCCTGGTGACTGGGGGGGTGGGGGTGGTGGGTGACATGAGTGGGGGCCTGGTGGAGGGTGCCCCTGGTGGCGGGGGGGTGGGGGTGATAGGGGACATGAGTGGGGGCCTGGTGGAGGCTGCCCCTGCACTGCTGGGGGTGGGGGTGGTGGGAGACATGGGTGGGGGCCTGGTGGAGGCTGCCCCTGGATGGTGGGGGGTGGGGGTGGTGGGAGACATGAGTGGGGGCCTGGTGGAGGGTGCCCCTGGATGGTGGGGGGTGGGGGTGGTGGGAGACATGGTTGGGGGCCTGGTGGAGGGTGCCCCTGGATGGTGGGGGGTGGGGGTGGTGGGAGACATGGTTGGGGGCCTGGTGGAGGGTGCCCCTGGTGACTGGGGGGGTGGGGGTGGTGGGAGACATGAGTGGGGGCCTGGTGGAGGGTACCCCTGGTGACTGGGGGGGTGGGGGTGGTGGGAGACATGGGTGGGGGCCTGGTGGAGGCTGCCCCTGTACTGCTGGGGGGTGGGGGTGATAGGGGACATGAGTGGGGGCCTGGTGGAGGGTGCCCCTGGTGACTGGGGGGGTGGGGGTGGTGGGTGACATGAGTGGGGGCCTGGTGGAGGGTGCCCCTGGATGGTGGGGGGTGGGGGTGGTGGGAGACATGAGTGGGGGCCTGGTGGAGGCTGCCCCTGCACTGCTGGGGGGTGGGGGTGGTGGGAGACATGGGTGGGGGCCTGGTGGAGGCTGCCCCTGCACTGCTGGGGGGTGGGGGTGGTGGGAGACATGAGTGGGGGCCTGGTGGAGGGTGCCCCTGGATGGTGGGGGCTGGGGGTGGTGGGAGACATGAGTGGGGGCCTGGTGGAGGCTGCCCCTGCACTGCTGGGGGGTGGGGGTGGTGGGAGACATGAGTGGGGGCCTGGTGGAGGCTGCCCCTGGATGGTGGGGGGTGGGGGTGGTGGGAGACATGAGTGGGGGCCTGGTGGAGGCTGCCCCTGCACTGCTGGGGGGTGGGGGTGGTGGGAGACATGAGTGGGGGCCTGGTGGAGGGTGCCCCTGGTGACTGGGGGGGTGGGGGTGGTGGGTGACATGAGTGGGGGCCTGGTGGAGGGTGCCCCTGGTGGCGGGGGGGTGGGGGTGATAGGGGACATGAGTGGGGGCCTGGTGGAGGCTGCCCCTGCACTGCGTGGGGGTGGGGGTGGTGGGAGACATGGGTGGGGGCCTGGTGGAGGCTGCCCCTGGATTGTGGGGGGTGGGGGTGGTGGGAGACATGAGTGGCGGCCTGGTGGAGGGTGCCCCTGGATGGTGGGGGGTGGGGGTGGTGGGAGACATGGTTGGGGGCCTGGTGGAGGGTGCCCCTGGATGGTGGGGGGTGGGGGTGGTGGGAGACATGGTTGGGGGTCTGGTGGAGGGTGCCCCTGGTGACTGGGGGGGTGGGGGTGGTGGGAGACATGAGTGGGGGCCTGGTGGAGGGTACCCCTGGTGACTGGGGGGGTGGGGGTGGTGGGAGACATGAGCAGGTGTGCAGGGTAGTCCCCTGTTTTGTGGGCTGCCTGCAGGGGCCGTCGAGGGTGACAGGACCCACCCAGCCTAATCGCGTGTGTAACTTCGCACGCACCCCTGTAATACACGTACCAAGCCAAATCGCGTGTGTAACTTCGCACGCACCCCTGTAATACACGTACCAAGCCAAATCGCGTGTGGAAATTCCCGCGCACCCCTGAAATACACGTACCCTGCTGTAATCGCGTGTGGGACTTCCCGCGCACCCCTGTAATACACGCGCCCAGCCTATTCGCGTGTGGAAATTCCCGCGCACCCCTGAAATACACGCGCCCAGGCTATTCGCGTGTGGAACTTCCCGCGCACCCCTGAAATACACGCGGCCAGGCTATTCGCGTGTGGAACTTCCCGCGCACCCCTGAAATACACGTACCCTGCTGTAATCGCGTGTGGGACTTCCCGCGCACCCCTGAAATACACGCGGCCAGGCTATTCGCGTGTGGAACTTCCCGCGCACCCCTGAAATACACGTACCCTGCTGTAATCGCGTGTGGGACTTCCCGCGCACCCCTGAAATACACGCGGCCAGGCTATTCGCGTGTGGAAATTCCCGCGCACCCCTGAAATACACGTACCCTGCTGTAATCGCGTGTGGAACTTCCCGCGCACCCCTGAAATACACGCGGCCAGGCTATTCGCGTGTGGAAATTCCCGCGCACCCCTGAAATGCACGTACCCTGCTGTAATCGCGTGTGGACCTTCCCGCGCACCCCTGAAATACACGCGGCCAGGCTATTCGCGTGTGGAAATTCCCGCGCACCCCTGAAATACACGTACCCTGCTGTAATCGCGTGTGGAACTTCCCGCGCACCCCTGAAATACACGCGGCCAGGCTATTCGCGTGTGGAAATTCCCGCGCACCCCTGAAATGCACGTACCCTGCTGTAATCGCGTGTGGACCTTCCCGCGCACCCCTGAAATCCACGTACCCGGCCAAATCGCGTGTGAGACTTCCCGCGCACACGTATTTTTTGTCAGCGTGTCCGTGTTTGTGGGTACCCCTTTGCACCTCATTTGTCCTGGAGGGCCACAGTATAGGACATTCATCATGGCAGTATATGGGTGCTATTTGTTGGCGCACCTTTTGGCGCACATTTCTTACAGCCGCTGAGACGCTACCGCCTGCTTTCTTGTGGCGGTCGTGTTTGTGCCTGTGCGCTGGTTTGAGCGTGCGCTTTTCTGACCTATTCTATTCCATGAATACGTGTTGTAGGCGAGCGTGTGGGCGTTCTGCGCACTTTTACCCTGTGCTTCCCCCGTGACGCCCACATTTTGGCAAGTTGTTCCCCATTCCGAGTGTTACGCCCCGTGTTCCGCCTACTTTTGTTGCGTGCGCCGCGCTATGTGCGATTTTCGCTGTGGACTGTGCGATTTTCGCTGTGACCTGGCGCATGCCGTTAGATGGCCTGTGCGCCAACGTGCGCCGCGCACTTTCTTATCGCACGTCCGATGGTTTTCTCGCGCACGGCCTTCCATGAATCGATGTGCGCTGCTTTTCGTGCGATTTTCGCTATTCCACTGCGATTTTCGCTATTCCACTGCGAATCGCACGTTTTTGGCCACTTGCGCCGCACTAATTATTCCATGAATCGGCCTGTAAGTCTGTTTGGAAAATGCATGAACGATGATGAATTGGATAAAAATTGAAGTCAAGAGGAACGAGAATGCTGCATTGATTAAATCGGGAGAAGAATGCAGAAGCTTATTACTATCGGCTGAGGGCTGGTGGAGGCCCCCTGACTAATCCTGAGAATGTAAAGAAAAAGCTATGGGCATCAGACTGGATTAACACTATGGACGATGTCAGTTAATATAAGCTCCATAAGGCCCTAGCACAAGAGACAAGAAAACAAGGAGAGATCCAACTCTATCTCAGAAAATGCCCAGAGCCGACCTTGAGATCTCAATTTATGGGGCTCCGGTTCAATCTCTGTAGAACTAAGGAAGTGACATTCCCAAGAACAAAAACGGAAAATGGGGGGAAAAACAGTAGCTTCTGTGGGGAGGAGGCCTCGATGGAAACTCTACCTCATCTATACACTACTTGCACAGCCTTAACCCGAGAAAGGACTGTATTTTGGGCAGTACCTGGGAAAACAGAGTTATGTCACCAGAAGATTGGGGGGGGGGCAAAGCCTCTTTGATAATAGCAATGATACAAATGTTTATGAACTGTTTGGATGCCAGACTACAATGATAAGCATCCGAGACTCTGGGACCCTGATTTGTTCAAAAAAGCTAGACACTATGGCTTGAAGGCTCGTGGAAAAGATATCTTGTCTGTTGCAAAAAGTTTATGTTTAAACTAACTTTGCACCCAAAAAAATGAAGTACCTATAGACCCATAGTTGATACAGAATTCGGCTGTTAGCAGCCTCACAGGAAGTATGAGTGCTCACGCATGGATTCAGGAGACATAGGTGAGGCAACACGGAACGTATACATCTCATGGTACAGATAGAGGATATGCAGTAGACGTTACCAGGACGGTGCACCTGTCTGAACATGGACAGGGATTAAAAGAGGGCCGTGGTTTTCAAGTGACCTTAACAGGAGTGAGCCAAGAAACACAGGACTTTCTGTTGGGCAATATACTAATGATCCGACAGGGTCAGGCTTTGTTTGCCTAAATTGGGTATTCTGCACCCTACAGGGTCAGGCTTCAGACAGCCTAACTATCCCCCTCAATTGGGTATTCTGCACCCTACAGGGTCAGGCTTCAGACAGCCTAACTATCCCCCTCAATTGGGTATTCTGCACCCTACAGGGTCAGGCTTCAGACAGCCTAACTATCCCCCTCAATTGGGTATTCTGCACCCTACAGGATCAGGCTTCAGACAGCCTAACTATCCCCTTCAATTGGGTATTCAGCACCCGACGGTGTCAGACTTCAGACAGCGCATCCAACCCCCTAAATTGCATGTACTGCACCCTACAGGGTCAGGCTTTCATCTTGGCCTGCACCTGTGTGCTCTGCGTCAGACGAGTTGGACGATTTTGGAAGACGATGACCTAGAACTCTTTGGGAAACAAGGGATTGTAAGCAATTCCTCGATGGCACCCGCCCCGGTCACCTGACAAATGCTGCACTCTCCATCAATTAGTGTTGCCCCCATGGCCAAAAGTGCCAGCTGGTCAATATGCCCAGCACCTGACCAGGCTACAGAGAGGTTTGAGGTGACCCTCAGCTTACAAACCAGCAAACAAAAGAAGGCAAAAAGGGTTCCTGGAGTCTTCATATTCCAAGCAGCCCTTTCTGTGAATGAAATGCTCTTACCATGTAGATTATGGTAATGAGTGGAGTATACACACTGCCTCCTTTCGCTCATCTGCCAGTTCACAGATCTTTGCTGCATATGGGGTGCAATGCATCAGTGTGCGTGCGTGTGCGTGCGAGCGCGTGTGTGTGTGCGTGCGTGCGTGTGTGTGTGTTTGAGCGAGCGAGAGAGATAGAAAAAGAGAGATTTACTGTGGAAATATGAGAAAGTGACATGGAACCTGCCTGCAAGAGACCAGGAGTAGGAATGCAAAGACACCACGTTTATTTTTCCTGGTAAGGCCCACTTCCTTCTTTCTCCCCTTCCCTGACTTACCAACGTCCCTCTAAGCTCACCTACCACCTTACACTACAAGCAGGCCTAGTCATTAGCACATCAACACCAATCAAACTATGGCTACGCTCTCCTCTTTAGCCCCATCATTCTCCCCCCTAATCTGAGACTAACCAGATAAAAAGTGCTGTAGTCAATCGGATCTTGGGATCTCCCATTTGGACACTCCCATGTGTTTCTGCCAAACACATAAAAGCAGATCGGCACCCAGGTACTTACGACCTGCACCCATCAACACCACAGGTTTCACATCTGCCTCTCTCGCTATCCCACTAATGACACACACCTGACTCTTTTCTTTCAGAGCCATGCACAGCGAGGCCAGCAAAACTGACTATGGGTTCTATGTAAGGCCCATTTACATTATCACATTACATTGCTGCTATTAAACATGGATTTCCGACATGCGACCCCTCCCAAATGTTTGTTGGGGGCATAGGAAAGGTAGTAAGTAGACAGGCCTTGCAATCTGTGTCTTCTCGGGCATGGCTTCAACATGCCTTGCCTCACCATGACACAGAGAAAGGCTCAAAGTCCGACCCCTGCATAGCAATAGGCAAGCTTTGTATCCGTAAGCAGCTTGCACAGAAGCACAAACCTCGGGTTTAACGAAGTAATACATAATAAACATGAAGATACATATGTTCAGCAAAAGAAACCTTGGTTCAGAGGTGAATGAGATTGAATGCAACTAAACCCTTGAATTTCAGCAATCACCTTTCAAGCAAGTCCACTTAACTATGCACCCCCTGTTCCACAGCGTATGAACACAATGATGGCATCACAGATAACATCACTAATTACATCAGACATGACATCACTGATGAGATCAATAATGACATCAAATGTGAAAATACTGATTCAGACAACCGTGAAATAAGTTCAGACATTTTTGTTGTACTGTCTTGATACATATTTTGTTATTTTGTTTTATTTCACTTGACAATAATAACATGAACGAAAGACTGGCACAGACGTATGATCTGATTACATGTGGCCCGTTCATGTGGAGTACGTATCAACGTATAAACTCAGTGTTCCCCAACGTGTAGCTCGGGAGCAACATGTTGCTCTCAGCGCCCTAAATTGTTGCTCTGGGCCATGATGTGGAGGCCTAGAAGGAGGTGTTATGTTATGTTAAGATCATTTATAAAGCGCACGTTCACCCATGGCTATCATGGCGCTAGCGGAGGAGAGAGGATAGCCTAGCCTAGTGTAAGCTACTAAAAGAGATAGGTTTTCAGGGCCTTTCTAAAGCTCAGATAGTTTTCACAATTTTTCAAAGCCAGTGGAAGACCATTCCAAAGCCGAGCTGCGGAGACATAAAAGGCCCGGCCGCCAATACGGCAGCGTCGAAAAGGAGGTACAACAAGGAGGCCGGCTGCAGCCAAGCACATAGAACGTGAGTGAAGGTAGTGGGAAAACGTTTCACAAAGATATTCGGCATCTTGAGCATGCAGGACACGATGGTCCAGGCATAAAGATTCAAAAACAATACGCTTGGCAACCGGCAGCCAGTGTAGTGATCGCAACACCGGAGATATATGTGCACCATAAGGGGAGCCGGTGGCAACCCGAGCAGCCATATTTTGGAGTCTTTGAAGCTGCGCTGACGGGATGAGACCTCAGTCGCAGTATAGCCAGAACATAGTCCTGGACTGTGCGAGAGTGTAGCCAAAGAGTCTGCTGTGGTTCCAGATGACTCGTTTTTAGATAAGCAGGATTTGAGTTTGTTCCCACCATGCAAATTATTTTTTCAGTAAATGTTGTTATTATACCAGTGTCATTGTTAAAACCCTGTCATCTTCAGATACTTTGCCCAGCTGACAAATGTATTAATGAGCAAAATAATTGAGTCATGTTTTGTCCTGGTGAAAATGCTCATGTTCTGTTACTTTGTACAGCTAGTGGGAGCATAATGGATAAATAGGTGACATGCATGCCCACTTACGGTTAATAAATCATTTGCAGGCACTGCGTTTTGTACAAGTCAGGTTTTTGCTGGATGCCACCATGCATTATATTTATCAAAAATATACATCATTTTAGTGTCACCAATATTTATTTTGACATAGTGTCCTAGTGGAAAAATGGTCATCGTTTGATTCTCTGCCCATCTGGCATGTGGATAATGGGCAGATAAGGTAAATGGCATGCCACATATTTCATAATTAATTTGCCCTATATTCAAATCCAATTAAATGACTGTTAATAGATTTAAATTAACCAGCCAATTAATTAATCCAAATACTTAGTTACCACCGCCACACCCCTCTATGAAATGGTCATCAAATGCTCAAAGCTTTGACCAACGATTGCCACTAAACTTTGTGTAAAATCCCTTTTGGGCAGAGAAAAGAAGCTCCAAATCCTTCAGAAAAATATTATTTTATATTCCTACCCACTTTTTCACCAATGTAACAAGCCTCGGGAGCTTTAAAATACACTATTTGCCATCACATGCCCAAAGAACTCTTAGGAGGTAACCTCCAAAGCCCCAGTGTAGTGATCTTTAAAGCCTACCATCTAATGACCAGAATTACTCAATCAATATATATTTAATCGTATTTCTCCATTAAGTTACCAACATTTAAAAACATGCATCATATTTCATGAAACTCACATAGAACAGGCTGAAAATAAAAAAGCAGCTTTAGCATATTCAAACAAGCAACATATAAAAGCCTAATCACAATTAATGATGTAAAACATAGCTCACATGCATGTCCGTGCTTACGCAAAACAGAAATGATGCAAATTTAGAGAAAATTAACCAAATCTTCATCAACTCCGATTTTGCAGGCACACTTTGTGCTTCCTCTGCACACCTTACTTTATTGAGGGGTGGGTACATTTAAACGTACCATTAGCATCAGCCTCCAGAATTCTTGGGATCTTCTTATACAGATTTCTCCTTGCCATCTTATATGTGTACTAAGTCTGCATATTAAGCTAACGAGGGAAACCTATGGATGTTTTGGCCATCTGCCGGTCTCCCCGTTGGACAAGCTCTTACTTTCAGAGCTATTTTGAGTTGACTTATTGTGCCCCAAATGTAGTTATATCCCACCCCCTATCCAAATGGACAGTGCCTTCCAACACCGCCTGCCCCCATACCACAAGTCTTTTTCTTTACCGGGGGAGGCTGCAATCGCACTTACACTGAAATCCCTTCTATGATTAACAGAAAATCCCAGATATGCATTTATAAAATGAGTACAAATTTGTAAGTGGCCTGACACCTTCAAAATGAACACCCCCAATTCATCTCATGAGGCGCTACCAGGTGTGTCTGCATGGATACTTGCTATTTGACACAGGAATGTATTTTGCAACCCCTCCAGGACATGACAGTTTGAACCACCCTAGATTTTGCTGCCACAAAAATCATGGAACAGGCCTTTACCATATATTCCTCCAGGCACTTGTCCAATCAGAATGCCACAAACTTGAAATATAAATATAAAAAAGTCCATTAATCCTTAATGATGCCCGTTCAGCTTAAAATGGTTGACCCAAGCACTGCTCTTTGAGAAGAGTAGACTTGGATAAAAATGACACTGCCACCTCATCTCTACGTTCATTTAAAAACTAGCTGCAAGTTTTCACCCTTTTCCCAAACACCATCATTTTTGTTTTCATCATATTTAATTTCAAACTATATTTCCATAGTCATTTGTCTTTAGCAGCCCCTGTTTGAGACCTGCCAGTGTTAAGTGCAAATTGGCTCTGTCTTTGGCATAAAGGGGCATGCTATACAATGTACCATTGAGTGTGGGTGGATTAAGAGAAGTACTAGAATCAGCGTCTGAAAGGAACACATTGGAGCCCACTGATATCCCTGCTTTTCTCCTTTATTGGTGGGGGGAAAACAATGTACAATTCTCTAATATTGCAAATCAAAGAGACGCTGAGATGTCTGCGTATGATAGTTGGATATGATTTAATAAACCATAAGGGGCCGCCATAAAAAGCACAAGGAACCACAATAAAATGTAAATTGTGCCACACTATGTTTTTATCAACCAAATAAAAAATGCTTTCTCTAAATTCAAAAAAAGCAAAAATAATCTCCCTCCCTTAACCTGACCGTATTTCTTCATTATGGTGCTCAAGGTGAGAAGTATTCCACTGTGCTAAGCCATCCCCTGAAACCCGTTTGAGAGGGCTTTAAGATATTGTTACTTTGAGTTCACTCCTCCAGTATGAGGAACAAACATTTGGAGAATATCCTACTGGCAATGTCCAGTAAGGAAACTGGCCTATAACAGTGCGGGGCTGGTGTTCCAGGGACTACTTGTCCAAGGAGATGGCATAATGCATGTCTGGCCAAAAGGGATTTTACACAAAGCTTAGTGGAAATCATTGGTCAAAGCTTTAGCATTTGATGACCATTTCATAGAGGGGTGTGGCGGTGGTAACTCAGTATTTGGATTAATTAAATTGGCTGGTTAATTTAAATGTATTAATTATACACAAGGTCACTAATGCCCCACTGTAATCCTAACTCCAGGGATATGTTGTTAATCGACACTTTGTTTAATGTATAGTGGATGTTAATTGTCATGTGTCTGATTTTTCATGTTGTAATATTGTGGCATATTTTATACAATGTATTGGTGTTATACCCTCCATGTTGGTTATAATCTTGGGTGATACAATACGTTTTAAAACAAGTTGTTTTAACAATGTTTTATTGAATTTGAATATGAAAATTAAAATTATTTATTCTAAAAATTTGCGTTACAAACCAAGTCCATTTTGTCAGGACCAATAGGTATGGGTCAACACTAATCATCTTCGCTTAGACAGATGAGTAATTTGATAGACTAAAGGTTGTGCACCCTTTCTCCTTTTGTGTACAAACAATAATTTAAATGTATTAACAGTAATTTAATTGGATTTGAATATAGGGCAAATTAATTATGAAATATGTGGCATGCCATTTACTTTACCTTATCTGCCCATTATCCACATGCCAGATGGGCAGAGAATCAAACGATGACCATTTTTCCACTAGGACACTATGTCAAAATAAATATTGGTGACACTAAAATGATGTATATTTTTGATAAATATAATGCATGGTGGCATCCAGCAAAAACCTGACTTGTACAAAACGCAGTGCCTGCAAATGATTTATTAACCGTAAGTGGGCATGCATGCCACCTATTTATCCATTATGCTCCCGGTAGCTGTACAAAGTAACAGAACATGAGCATTTTCACCAGGACAAAACATGGCTCAATTATTTTGCTCATTAATACATTTGTCAGCTGGGCAAAGTATCGGAAGATGACAGTGGTATAATAACAACATTTACTGAAAAAATAATTTGCATGGTGGGAACAAACTCAAATCTTGCATATCTAAAAATAAGTCATGTGGATCCACGGCAGACTCTTTGGCCATCATTCTCGCACAGTCCAGGACTATGTCCTGGCTATACTGCGACTGAGGTCTCATTCCATCAGCACCTCCCGCTAGGCCTCCACACCATAGCCCAGAGCTACTGGCCAGCAACAATTTAGGGTGCCACGAGCAACATGTTGCTCCCGAGCTACACGTTGGGGATCACTGATCTAAATGCTTCCAAGGCTTAAATTCTCTTCTTTCCCGCCTCTACCATTCCTTCTCACATTCTATGAACTTTCCTCCTGCCTCCCTTTCTTTCACATCTGCAGCCTGTAACCGAGGTGTCCTCTTTCATTCATCATTTTCCTTCTCCTCACACATTTCTAACATTGCACGCTCTTGCGTTTTCAACTGTTTAACATGTGCAAAGCTTGCCCTTTCTGCACATTTCATGCCTGTAAGCTTGCCATCACTTGGCTAGGTTTCTCACGTCTCGACTACTGTTCCTGTCTTCTGGTTGGTCTTACCGCTTCCCGTCTTGCTCTTTTGCGTTCCATCTGTAATTCCGCTATTCACGCCCTTTGCGGTATCCCTCCGTGTTCCTCTATTTCACCCTCACTCCACTGGTTATCTTTTGAACCCCGACTGCAGTTCAGTTTTCTTTCTATGGCCTGTATTTTTTTTTTTTTTTATTATTTGTGTTTCAGGTATGCAGCATTCCATTCACAATAAACAACTTATCAGTATAGCAAATATAAAAAGGAAAACAAAGTTAATTGAAGAGTATCAATGGGCACAGTGTACAACATTTTTACCCATAAAATACTATAAGCATCATTATAACTCATATTAATAAATATTTCGTTTAGATATTTCATTTAAAAGCAAGAGAGGAAAGGAGGAAAAGAAAAACATAAAGAAAAGAACAGTAGTTCGCTATTATTCTATTTGATCTATTAAAACGTTCTATTAGGAACCTTACTAATGCTAATACATAATATGATTTTTTCTTCTCTTTTTTTCTCTCCTTTCTCTTCCTTTTCTTCTATTAAAGGTTTTAATTACTTTGCAATATATTTATTGGACTACTTGAGATGAAAGTGTCTCGTTAAAATATGTACATTTTGAAATGTGTTATATTGATTGTGTTGTATTGAAAGGTTGCAACTTTTTTTTAACAAAATCAATAAAAAAAAAGTCACTGCAAATCATCTATATCCTTTTTTTCTCCCAATGTTGAAGTTTTTGTTTGATGACTCTGTAGGAGTCATCGCCGTTGAGCCATTTGTGTGACCTCGGCACAGCTTTTTCTGGAAATCTCGTTTCTATTGGAATTGCATTTCACAGTTACTGAACTTTTTTATAAAGAAATATAAACGTGCTAATGTGCACTGTCCTCCACGATTGCAAGCTCAACTCTAGCCGTATGGCACTTATAGGAACTGATCTAGGCAGTGTTAGCACTTCCCTCCAAATGCGGCCTTTCAAGCGTTACCTTAGTACAGTAGAATTCAATAAGTGGTTTCAATGAGCAGGCGCAAAGTCTGGTTTTTATGGATTTCATCAACGAGATGCTTGCTCTGACCTTATTAACCATCTTTTCTTCCTGAATGTTTAAAATATTTTAGTTTGAGATGATGGAGCCTAAATAATGAAATGTGTCATGACCTATAAAAGTCTCCATAGACATTGTCTCCCCTCTGTATCTTTGTCCTCTGTTTCTTTTGCAGGTCCCTTTCGTTCCGAGTCTCAATTTCTTTGAGCTATTCCTAAACCCCACTGTGCTCAATCCCACTTTCTGTCTTCTTGCCCCCAAACTATAGAACGCTCTCATCTTAACAAACGATTACTTTCTACCATGCTGTAACCGCGTTTCTGTTGGTTTGTTCGTTTTGTTTCATGAATTTTTGTACTGCACTTTTTAAGTGCAGCGCTTTGACAATAAGCGCCTTAAAAATAAATAAATTACAAATACAAATCACTTCGATCAAAGAGCCACTGAAACCTACCTTGAAACTAGAAGGCATCTGAAGTGTAATTCTCTACATTGTGGTCATGTTATGTTAGTAGGGTTTATACCGCGCATCGCTGCCATTTGCATGGTCTCCAGGGGCTCTGGCGGGTCTGGAAGAGAATGGGTGGGTTTTGTTAGTGGGGGAAGAGAGGGGAAAATGCACGACTGCTTTGCTCTTGTGTTGGTGTGCAGCGACTGGATGTACCCTGAGCTCTGCTTGTGGGCCAGTTTCTAGGTGATTTGTGCAAATTGCAATGAGGTGTTTGTGTCCAGAAAGGAAACCATCTTTCGAAGATGCATTGGGTATCACGTAAAAAAAAAACGATTTGAAAAACACAGAGGAGAAAACAACGAGTTTTTTAGGCCAAATTCTTGTGGGATTTGTGTACCTTTTTAAAAATAAGAATAAAGCCAATAGTTTGGGCGTTTATTGTTTCTTGCATTTTACATTATTAGTCAACAATGCAATAAATGCTGGGTCGCAGGATTCACAGTAATTACAAACATGTCTCAAGTTAGTGTTTGTTTGTAGACAGATAACACTAGTGTTGAGATGATAAAATGCAAGTATGTTCACCTTGGTGAACAGATGCCTAATTGTATGTGTCTGTAAAACCGAACTGGCAGACAATTGCTTGAATCTTTGCAAGTGGTCACTGCCCATGTAGCAACTGTATAAGTGACCATGGTGATTGTAGGGATGAGTTTGGGTGGGGGAAGCTAAAGTGGTTGGAGCTGTCTGGGGACGGAGTAGGCAGGTGTGGTGGGAAGCCAGATATAGAAATGGCAAAGTGGGTTCGAAACCCGGGTCCGCCCTTAGAAACCTCTGGGTATTAAGCGCGTTATAAATAACCTATCAGTCAATCAGGCATGGGCTGGAGTAGGGAGGTTGGTGAGAATGATATCTTTAATTTTGGTGTTGAACGTCGATGTGTGTGCATCAGTGAAACATTCCAGCACCCTACTCCTACATCGCAAACCCTTATGCAGCAACTACATCAACCTCGATGAATGTCGATGTATGTGCATCAGTAAAACATTCCAGCACCCTACTCCTACATCGCAAACCCTTATGCAGCAACTACATCAACCTCGATGAATGTCGATGTATGTGCATCAGTAAAACATTCCAGCACCCTACTCCTACATCGCAAACCCTTATGCAGCAACTACATCAACCTCGATGAATGTCGATGTATGTGCATCAGTGAAACATTCCAGCACCCTACTCCTACATCGCAATCCCTTATGCAGCAACTACATCAACCTCGATGAATGTCGATGTATGTGCATCAGTAAAACATTCCAGCACCCTACTCCTACATCGCAAACCCTTATGCAGCAACTACATCAACCTCGATGAATGTCGATGTATGTGCATCAGTGAAACATTCCAGCACCCTACTCCTACATCGCAATCCCTTATGCAGCAACTACATCAACCTCGATGAATGTCGATGTATGTGCATCAGTAAAACATTCCAGCACCCTACTCCTACATCGCAAACCCTTATGCAGCAACTACATCAACCTCGATGAATGTCAATGTATGTGCATCAGTAAAACATTCCAGCATCCTACTCCTACATCGCAAACCCTTATGCAGCAACTACATCAACCTCGATGAATGTCGATGTATGTGCATCAGTGAAACATTCCAGCACCCTACTCCTACATCGCAATCCCTTATGCAGCAACTACATCAACCTCAATGAATGTCGATGTATGTGCATCAGTAAAACATTCCAGCACCCTACTCCTACATCGCAAACCCTTATGCAGCAACTACATCAACCTCGATGAATGTCGATGTATGTGCATCAGTGAAACATTCCAGCACCCTACTCCTACATCGCAATCCCTTATGCAGCAACTACATCAACCTCGATGAATGTCGATGTATGTGCATCAGTAAAACATTCCAGCACCCTACTCCTATATCGCAAACCCTTATGCAGCAACTACATCAACCTCGATGAATGTCGATGTATGTGCATCAGTGAAACATTCCAGCACCCTGCTCCTACATCGCAATCCCTTATGCAGCAACTACATCAACCTCGATGAATGTCGATGTATGTGCATCAGTAAAACATTCCAGCACCCTACTCCTACATCGCAATCCCTTATGCAGCAACTACATGAACCTCGATGAATGTCGATGTATGTGCATCAGTGTAACATTCCAGCACCCTACTCCTACATCGCAATCCCTTATGCAGCAACTACATCAACCTCAATGAATGTCGATGTATGTGCATCAGTAAAACATTCCAGCACCCTACTCCTACATCGCAAACCCTTATGCAGCAACTACATCAACCTCGATGAATGTCGATGTATGTGCATCAGTGAAACATTCCAGCACCCTACTCCTACATCGCAATCCCTTATGCAGCAACTACATCAACCTCGATGAATGTCGATGTATGTGCATCAGTAAAACATTCCAGCACCCTACTCCTATATCGCAAACCCTTATGCAGCAACTACATCAACCTCGATGAATGTCGATGTATGTGCATCAGTGAAACATTCCAGCACCCTGCTCCTACATCGCAATCCCTTATGCAGCAACTACATCAACCTCGATGAATGTCGATGTATGTGCATCAGTAAAACATTCCAGCACCCTACTCCTACATCGCAATCCCTTATGCAGCAACTACATGAACCTCGATGAATGTCGATGTATGTGCATCAGTAAAACATTCCAGCACCCTACTCCTACATCGCAAACCCTCATGCAGCAACTACATCAACCTCAATGAATGTCGATGTATGTGCATCAGTGAAACATTCCAACACCCTACTCCTACATCGCAATCCCTCATGCAGCAACTACATCAACCTCGATGAATGTCGATGTATGTGCATCAGTAAAACATTCCAGCACCCTACTCCTACATCGCAAACCCTTATGCAGCAACTACATCAACCTCGATGAATGTCAATGTATGTGCATCAGTAAAACATTCCAGCACCCTACTCCTACATCGCAAACCCTTATGCAGCAACTACATCAACCTCGATGAATGTCGATGTATGTGCATCAGTAAAACATTCCAGCACCCTACTCCTACATCGCAAACCCTTATGCAGCAACTACATCAACCTCGATGAATGTCGATGTATGTGCATCAGTAAAATATTCCAGCAACCTACTCCTACATCGCAAACCCTTATGCAGCAACTACATCAACCTCGATGAATGTCGATGTATGTGCATCAGTAAAACATTCCAGCACCCTACTCCTACATCGCAAACCCTTATGCATCAACTCCAACAACCTCCATGAATGTCGATGTATGGGCATCAGTGAAACAGTCCAGCACCCTACTCCTACATCGCAAACCCTTATACATCAACTCCAACAACCTCGATGAATGTCGATGTATGGGCATCAGTGAAACAGTCCAGCACGCTACTCCTATATCGCAAACCCTTATGCATCAACTCCAACAACCTCGATGAATGTCGATGTATGGGCATCAGTGAAACAGTCCAGCACCCTACTCCTACATCGCAAACCCTTATGCATCAACTCCAACAACCTCGATGAATGTCGATGTATGGGCATCAGTGAAACAGTCCAGCAAGCTACTCCTACATCGCAAACCCTTATGCATCAACTCCAACAACCTCGATGAATGTCGATATATGGGCATCAGTGAAACAGTCCAGCACCCTACTCCTACATCGCAAACCCTTATGCATCAACTCCAACAACCTATGTCCAGTAAAAGGAGAAGTAGAAAGCCAAGCAGTTAATGTTTCAAATTGTTACCTTTGTGCCACCTCTGGGGTAAGAATCCGGATCGACAGGGTGCAAGCCGAAGCACCATGCTGGCTCCCTTGGTTATTTGTCACAACATTCACATTAACATTTTAAGGCTGTTTCTCCTGTGCTTTGGGAGAACACATTGATGCATTTTTCATTGACTATCTCACAATTCAGGAAAAGTGGACGCACATAAAATTAATACATTTTCCGCCACCGAGGTAAAAAACTGGCATCATAGTCAAGATCAGGTTTTTCCCACACCTGGAATACATCTTTCATCATGTACAGAACCTAACCACATGAACCATCAATTCATGGACCATTTAGACCAGTAATGCATGTTACTGCCAGTTATTTCTCAATTTGGACCAAGTGAACTCATTTAAGATTAGGGCATTATCCCACCTGAAATGTTTTTTTCAAGATAGTGAGACATAAACATTCTAATTAAGTAGCTTTTCACACAATACCGCAATATGGCCTTTCAGGTGCAATTCTACTGTTACTTTCCATTTTACAGCTGGAGCCCTTGCATGAACTCTCCAAGCAGGCCCTTACTTTTCTTTCAATTCCGGCTTCAGCTATCCTTCGATGTATTCTCTTAAACTGTACTTTACACTACCTCTCTGTCAATTTAACATCACAATTTAAAGTGTGCTCGATAGTGGTCAATGATGCAGCCTCATGTTAATGTTGAATGTTACTTGTACTGTGCACTATCACCACCAAAGTGGTCCCCTGGCGTTCTGGCAGATCTGAAAAAGGACGGTGTGAAACAGGGAGGCTGTGGGAGTGGTTAGTAGGGTGCAGTGGGAATAGGACAGTGAGATATGATGTTCTGTTGGCAGCTTCAGTTCAGTTTGCACCATTCGCTGAGCTTAGCTGCGATTTTCGAGAATGAGTGATTCCCATGTGCTGTTGTGCATGGTTATTTTTTGTTTGTATGTCGTGTGGTGAAGTACGTGCGGTTTGCTGTGCAGAGATGTGGTCATCTGAGTTTCTGTAGGAGAAGAGTTTGCACAAAAATTAGGTTTTAGTATTGGGTTAGAAAGGTTTTTTTTTCTTACCTCTTTGCTTTGGTTTCTGTTGTCGGCATCTATGACCATCCTGTGTGCTTTGATATTGTTTGGCTTCTTAGTCGGTAGGTACGTTGCGGTGTGGTAATTATCTTCTGTAGAAGTCTAGCGGGATGTGGACATGGGTTGTGGAGGTGTGTTGCCCCCCGCCCTAGGGTTAGAGATGGTTAGGTTAGGAAGGTTATGGGTCGCTCCCTTGACTTCTAGTGGGGGGTCCCTGCCTACTGTGGTATTCCTCTGTAAGCTTGGTGTTGTGTGTACATTAGAGGTCCAAAATGTCCTCCCCACGCCCACTAGTTGTGGAAGGTTAGGCAATGGATTGTAAGTCCCTCCCTGGGCTTCCTGTTTCTGCCAGAATGTATGATTCCTACTCATTCCCTTCTGATTCTGGGCTGAACAGCCAAGTTTTTTGTCGTTTTCTGAATTCTAGATGATCCCTTCAATTGCGTATGATTTTTGGTAGGAAAATCCATGTTTTAAGAGCCAGGTGTGAGAAAGATGCTCCTCTGAATTTTCTTTTATTGTATGGTTTTGGTTCTAGACGAATGTCGTTGTTTGATCCGAGTTGTCTTGCTGGATGGTAGATGGTTATTTTCTTCTTTAGGAACTCAGCTCCTCGGTCGTGGATTGCTCTGTGCGTTATGCACATTGTTCTGAACCTTATTTGCTGTTTCATCGGTAGCCAGTGCAGTATTCTGAGTGCTGGCAAATGTGTTCTCTTCATGGTAGTTTGAGCAGGAGTCTGGCCGCTGCGTATTGGATAAGACCGAAGTTTATTTAGTAGGTGTTCTGGCATTCCTAGGTATAGCCTGTTGGCGTAATCTAGTCTGGACATGAGTGTGATGACGGTGATTGTTTTGTGGGTGAAGGAGAGGAACGGTAGGATCCTTTTTACTGTGTGCAGGAGGACAAAGCATTTCTTGATTATATCATTTATTTGTGGCTCAAGTTCATTGTCCATCAGGACTCCGAGGTTCTTAACTGTTTTTGATGGTGTCAGCGCTCTTCCTAGTTCTGTTGGCCATGGGATGTAGTGGGTGTTTTTGGATATAACCATTTTTTCTTTTTTGCTAGGGTTGAGTTTGAGGTTGTTTGTGTTCATCCAGCCGTAGAGTTCCTGTAGGTCATTCTTGCAGGTTTGTGTTTTCTTCGCGTCTGTTTTGTACTTTGTAGATGATCTGTGTGTCATCAGCGTAGTTGTAGCATGTGAGGCCGTATCTTTTAATCAGCTTGATTAGTGGAGCCAAGTATATGTTGAAGAGCAGCAGAGATAGGGAGGATCCTTGTGGTACTCCACAGGTGGATTCCCTTGGGGTGGATTTGAAGGGTTTGATCCAGACGGTTTCTTTTCTATCGGTTAGGAAAGATTTAATCCAGCACAAGGCAAGATCAGTGATTCCTATTTCTTCCAATCTCCTGATGAGGATGTCATGGTTGACTGTGTCAAATCCGGCACAGAGATCCAGAAGTATTAGAGCTGTGCTTGTGTGTGAGTCTGCATAAGCCTTCAGGTCATTCCAGATTGAGAGCAGTGCTGTTTCTGTTTCTCTCATCGGTCTGAAGCCTACTTGTGCCTGGTCCAGGAGAAGATGTTCTTATATGTAATCCTGTATTGTTCTACATATGTAGGTTTCGAGCAGTTTCGCTGGATAGGGGATGTTTGAGATGGGTCTGTACTTGTCGAGGTCTTCCACGCTGCCTTCTGTGTCTTTTAGGAGTGGCTTTATGTATGCCGATTTGAATGATTTCTGGACTTTCCCTGTTAAAAATGATTGGTTGAAAAGGTTTCTATAGTGTTCCATGGGTGCTCCTTGTGTGAGGATTGATTTGTGTATGTCTGGGGGGCACGGATCTATTGGGGAGCCGGCTTTGTTGTTGTTTCTTACCAGCTTCACGAATGGCAAGGTCGGTTGCGTGTTGTGGTAGATTGGTCTGCGTTGTATGATTTGGTAGATGGTGCCGATTTTGTTCTTGAAGTGTTCTGCAAGGTCATTGTATAGTTTCCGCGAGGGAATGGGTGTGTTGTTGCAGCCGGGGGGGTTAGGAGGTTCTCATTTAGTTTATGATGTTAACCAGTTCTTTTTGAGTGTTAGCAGCTTTGGAGATTTGGTTGCCATAGAATTTCTTTTTGGCCTTGTGGATTTCCTTTTCGTATGAGCAGATATGTCGTTGGAACTGTAATTTCTCTGCCTGGTTGTATTCTTTCCTCCACTCTAGTTCAAGCGTCTTTTTTCATCTTTTCATGTTGCTGAGAATCGGGTTAAACCATTTTGCTGTTGCTCTTTTGCGTTATGGGGTGAAAGGTTTTTCCCTGGAGATGTCGTTGCTTTTTTCGTGATCCGCTTGTGTAGTAGTTCTGTTTTTTGTCAAGGTCAGCTTCGTCCAGGGCCGTTGTCTGTGATTTGTTGATTTCCAGTTGTTCTATTAGGTTACTAGCTTTGATGGTCCTCCAGTTTCTTTTCATGATGGTGGTCAGTTTGTCCGGTTGTTTTGCTGTTGTCCTGGGTAGCGTGTTTTACGAAAGGGATGATGAGCTGGTTGCTCCAGAGGATCTGTATTGGTGGTGCCGTGGTGATGTTGGCGAAGATTGCATCTAGTGTATGACCCGCTGTGTGCGTCGCGCCTTTGACTAGCTTGTGTAGTTTAATTGTCTTCAATTGTTTGGCTAGTGATATTTGTGAGTTAGTGGTTTCCTCTTCAAACCAAATGTTGAAGTCTCTCAGGATTATCAGGTGTTCCTGCTCGATGGCTAGGTTGGTAATGGCTTCTGTGAAGGTGTCCAGGAAGGTCGCATCATATGTTGGTGGGCTGTAAACTAGAACAAATTTGAGGTTTGTTTTGGGGTTTGCTGTTAGGTGAACGATTAGGGATTCTCAGTCTTCGATTCTTAGTGGTTCATCCGTTTTAATTTTCAGGTGTTTCTTGTAAGCTACTGCCAGTCCTCCTCCTCTTTTGTTTTTTCTGCTTGCCTGTGAGCACTTGAAGTTGTCAGGGTGGCAGTTGTGGAGTGTGATTTTGTATTTTTCATCTAGCCAAATTTCGGTTATGAATATGTTTTATTTTTGTGATATAGTGCATTGATTTCGTTCTTTTCTCTTGGGACATTCACTTTTTTTTCCTGCGATTTTCCAATACGTTTTTTGTCTGCTTAGAACTGCCGGTGGCATTGTGGTGCTGCGGTGTGGAGGCAGTTGCGAAGTACGGTGTTAGATATAGGGATTTTTCTCGTCTCATGACGTTTGTTCTGTTGGTTGTGGTGTTGGTAGGGGTGTGTTCTGTATTCGTGGCAGTTTCTATTGGAAGAGGGAGTGGCTGCATTGGGATTGTAAGTATAACAACCCCTTACAGGTTTGCACCCATGTCAGCTGTAGCACAACACTAGTTCCTAAAAAACGATTTATCATGTGGCAGATGATATACTGCTACCAACTCTCTCAGCCTTCGTCACAATAGCTTATAATGCTGAAAGCAAAACCTTTCAAATGAAAGCATTATAACAGCTGGGCCAGCCAGCGGCAAACACAACACCCACATTGTGCATATTATCAGGGAAGAGGGGCATTCCAATGAGACAACCCGGCCATGCACCAAATTGGTGTTGCTGTAGTGCAGAAGCCCCCAACCGCTCCCACATGCTGCAACAACGTGGAGTACATGGCCCCTCTGCCCAAAGAAAATAGAACCATTACCGCAGGAATAGAAATGTGCAAAACAAACATTCAGAAATCAACACATTTTGCCTGTCCGCGTTTTATCAGTGAACAAATCTGAAAACGAAATTGCTGCCTCAATGTACCCAGTGTATCCCCTTCCTTTTTGCTATGGCTGTTCTGCTGGGCAAAGGGGCTCCCAAGCCAATTACACTGGGCCCTGGAGGGGGAAGGCTCAGTCGCAGAAGCCGAGCTGTGGAAATGAAGGGAGGAAGTGCTTCCTTCATGAGAAAGGCGAAAGGGGGCAGCCAAAAGGCCCATTTCCCTGGCACCAATGTGTGCAGGGAGGTAACGAGGCCAAAACAAAGGGAAACACCAGGCTCATGGACCAGTGGGGGCCTGGTGCAGGTAATACTTACCTGTTAAGGGGTCACACGTGTCCCCACAACAAAGGAGAGCAAAGGAAGGCCGCCAACTGCACCGGTTAGGGCCAGGGGTCTCCCAGCTAATACAATGAGGAGTCTATATGCCCTCAGGCTAATTGTGGCCCATTAGAAGAGAGGGCAAAGGCACCCTGATCATATGTCTCTCTTCCGCACGGAAAGTGCCGCAGAAGGAAGAGCGCACCAAGTGCAGAAAAAAAACAACAACATAGGAAGAGCAGCTTCTTTTTTTTTAAATGCAAAAGGTTTCCATTATCAGTTGTAAGGGCGAGTCGAGCAGTGAAGTCAGAGCGGGCCACCAAGAGCTCCCCCTGCTGGCGGCGTTGGAAGAGGGGAAGACCGCAATACTGTGCAGAGCCCAGCAGCCTGAATGTGTTTTTCGTTTTGGTGCAAAGACCTGCGGCAGTGGGGAACAGCGACTCCCTCTGCACCCCCGTCCACTTCTCGAGAGGGGGGAAAGGTGGGGCAGACTGTTTTGCACCGACAGGCATCTGTCTCTGGGCCTCGGCAAACAGCTGGTGGCCGCCCGGGTCCCCAGGCAGCAGGGGGAAGAAACACTTGCGCCGCTGCACGCAGGCACGGCAGTGTGGGGGCGCACTTGCCGATCCTCCGCAGAAGGGAGCGTTGCTTGCGCAATTATTTCAAGATCACAGGCTGCTACGCGCAGTACAAAAAAGCACATGTTCTACGAATTCATGAACGGGGAAGGGTTTTTCTAAAGCGCCTGGAAAGCAGGGGGCAGGCACAAACAAAGGCAAGGTCACAAACCTTTCAACACGTGCAAAAGGACAATTATAATCATCCTTTTCCATGGACTGAGACACATAAATACAGCACAACAGCTTTGCGCACGTGCACTATAACAAGCGAGCAGACAGGGCTGACACACCGCAAAGTTGGCAAATGCTCTCGGTCTGGAAGAAAGGCTGCTCTTGGAATGGATTTAGGGGGCCGAATTGGCGCACAGCATTGATGCCGTGCTGAAGAAGGTCACAGAGGTCACCCCGGAGGAAGAACGAGTGAAACAGCCAGCCGGTCGGAGCAAGACGGCGAGCAACTAGAGGACCAGGGCGAGCAAAAGGAAGCGCCAGGGTGTGATCAGAGTGCCAGTAACAACGGAGGGCGATGCAAGAAGGAAAAGAAAACAGAAACCAGGTACTGTACAGATGGATTTGGGGGATTACATTAGAACAATCGTTACAATGGCATAAAGAAGGGGGGGGCAGAAGCTAGACAAATAAAAAAGAGAAATCGTAGGAACACGGGCGGCTCCAGTAGCGAAGAAGAAAGTTCAGACTCCGAGTCTGACAGCAGTAACGAGGATGATCAAGACCATGTAACAGCAGGGTCAGGGTCAAGTAGGGGTAAAGAGGGCCGAGGGCCCTCTACCCCCAAATGTGGCAGATGGACAAAAGGGAAAACTATTAACAGAAAGATTTTAAAAAATGACAATTGACTGGCATATACAGTCAAACATTAAAAAAAAGATCAGGAAAAAACGATTAATTGACATATTTCCGTTACTAGAGTATGAATAAATGGGTTATGACATAGTGAAAAAAGACAGGAAAGAGAAGGAGAGAGTTAAAAGACCTAAAGTGAAGACAACCCTACAAAACTGGGAAGCAGCTTCTCACATCCTGGCCACAATCATTATAGAGAGATTCCCAGAAGAAGGCACAGTGTTAGTGGTAAACCACCATCGGACCCTCCAAATACAGAATACATTCTGGTGATTTGGGGAGGGTGGCCTGGTTAAATTATGACAGGGAATTTAGGAAAGAGATGCAAACATTCCCAGATATAGGTTGGGAAGAGGAAGATTCTAAGTTATATATGTTTCATGTATTGAAAGAAAACACCCGACATAACATGTAGAGTAACAAGCACATGGATGATTTTTAGGGCCAGGAAGGGGGTTTTAGAGGGTACTGCAATACGCAGAAAACCCCAGGAAGTACTTCACCTCAGAACAGGTCCAAACAGCCCTTTCAGAAATCCTCCCCAGGGGGCAGAGGAATAGTCAACAGAACCTCACATATCCAGCTTCACAGAACCAAGGGGCTTCAGGGGTAACAACACAGCGCACTGTTGGAATTACGAGAAAGGTTTCTGTGGTTGGGGTAAGGAGTGTACATTTAAACACCACTGCCGCACATGTGGCGGAGACCAAGGCAGCGGAAAATGCACTAAGAACCCATCCTCCCGACCAGGCCCCAAAAACCCAGAGGGGAAAAAGACCCATTAAATTTGCATTAGAGGCATCCCTGGTTAAGTTGGACACCCTAACGCAATGGCTTCAACGTTTTCCAGATGTCACAGCCAAACGTTTTATTGAAAAAGGTTTCAGAGAGGATTTCATGATACTATTTATGGGGCAAGGCTCACGGTACATTCCCAATAACCGGAAATAGTTAGAGCGAAAATAAAGAAAGAATTGCAACTAGGCAGAGTGGAGGGTCCTTTTGACAAAATCCCTTTCAAGGAGTTTATATGCTCTCCATTGGGGCTTGTACCCAAAAAAAGAAGAAAGTGAATTCAGCTTATCCACCACCTATCCTACCCTCAGGGCATCTCAGTGAATGATGGAATTTCTGCTACGGAGGGAGCAGCTTCCAGGAAGCAGTGGACATAGTGAGATTGGCGGGAAAGAATGCACTGATAGCGAAAGCAGACATACAAACTGCGTTGAGGCTCTTGCCAGTTCATGAGAGTGCTTTCCCTGGGCTCGGTTTCCATTTTGACAGCAAATTTTATTTTGACAAATGCCCTCCCATGGGCTGTGCCCTTTCATGCTCATATTTTGAGCAAGTGATTTCCTTTCTGCACTGGACTCTACAGAAGGCACTGCCAGGGCTTTTAGTTGTCCGTTACCAGGATGACTTTGTGCTTGCAGGACCGGAAGCATCCCATTTGTGTAGCACAGCCCTTAGTAAATTTGAGAAATTCATGGCATACTTAGGGATCCCACTAGCTAGCGACAAAACATTGGGGCCAACGCAAGGGCTAGCTTTCCTAGGGATAGAAATGGATTCAGGCCAGGGGGAATGTCGCACGCCACGGGAGAAGGAAGCAGATTTACTAGACACAATCAGAAAAATAGCTAACTGAAACAAAGCGACTTTGAAGGAAATGCAATACCTAGCTGGCAAACTACATTTTGCAGCAGAAGTCATGCCACAAGGAAGGGTTTTTCCCAGAAGTCTGGAAATGAAAATGAGAGGGGCAACAAAAAAACACCATCACATAAGGCTAGGTAGCACAATCCGGAAGGATCTGGAAGTTTGGGAGCATTTTCTAAAAAATGTTAATGGTAAAGTCATCTGGTGCACGCCTGTGAATGACAGCAACAAAAGAGTCCTATTCACGGGCGCTTCAGGTGCCAAGGGTTTTGGAATTTGATTTGGTAACAAATGGTGCTCGGGGCATTGGCCGACCTTTTGGGAGGAACAGAGGATGGGCAAAAAACATCACTTTGTTGGAAATCTTTCCCATATGGATGGCTATCTGCTTATGGGGCACCACCCTGATCAATACAAAGTTGATTAGCTGGTCTGACAACATGGCAGGGGTCCACATCATAAACAAGGTGTCCACATCGGGACAGCTAGTACTCAGGGAAATAACCAAACATGCCTTGAAATACTACATTATGATAAGAGCCCGACATACTGCTGGCTAGAATAATGACGCTGCAGATGCATTATCTCGTTTTCAGCTGCAAACCCTCAGAGCAATAAATGCTCAAGCAGATTTACCGATGACGGCGGTACCAGAAGAGGTATGCTGGTACAGGTGCAGTGAGTAAAAAACCTGTACATGACCGCACCCAAGGCACGGGTGCTGCAGTCCTCAGAGCAACCTATCCAGCAGAGGCAGGTGAGCCAACGGGCATTTTCGGGGAGCTGGCAAGAAATGCATTGGCACAGAAAACTGCCAAAATGTACAGCAAATGCCTAAAAGAATTTGCTCAAATAACTAAAGTTGGTAACATCAGAGATAGCCAAGAAAGGCATGTGAATTATTTTCTTGAATGGGCATTCAAACAAAACAAGAAGAAAGTGTGGTATCATCACATCTGGCGGCCGTCACTTACTATAGTAGGTTATCAGGTGGGGGTGGGGGGGTGGACCCCACACACAGCTCACTGACACGTTATGCTTTAAAAGGCTGGCCCATACTGGAGGGTGTTAAGAAAGACACACAGCGCCCTTTAAACTTTGATGAACTAAAAACGGTAATAGACATCTTACACAAAGTATGCAATGACACATATGAGACGACATTATTCAGAGCGGCCCTCACTTTAAATTACTTTGGGGCATTTAGGATAAGGGAAATAGTGGCAAAAACCACTCTCTCTGAGAGTGCTATCCGACATCAATTTGAGCATGGAATGCAGGGCCATTAGAATAAGTGGGTCCAAGACAGATCAGCTGGGAAAAGGGAGAATAATTCATCTGTACTGCATAGACGAAAAGAAGTACTGCCCCATTTGCACTACCAGAGCATTCCTCCGCATACACCCACAACCGGGTGGGCAACATTTTAGGCCTAAAAATGGCAAGGCCCTCAGCAGGTTCCAATTACAAACTGTTCTTAAAAAAGCAATCGGGGCGGTAGGGTGGGATCCCGCAGAGTTCGTTCACATTCTTTCCGGATTGGGGCAGCAAACTCAGCTTGGATTGGAGGGATGGATGAGAAAGCAATCAAAGGCATTGGGGGATGGAAATCAGGGGTTTATAAAAAAATACATCAGGAAAGATTTAATCTAACATTGGCCTTTCTCCCCAAAGACCACCTCCCCTTCAAGTCAGCTTGGATTGTGGGCCACTCTTCTGTGGCAAGAGCAGGCAGGTGGCTCGAGGACACACAAGAGGGTCTAAATTTTCAAAGAACTATCACATCTTGGTGGGGCACACCTGGCATGAAGTGGGGGGACCTACACGACAGGTGAGCTGATCTTTTAGGGGTCCGCGACACCCCTGAATTTCTGGTAATACATTTAGGGCGCAATGATTTGACACAATTGGGCAGAAAGGCACTCTTGGCAGAAATGTGCACCTCACCTAGACGATTGCAGGGTGTTGGAGGAAGACAGAGGTCATGGTCTCTGATATACTATCTAGGCAGCACTGGCAAGGGGCAGAGTCAAATAAAGCAATAGAAATATCCAGAAGAAAATTAAACAAAGCACTAAGCAATTTCTGCTCATGCACCGTCCTCAAGTTCATCAAACACAGGGCCATTTCTTTGAATAATAAGAAATTGTTCCACCAAGACAGGGTCCATCTCTCAATAGCTGGGATGGAGATTTGACTGAGAAATATTTGGGGGACTTTCAGAAAGAAGTTGCATATAAGGGACTTTTGGGGGGACTTGAGTGGCCGTGTACCCTCTCAGGGTGGCGGAAGGGATCAGCCTTGAGTTGGCCCTAAGACAGAGCAGGGGCCCACGCACCTGATCCCATGTTCCCCAAAAAGCATATCTCACGTTGTTTATTATCAGTGCTTTTATTATGAGCATTTTGTTTGGTGTAATAAAGCCTACGGCCTATGTTTTCCCACCTTACCTTGCTTATGAGTCTGTTATTACATATGCATGCTATGTATGGGTTAGGGAGTGGTCATTTTGCTGCATACACCTACCAGCTCACTAACAGTTCCCTGCACTATGCCACTTCTAGACTTATACCCTGGACTGGATTGTTTCCTGACCTCCTAGCAACATGAAACAGGCGGTTTGGTCTACAGATGAAGCGGGCAGCAAGCGTCTAGCCAACACGAAAGAACTGCCCATCCATCGTATTACGGCTGCGACCAAGGGGAGAAAAGGCCACAAGGTCCACACAAGTCACAGGGGGAGCGGGATAAAACGGTGCATGCAGATGAAGGGGGAAGTGTGGTGGTGGACAACCCTTTGCTCCGAGACCTGGCAAGAGCAGAGTCAAACAGGGCAAGAAATAATCGGGCTCACATGGCCATAGCCAACGTGTACTCTGACACCAGGCTGCACTGCAAACTTTGCAAAAATGAGAGAAACACATAACTCAACAGAAACAATTGCAACTTGAGGCATGGAACCTGGGGCCTCTCTGCCTTACTCCAATATCTCTGGGAAACTCACTGATGTAATCAGCCACAAAACGGATGAACACAGAAGATGTAGCAACTCGAAAGGTAAAGAAATTGCCTCGAGTCTGAGCGTCCCCGCTCCACGTCAGCATTACGCAAGGGAGCTGCTTTTTGCAGATGCTTCCGCTATACCATTAGTGCCAATGTGGGTCACATTAACAGAGTTATTATTGGGAAACCATTTAAAATGTTTACATAAATGAAAGTCCCCCAGAGAGGCCATGTTTCATGTGGGAGAGAGTCGGCTGGGGATGGGGAATCCGGCAGGCCTTGAGCTCAGCCACATCCAAGGAGGCTCGCCTGTAATCCAACTCCTGATTGGACCATGTCACCTTTAACAAACGCTCATTGGTTCATATGGCTGCAGAACACCAAAATGTAACAACCAGTACACAAGTCTTTTCATTCCTAAAGCATTGCTGGTTGCTATGACAATGAAGCAATTTGTGTCCCAACTCCCCTTCTCTCTCTCTCCCTCTCTCTTACTGTAGCAATATTTTAGAAATTTGGTGGCACAAGTGCCCTCACACTTAAACAGCAAATACACAAAGAAAATATATGTCAATTCAAATAGCATCAACATTGATATTCAGTCTTTTGATAACCTCTTAGTAACCTGGGTGAACTCCCTTCCCCAAGATTCAAGGCAAACTCGGCTCCAAGGTTCAACAAAAAGAAACAGGGAAATTATGTTTGTAATACAATCTCAATTACATTTTTGATGGCTTCAATGTGTCAAAGTAAGGTTTTGTTAACCAAACTTCCACTTCACCAACATAGCAGAAGTATTATTCCCAGCCATGATGCTTTGCCACAACTTCCAGTTGTCCAAGAAGAATGATCACAATTCAAAAGAAATACAACTTCTGAAAATGTTAGTGAAACAATACTTGGTTAAACGTTTGTCTCAGGAGGATGGCTCAGGGGCAACGTGCTAGTCTTGGAAGCAAGACGATGCGGAGCAACACAGGTCCGATCCCTGGGTCCGTGCTTAGAAACCTCTGGGTATTGAGCGCATTATAAATAACCAATTATAATTATAGTTATGTGTCTCTTTGCAACATTAGGAGTCACCGTAGTTTTCTTTTTCAGGATTACTTCGCAGCACTTCTACTTCCACTTCAAAAACGTCAACTTCTACAAGAGTTTACCATGAGCGCTTACTCCTTTTCCTCATAGTATTCCACTACAATTGTGCTACTGAAGTCTTGCATCTACTAACAACCGAATACACCAGCACAGCTTCAGTACTTTGTGAGTTGTTATGACAAGATTCACTTTCAGGTCCTTCAACACCTTTAGGTAGACAAGTCACTCTTCCTCTGAACCTTCCATTTCCAGAGGGGCAGCCTCTCTGCCTTTCTTGTCTGTCTGCAACCACCTAGAATTGCCTTTATTACACACTTCTCCCTTCTTCCTACTGTCTTTGGCAATATAGGTTTAACAACTTCAAAAGAATATTTATAAGCAGCAAGTTTCCCTTACCCAACCTTGCCTTTATCCCTCTGCCTACTGTTAGCCAAAATAATGAGCCAGAAGCTTTGGTGCCACTTTCTTGGCTTCAGGTAATGCTTGCATTTTTGTATCCTAGGCAATGCCGCAGTTCCATTTGGCTTAAATTGTTCCCCGGCTTTGGAAAGGCTGGTTTCAGTTTCAATTGGGGAATACCTGATTCACTATTGGCTTGGGCATGCTTGCCCTCTCCAACTTCCAATAGCAATGTTTCAACAATTGACTTCTCTTTGCAAGCAATTGTCTGTGTTAACAAAGATTCAGAGATCACTGTTCCTTGGAGAATCATGATTAGGCACACGCGACAACTTCTTCACAGGTTTTACAAAGTTTAAAGATTAATGATTGCTTTCCGTAACAATAGCTTTCAGTAGCGTTTGCTCTTCACACAAGTGAAAGAGAATATACCGGATCACACAAGTGCTGCATTTCAAGTGTCCCATTGTTAAAAACTCAAACAACATTGCCTCGCTTCTACTCTTACGCAAGTGATTATTAAGCTGGATACTGTTGCCGGCAGTGATCACGCAAGGAATCATAACGCCAGGTTTAAATCGGCTTTTGTATTCCTTTCTCCAAGTGTTGCAAAACTTCTACGACTTCTGGCTTCACTTGGGACCCACACCCTTCCTCGCTGAAGGCGTCTCCGGTCCGGCCAATCAATTAAGGATCTCTCTCGCTCCCGAGACCCATAGCTTCATGACAGCTGCTCACCTCGGTCTCCGACACTTCTTGCTGCACAATCTCTGCAACACATGGGGAAAGACAGCCTTCCTGCACGGCTTCTGCTGCGCAGCATCTGCACACCAAAGTTTGGGGGAACAGGACCCTCACAGGATAAGCAGGTGAAATCTGCTGCATCAGAATCCCGGTGTCCCTTTGGTTCTCCCATGTCTGTCTGGATTGCCTACACTGTGCTGTCTTCTTTCTGCTGCTACTACTACTTATACTCCAGCCACAGTTCCAGCTCCTAATTACCTGAACCTGAGGGGGCCTTTTAAGCCACTCAGCTTCTCTCAGATGTGGGCTATTAGGCTTAATTGCCTGACTACTACTACAGCATAACTCTTCAGCCCTCTTCCTCGTCCCAGTACTTATGGGATTATGGAACTTGTAGTCCGCAACAACAAAGTTAGACTTTCTAACTTCTGCTGTTTGGCATATAGCCATTAAACATGTGGGATTATGGGGAAAGTTCAACAAGGGGTTTTCCCAGTCTTCCTAGCCTGTTTCCCCCCACATGTCATCTTCCTGCAGTACACCATCCTGAGGGTTGTGATCAGGAAGCAGCTGCCTTCCCCTGGCCACATGAGAAGGGTCCTAGGCCAGGTTTCTGGGAGGAATCATTACTGATTCATCACTCCACCCACACTGCAGGCCACACCCTCACCAAGGTCTTCAGCACCACAAACATCATATCCACGCTGCCTCAACGCCCCCTAACATGGACTAACCACTCAGCAATCTTTTTCTCTGTCCCACTTCCAACCATGTCCCACGCGCAAGGACATGCTTGGCTGCCACCAACCCCCACACCTATCACCCCACTCTGGAAAAAAGTCATTATCACCACAGATTTAGCAAACTCTCACCCTTGACTCATTCCCAGCACTCTTCCCTCCAGGAATACCCCTCCTCACTCCCATCAAACTCTTCGACCACTGGCAATCCAGCGCCCTAACTGCCCCTCACCCAAACAAAACAGACCTCCCAGAGATCAGACCCCCCCAGACCCAGATGGTGCACTACCAACCTCAAATATCAAAAAACCCAGAAGCACAGTCTGGAATGGACCTAGATAACCAACCCTACCCCTCAAAGCAAAATTGCCCTAGCAAGACTAACAAAAAAAGCATTCTAGGGGAACAGAAACTTTAATTCTTGCAACCCAAACAAAGAACTGCATAGAATCCTCTCTGAATTCAAATTGCCAGGCTGCTCAACCTCCCACCCCTTCACCCAACTCTCATTCCCTATGCAATGCCTAATCAGAAATGTTCAAAACATCGCCAGACATTCTGCCATCATCTCTAAAATAGAAATAATGCCCTGCCCACGTCCCATTCCCCGTACAAACCCCTTCCTGATGCAAACCTTCAGTTCTTTTTCTTCAATCTCACACCAGGAGTTCCGTGCGCTCCTTACAAAAAAGCTGCCTGTCAGGATCCCCTGAGGACCCTTGCCCGCCCTCCTTAAAAACATTCTAACTTCAACCTGTGCAGGCAGTATCGCACACTCAATCCTTAACCACTCCCTAGCATCAGGAATCTTCCCAGAAGTCTTAAAAACCTCCATCAACACCTCCTCAAAAAACCAAGGCTCAACCCAATCCTTCCCCAGAACTACCGGCCCATTTACAACACCCTCTCCATGGTCAAACTCATGGTCCGCACAGCAAACAAGCAACTCGGCCACTTCACTGAACCAAACAACCTCCTTGGCCCTGTCCAATCTGGCTTCAGACCCTTCCGAGGAACGGAGTCCTCCCTAGTGTCCGTTTGGGACAACCTGAAAAGAACAGCGAATGCTGAAGAATGCGCTGTACTCATTCTCCTTGACCTCTCTGCAGCCTTCGATACCATTGACCGCACCATTCTCCTAGACAGGCTACTCTCTTTAGGAATCAAAGACACAGCCCTCAGTTGGATCTCCACCTTCATCTCTAACTGCTCACAAATCATGCTCCTCCACCCTTTCACCTCTGCATCCCGCAGAAAGGAGAAAGTGGTCCCACTGGGAAAATCCCCTTCTCCCCTCATCTTTTTGAACCCTTTACCCGCATTCATCCGCTCCCACAATCTCACCTGCTACAATTATGCAGACGATACCCAGATCATCCTTAAAATCCCCAAATCACCAGGCTCCACGCACCAGGATCTATCATCTTGCTCTCGGACATTGACCACCGGATGACACCCAACCACTACATCCTCAACCCTGGGAAAACAGAAATCCTAGTCTGTGGGAAAATTGCGAACCTTCCCCCAACCTACCCCTGGCCCGACTGTCTAGAAGCCCCCACCCCCACCGACAAACTCCACCTCGGTGAAAAACCTTGGATGCACACTGGAATCAGATTTATCGCTCTCCCAACACATCAATTCCATATCCAGAACCTGCTTCTTCCACCATGCATCGTCAGGCGTATCTTCATATACCTCACATATCCTCACCGATTCTCTGCCATCATCTCCATCCTCCTCTCTCGCTTAGACTATGCAAACTGCCTTTATCTAGGCACACCGGCGTTCCAACTAAGGAAACTGCAAAGGATACAAATCTCTGTGGCACGCCTGCTCATTGCCCTCCCCCCCTCTCCCAGAGAACACATCAGCACTGCACAAAGAGTCCTCCACTGGTTCCCTATCGATTGACGAACAACCTTTAAAGCCATGTGCATCACTCACTGTGCCATCCAAAACACTGGCCCAGAATTCCTCCAAGTCAAACTCACTACCACCCCTCCAGGACACTCAGATCTGGCACAGCATCCCTCCTAGTTGTCCCCCATTACAACTTCACCAGACTGGGTGGATCCTCATTCTCTGTCTTAGCTTCGGCCATGTGGAACTTTTTTGCCCCTCCACATTTGCAACATTGACAAACACCTGGCATTCAGAATAGCCCTGCCTCAAAATCTGGCTCTTTCCTTCCTCCTATTGAATATTCTCACACTCTATGATGTGACTGACCTGCACACAAACACTAGACAAAACCGGACAACACACCTATCCCCCAATCCACGGTGGACGCTGGCAGCATTTGCAGCAGCACATCTTGGCAACTCAGCCCCCCACATTTCCCCACCCCATACAATGGTCCATCACTCCCCGTCCCTCCGAGCCACTGCTTAGGCTGTCAAACTAGGGAGCCCCCAGCTGGCGAGACCAGCCAATCGCACTGGACTAAGGAAAAGCGACATTGAAGATGAACTCCATCAGAATTTAATGTATGTATAAACTGCACCACGTCCATGCACTATAGAATTCAGTCAAGCAGCTCGTACAGTCGTCCACACTGAAACACCTGATATGACTCAACACGCCTGCCATTAGTAGACAGTGACAACCTATGAACTATTTTGGTCTAGCTGGGCACACATCAAGTCTCCTGCACTAGCACTCTATCCTAAACTACCTACAGCACCCGCCCACGTGGCTGACCTCTGGGCTGCTTACTGGAACCTAGCCAGTCCTCTTAAGCCCTAACCTGGCAGAATGCACATATGCATCTTAAAATTAACTCTTAGAATCTCTCATACATGGACTTCAGTCGCCGAGGGTGTTCCAACCACAAAGTGCATTGAGGCCATACAAGTGGGGAAATGACACTATATAATTGATGAATACAATACAATACAATACAATTTCCATAGCAATGACCAGGAAGTTAGTTGGACAGTGCAGCCTGGGTGAAGGAGCCCATTTCAGGTAAGTAGTTGCGGGTGAGGGGGTGGGGGTTTTAGGGGCTGGATTTGAGGGCGGGAGGCAGGGGAGGAGGGAAAACGGTTCCCATTCACCTGCGACACCCAACATTCCCCTTGCTACCCCTAAAAAAACCTCTTCATTTTTTTTTATTGAAGCTCCTGGGCTGTGGCCAGTGCCATGTGGCTCTTTGTTTCTGGAGTGAGTGGCTTTCTTATTCAGGCCTCTTAAAAACAAGGGGTTCCTGGGGGGCGTGGCCGGGAGCCGACTGTGCGGCATGGCTCCTTAGGTGCTCCTGGACGGCCCTGTCGTCGGAGTGAATTCCCCGCGGCCTGGGGCTCCCACCGAGTCGATCTTAGAATCTACAGCACTATGAAGTCCTGCTGCATCGATCGTGTGGAGTTGGCAGCGATTATATGCCATCTGAAAGCCTGGTGAGCCGTGTTCGCTCCCGTCGGACATGCGTTGGAAAATCTAAAATGGCGACCGGGCACCCGTAGCACTTGAGGCCCCGGTGGGGGGGGGGCACCCCTCTGCTTCATCTTCTGCACCCACTTTTCCGGCGAGGCACCGGGAGAAGCCCCATCCGACGGAGCCTCCTCCCCAACCCGGAGACATAATCGCCCCGCGGGGGGCTCCGGCGACTGCCAGCGGGACCCGAAGTATAGCTGAATGGCGGGACACAGCCCGCGGCTCCGTGCTCACCGAGGGCGCGGCACCCCCCAACCGGGAGGCAATCCAGCGGACCACAAAGCAGGGACCCCCTCGTAAACTTTTTCTCTGGGTAAGAGCACCTTCCGCCTCGGCCGGGTCTGGTTGGTCTGGTTGGGGAACACCCGCTTCATGCCAGCGACACCTGGGATTCAGGGGCTCGGATTGACACCGGTGAAAGCTCTTCCCGATGCTCAGAGTGGCCTTGGCGCTCCATCCTCCCATCCGGACCCCAGCGTACCCGCCTAGAGCCCTCTGCACATCGCCCCAGTGGACCCTGCATGCACTGCTGGAGCCGGGACCCACGTGGAGAGCCCCCGAAAATCTAGATCTACGTCGGGGGGCATTCCTTCATCTAAAGCAGCACCCTTGCCCGACAACAGCAGCCCTCGATCAGGCTATCCTCACCTGCGCTCCTCTTGTGCCTCCAACTTGGCTCCGGGGGGTCTTGGCCCTATTTCAATCCGCCCAACGCTTCTCTACCCCGCCGCCAGAGTCTAGCCCACCGGTCCTGCAAAGAACAAATCGCCGGGCAGCTCACAAAACCACTCTGTACTCATCCCCATCGCCCGTGCCGGTCTGAACTGACCCTCAACGGAGGGAGGCTTGCCACTCTCCCACCGATACTGGACCTGTCTGGCAGGGCTTGACCCGGGATCTATGAGTGGATTCGGCGGTACAGCAGCAGCTCCTCTCCCCCTACTCCCACCACTCGGCAGGACCATGCCAAAGAGTGGTAAATCGGTGAAAAAAACAGATATTGCAGCAATGATGTCCAACTCTGGCCAGAACAAGGCAGGCAAAACCGACCAGATCACTACCGTGACATCCAACGCTCTTCCTTCACCGGAGCAACCGCAGGCTGAGCATTTCGCCACCAAAACAGACTTAAAAGACCTTCTAGCAGCCCTTACCAAAGAGATCCATAAGGCCACGAAGGAAATCACCAAGAAGATCGCATCTCTTGACAGAAGGGTGGAGGAGGTGGAAAAGCGCACAGAGGAGGTGGAGAATTGCCTTTGTGACAACACTTTCGAACTAGAGTGTGGCCTAAACAGAATCGCAACCCTGGAAGCCAGATGTGACGCACTCGAACTCAAACAGGAGGACAGCGAGAACCGCACCTGGCGCAACAACATCCGCATCTGCGGGATCCCCACCTCAATCACTAACGCAGATCTTGAGAGCTTCATTAAAGACCTGCTCAGGTTCATTATAACCCTCGCGGACAGTGCCCCGCTGGAGATCGACAGAGTCCACCGTGCGGCACCTAGGCAAGCTTCATCCTCCCCTCCTGATGTTCTCCCCCGGATCCACTTCTTCAGGGTTAAAGAGGATATAATGAGAGAGGCCAGATCATCAAAACAAATCACTTTTAGAGGTGCAAACATCGCACTATTCCAAGGCCTGTCGAGCATAACCCTTCAAAAAAGGAGAGCCCTTCGTACCTTACAGAATGGCTTCAGGAAAAGAAAGTTCAATATCGATGGGACCACCCCACTTCTCTGTGCTTCGAGTGGGAGGGTGTGCGCAGGCAAATCCAGAACCTCAAGGAGGCAAGCCGATTACTAGGAACAAAACCCGCAGACGAGGACTTTGATCATGCTCTCAATCCCAGCCCGGCTCGCCTATATCCAACCGCTGGTCCCGGGTTGGTGGGCGACGCAGGCCCCGGGGCCCCCAGAAGCAGCATAACCCGGACTGATTGGAGGTCCCCGCTCGTCCTTCGGTTGCCGACTCTCCAGACTAAGGTCTTTCTTGTCTTGGTGATCCCCCGCAACCCCTGATTTTCATCAGCTATCCAGCTTCCCCACATCCTACACGGGAGATACTGTGATAACATCCAATACCCAGAGGGACAGCAATAGGCACGCATTCTAGAACACACCCCCAGGCCCATATGCTCTACACAGCCCCTGGATCTTTTATTCCATGACCCGGGTGGCTTCTCTGTTCACTTAGTGGGATGCAACTCCCGGCGGCGGGGCCCGCCAGTAATCCAAGGAATTAGCTTTATGGTCTCACAATTTTGGGGTGGGGGCAGTTTGGGGTTTAAAGAACTGCGAGGGGTGGCGGTTCTTTTACGTGACAAATTCCCTTTATCCAACCCCACGGTTAAAAAAGACCCATCGGGCAGATAACTTCTCATCCGGGGTCATATTGCAGACCAACCAATCACAATCGCTGGGATCTATGCCCCTAATGCAAATCAGGACAAATTCATAGCTGAGCTACTCCCCCCGCTCCTAACTTTTACTTCAGGACATCTCCTAGTTGGAGGAGACTTTAACTTAGTTCCTGACCCCATAAAGGACAAGTCCCTACCCCCATCCAAACCTGACTTCTCCCGAGCCCTTGCATTTGCTAGATTTCTCAGGGAATCGGGCACGGTTGACTTATGGAGGGTAGCCAATCCTGACATACATGACTACACGTTCTTTTCAAATGCACACGGTGGTCATTCCCGAATCGATGTGTTACTGGCCTCCAGTACCTTATTCCCTTGCCTTAGCAACATCGAAATCCATACAAGGGCATTGTCTGACCATGCACTAATCTCGGTAGACCTCTCTATCTCGGGAGGCCCAGACCCCCCTCCTAGATTCTGGAAGCTCAACGATTCCTTGTTATTGGACCAGGTGATCAGGGGCGAGGCAGAAGACTTATTGGTCAACTACTTTAAAGAAAACCAGAACCCCGAAACCCCAATTGAGCTGTTATGGGAGACCATGAAACCGGTTATAAGAGGGGTATTTATTAGCGCTACCTCTGAACAATTTCGAGTCTCCAAACTCCTCACACAATCTTTAGAGTCCAAACTTTCCTCCCTAGAAAAAGATCTAAAAACCCAATATTCCAGAAAGGCGGACAGGGAACTAAAAAAGGCGAGGAGGGCTTTGGAGATGCACTTGGCCGACCGCACTGCGAAGGCGCTGGCATACACGAAACAATTTTATTATCACAAAAGCAATAAGGCGAACCGGCTGCTAGCGCACAAATTACGAAAAACTCACACTAGAAACAACATCACTAGTCTTAAGGGGTCTGATGGGATAAGTAAATTTGTCACCTCAGACATAATTGAAATCCTGCTGGACCACCATAAAGCGGTCATGCAAGGTCCACCCACATCTCAAGAGATTAGAGTCCAACAACAGCGTTATTTGGAATCCTTTCACACCCCCAAGGTCTCTTCCCCCCTAAGCTCCCTGGAAGCCCCGATCTCCGCAGAGGAAATTCTAGATGCCATTAAATCGCTTAAGAACACCGCCCCAGGCCCTGATGGGCTAACGCCCAAGTTTTATAAATCATTCACTCACATTCTGACCCCGCAACTAGTATTGCTATTCAACTCATTTCTATCTACCAAAAAGGTAACATACTATGGCCGAATCAACCACCATCTTACTGCAGAAGCCGGGAAAGGACCCTGAGCAAGCGGCCTCTTATAGGCCAATCGCCCTAATGAATACTGATGGGAAAATCTACTCAAAGGTTCTAGGGGTCAGACTGGCTAGGATTCTTCCCGAGCTAATTCACAAAGACCAGACGGGCTTTATCCCACTCAGAGGAACACATGATAATATCAGGCGCACACTCAATATCATCGAGTCCGCGAACAGGATGAAAACTCCGTTCCTGGTAATCTCTCTCGACACACATAGGTCTCTCTCGGCCTACGTCACAACTTTATAACCTGGTTAATGCCATGTTATGTACACCCATCAACGCAACTCTGAGTCAATGGGAGGAAATCGACGAGCATCCCTATGTCCAGGGGGACTAGCCAGGGGTGCCCTCTATCTCCCTTGGAGTTCGCCCTCTCGATGGAGCCATTCGCAGCAAGAATCCGCCTCAATCCTAACATCAAGGGGGTCATGGTGGGCGGGACTGAACACAAGGTTGCGCTCTACGCCGATGATGTACTTTTCACCATCACTGGCCCAGCCAGCTCGCTACAGCCCCTACTCGATGAATTAGAAGCGTTTGGAACATGCTCTGGGTTCAGGGTGAACTCTGTCCTTCCGATCAACCTCCCGAGGCGCCAGGGAAACACCTTATGTCCTGAGTTTCCAATCCCATGGGCCGACACCTCGCTGGAATACCTGGGCGTCCAGATCCCCATATCCGGCCTACTAATCTACAAACACAACTTCCCTCAGCTGTTTAAATCACTACGCGCAGATCTGAAACGGTGGGATAAACAAGAAATCTCGTGGCTGGACCGGGCTGCCGCGGTAAAAATGAACTTACTCCCCAGAGTGTTGTACCATTGCCACGCGCTCCCAACTCATATTCCGGAAGCGGATCTTGCCTCCCTACAACGGGATATCATGAAATTTATCTGGGGGGGGAAAGACCTCGCATTGCTAGGAAAATAATGATCCGCAGCCGACAGCTTGGCGGTCTGGGGGTCCCTGACATCTCTAGATATCGGCGCGCAGCTCAACTCACGCACGCTTACACTTGGACCCGCTCAGTAGATCGCCCAGCCTGGTTGCAACTGGAGGAAGCATGGTGTAAATTCCCCCTTTCTGACTTGCCTCACATCCAATCTCAGAAAACCCCACCAGCAATGTCTCTGCTTCCAGCAACTTGTAACACAGTGTACTGTTGGAAAGCTGCAAACAGAAAATGGGGAATCAAAACCTGACTGGGCCCACTAACCCCTATCTGGAGTAACCCGGGCTTCTCCCATGGCCTTTGCATCCGTAGCTTTGCCAAGTGGCCGGAGGGCAGCCTCCACAAAATCTCAGACTTCTTAAAGGAAGGCCAACCGCTTACCTTTGAGGACTGCAAGGCGAAGTTCAATATCACCGAGGAGGAGCGATTCCGATATACTCAGATCCGGCACTGGATCTCACAACGCTCCGTCAGAGAACGTGGCTCCAGGGACCTAACTCCCCTCGAACTATCACTGACAGCATCCCCTCCAAAAGGTAAGATCTCCACTCTCTACAAACTCCTAGAAAAAGCCAACCCTGAAGCGAAGGAAAGGTACATGCTGAACTGGGAGAGGGACTTGGGCCGCTCACTGGAGCCTGATGTTTGGGACAAAATTTGGTCAAGACTCCATAAAAGTACCCAATGTGTTACCAATAGGGAAGGGGGATATAAAGTATGCTTCAGGTACTATATCACACCAACCCAACTGCATAAAGCGGGCGCATGGCCCTCACCGAACTGCTGGAGGGGGTGCACGCAAGAGGGCTCGCTTTTCCACCTCCTATGGGACTGCCCTAAGGCGGCGCACTATTGGAAGGGGGTCCTGAGGCATGTCCGAGCAATAACAGGCCTGAAGATCCCGTGGGACCCCGGAATAATTTTGCTGGGTGACCCGGGGGAGGCGGATGTGCCGATGTCAGGAAACGCTGCTCGCCTTTGCACTCATCTATTATTGGCAGCCAAAATTGCCCTCGCTCGTCTCTGGAAGCACCACGAGGGCCCCTCTATCCCGCTATGGTGGGCCAAGTGTTGGGACATTGTTCCTGCAGACAAAACACTGCAATTCGCCTGGGCAACCTCAATCCCTTCCAGAACACTTGGGCCCCATTCATGGACTACGCAGACCGTTACCCGGCCCTTACACTAAAGCCGCCTAGCGTCCGCTGGCTGAACTGAACTTTGCATGGACGCGGACTGGTCCAGTATAAAGATATTTCCCCCTCTTGCCATTTTCCCGCCCAAACACTGCTATGAATGAGTTGCATACTAAATTCCCTCTCTTATTATCTATTCCTTCCACTGTAATGAACTATTCCACCACAATCATGTGCTAACTCCGATGTCTACTGTTTAATTTGTTTCTTTCTTGTTGTCACTGATTAATACTTGAATAAAATGTTTATTTTGAAAAAAAAAGAACAAGGGGTTCCACAAGTGTAACACTTTGAGCAGTGATCTAAATAAGAAAGAGTAGGAATAACAAACAATCTGTCTTTCTGGAATTCTATACAATAATTGCTACATTCATTAAAGGTTTATTTCAGACACACTTCAGGGGCTAAGTCACTGATTTAGTCTGTTCTTAAACACCTCAAATTCACAATGCAGACAAAAACATTCCAAAAGCATTTAGAGTAGAATAAGCATCAATTTCTGACTATGTATTTAGCTTTACACAAGTTGCAGGTATAGCATGTTTTATTCTGCTGTTGACTCTGTTACGATCATCACAAGACATTCCATCTCGGTGTCCTCGATCACATGACAACATCCTTGTGCCTAAAAGCTTGTGTACAGTGTAGAAATGTTTAAGCACAGCACATAAAGTGGCCCCTGATTTAATTGTGCCACAATTAATGCTGTGCTGTAATGTGTCTATCTTTCCTATCTCCATGGCATGCTGTTCAGGATGTTTGTTTGCATGTATGGGGTAACATGTGCCCAGAGTACAGGATGCCGTGTGAGTGCGCTGCTTTCCCTGCGCTACTCTATTAATACACAGTTATGAACCTTCCTAATGGTATGTATTTTGCCAACCTCTAATGCCTGAAAAGTAGATACACGCAGGCTTCACATGTGGCCAACTTTACACCAGACCTGCAGGTGAACTGGCCTGCTGTTAAATCTCAGTTACCAGTTGAATGGTATCCACTACAGAGTGTAATTTGCTTTCTGGCTGACAACATTCATACATGCAATAGCTAATTTTGCTATAGCCAGTAAGATAGCTCAGTGGGTCGAGTGCTCAATGCTGCAATGTGTGTGTGATCGGCAGGTTCGAATCACGGCAAGGCCAACTCAACCTTTCATCCTTCAATGTTTGATGAATGAGTACTAACACAGGTTGAGTGATATTGTATGTATATTTGTTATATATAAAGCGCTTAAGTGCAAGTGCTATATAATAACACATTATCATCATTTGATCTTGGACGTCTGCTTACATTCACAGAAATGTGGTAATATGGGCCTATACACACTCATATTAACGATACATATGGTGATCCATTCTTGTATAAAATGTATATCACATTACAGTGATATTGCAACCATATTTGTTCGTAGTGTACTTGGGAACAATGCTATGTAATGCCACTTCCTGTTTTGTGAAGGGGTGAAAGATCGCGTTCCAGCGCTTCCTGTGATGTCACTTCGGGGTAAGGTCAAATTTCATCACTTCCTGTGAGGTCATCAGAGGCCGTGAGATGTCACTTCTGCTACACGTGGCATTTTGGTGAAATGACATCCCTGACAATCCGATTGGCTGCCTGCTCCCTCAAATGATGCCAATATGGTGGGACAGCAGTTTGCATAGTTGGTGTTAGGCAACCATGGAGCAAATTAATAGTGTTAACAGACAGTCCTGGGTGAGCAGGGAGCAAGTATAGTGGGATGGCAAGGAATGCACTTGGCAGCCATTATCCTAGAGAATCAGATCAGCAAGCAAACATCCGGCATTTAGTCTAATGTACCTAGGGCTGCAGGAGGGTATCATAGGGGGTAGCCAGTAAGATAAGGCGGGAGTGTAGTCACATTTAACTACAGTTTTGAAATCAGTTAATACAGTGGGGAAATAACCGGTGTCAACCATGGAGCAGCACAGTGTGAACAACTAATCTGGCCAAGGAATGAGCAAGTAGTTCAGCTGGGAAACCAAAGTACAAGATCCAGTTGGGGAGACAACTAATGAGGGGGCGGGGTAAGCAACTGGTGGGACAGTTGGCACTATGAAAACAGTGGTTCCATGTGTTAATATCGCGGCAAAAATGGCACCATAGAAGAATGGCGTCAGTTTTTTTGCAGCGATATTACCCCATGGCACCTGCGGGCGACACCCCTGCAACCCCCATATTTTTTTTAAGGGAGTGCGGGAACACCCCCTCTCCCATTTAAACTTAATATTAACCCCATCCATAATGTCACCTATGCCGTTTCCCGACGACTATATATATGGCAATACCAAAATAGTGAGTTGATTAGTACCATGGTAAAGGCAGGTGGCCTAGGTCAGCTATGGAGCTTTTATGGAAGTTCAACAAAAGTTGTAATATCATCCCTTACCTGAGCAGTGATTGGTCAGAAGGGACAGGATAGGGGTGACAGCTCATAGAAGCAAACATGCGCTATCCTGTGCCTTGCCCCTTTGCCGGAAGCCATGGGAAACTCAAATATGAGGCGACTATCGGGTCACTTGGCCCACGAAGGGCGCCAATCCAAAGCCAGCAAGTTTGAGAGCAAAGGCTCGGAAGGGGCTGGGACCAATATATGGTAAGAGGAGGCGGGATCAAGGAAGCAAAATAGTCAACCCATCTTAAAAATAAATGGAAGGGCCCAAAGAAAGAGTCCAAAACTCAATAAAGGACTGCAGGCGCCCTTAATCCGAGCATTTTGTGCTAAAGGTTTTGAACAGATTGTGTACCGAACCGATCTATGCGGATGGTTTTGTTCTTTAAAAATAAAACTGAAATTGTTGGAGCGGAAGCTACTGAGACAACAGCAAAGTACATGGGTAGACCTAGTTACTTGCCACAATGACTACTGTACTCCTGCTCCATCATCCCCTTCCCTGCTTCCCTATGGGGCCAGGACCAGAGCATTCTGCGCTGCAATGCAGTCATTAAAGTGGAGAGGGGCATGAATGTGGCTCTCGTTGCACCTATCCCACTCTCATCTCGACGGCAGAGAAATGAAAGGTGCACATCCTTCCTGGCCCCATCGTCAGTGTACCAAAGAGATGAGAAACGCTATTTAGACCCTATCCTGATGGCGTCACCGAGGAGATATGTTTGCAGTCAATGGAGCAGGTGGACTGACTGTGAACCATGCAAAAGCTGATGACGCCTCGACTGAGACTATGACAGATGCGATAGACATGAAACACATATGCACTCCTGCACGAAGCTACGCAGACACTTAGATTAAATTGCTCACAGACACAAAGAACATGCTTATGACACACTTAGATAATGGACGGATACATCTTTGCTATGCAGTAACTGCAAGTCGCACAAGAATACATATAACCTGCTTGCTGACGCTAAATGGCACTAACAAGAGCAGCCATGTAAATCAAGATGGAAGCAACAGCACATTGAAGTGCATGGAAGGCACTGAAAGGGCTCGAGAATACAGGGAGACCGTGACATGCTGATTTTGCAGAGATGCGCAGACCAGGCTGTCAGTGCAGCCAGTGTGCATATTCTTGCCAAGGACACTCAGGGAGAGAATGTTTCACATTAGCAGAAGAGATAGGACACCTGCATGTGTAAAAGCTGAAAATCCTCATAAATGCAAGCAGGAAAATCAAGTTTGTGGTTCACACACACGTGACTTGAACCTGAAAGACAAAGTCTTTTCATTCGAGCCAGGCGGGGACCGTTGTTCCCATTCAATCAAAGGCAAAATGATACAAAAGTAATACCAGGTTCAAAGCCTTTCAACCAATACCTGGCAACTCTCGCCCACTGCATTGCCATTTTCTGATCCAATTTTCAGTGCTATGCTGATGACACAACTCATTTTCAGGCTTCGCTTGGCCACCTCTTCTCCTTCTCTCATCTCAGATTGCCTATCTGCCATTCAGGATTGGTGTGCCGCCAATGATCTTTGTCTGAATGCCAGCAAGACGGAGATCCTCCTCATCAGCACACATCCACCCTCCTTTCCCCTCACTCTCTGGCCATTCTCCCTTGGCCCTCCTCCTCCCCCCACCTGCGAGGCTAAGAACCTTGGGGCCATCTTTGATTCCACGCTTTCCTTCTCTGCCCATATCTCTGATGTCTCTAAAAAGTCAAACTTCCTCCTGCACCTCATCAGAGGTATTATGCCTTTCCACTCCTTCCCCCAGAAGCTCCCTGTCTCCCAAGCCCTGGTTCTCTCTAGGTTGGATTATTGTAACAGCCTCTTTCTAAATCTACCTGCTTCTACTCTCTGCCCTTTGCAACTTATCCAGAACAGTACTGCAAGACTTGTCCTTGGCATCAAGCCCTGGGATCGTTTCTATCGCCCTATCTCTATCACTCCTTTCCTGGGCAAGCTCCTGAAGAAACTTGCCATCTCAGAGCTTAATCTCCATGCCGAATCTGTTGGCAGCCTTCATCACCATCAGTCTGGCTTCAGAGCTGCCAGAAGCATGGAAACTGCTCTCCTGAACATCTGTGAGGACCTGCTCTCGAACCTTGACTCTAACATTCCATGTGTTCTCATTTTGCTTGATCTCTCTTCTGCCTTTGATACTGTCAACCTGTCATGACCGCAGCCTCCAAGGAGTCAGGTTTAGCCCAACTGCCTCGGAAGCTGGGTCGCAACTTCATTTCCAGGCACCCATCGGCTCCCATAGGGGCCTTATGGACCTTGTCCTGGCGCAAGTGGCGCCAGGCTCATAAGGGGACCCAGTCCCAGCACAGGACGTGCCGGGCTCATGATGTAAGGAATGGTGCTTGGGTGGACCTACCTGCTGCAGACCATGCTGCTCACTCACCTGCAGGATGAAATCCTCATCCATCCATGGCTGGAACTACTTTACCTTCTGGGTGTGGCCAGCACCACTCCCTGGGACTGGATACTGGAACTATTATGGAAGCTGGGACTTCTTACCTGGGCGAGGCTGCTGTGGAAGGAGACACCTAAGCACTCCAGTAAGCTATTTAAACCACGCCCGATCAGAGCAACGTGCTTCGCGTTATTCTGCAATAGCAGCAGGACGCTCACCGTGTCAGCTCCAGAGAATCTTCAACTTCTGCATCTGGGGAAGAGAAATCTGCAATCTTACCTTCCGAAATACCATCTTCGTCTTCAGCAGCATCTGAAAAGGGAAAAGAACACCAGGTTAGCACGAGATAACAACCAGCGCAGCACTTACCCAGTCCATCGGTGCATCTCAAGCCACGGGCTGCAGCTTTCCATTTTTCCGGCACCCTGTGGAAGCAAAGACATTGGTTAGTAAACCTCCGTGAAACTTTCCTTACCTGCGCTGCATTCTTCTCGCCTCCGCCGACGCTGCTACTCGCATCTGCAAAACAAAAGGACATCATTAAGAAATACAAAACTCCATCTATACGCACGTGTTTTGGGCAGCGCTCATCTTTCTCACTCCTCGGTGCATTCCTCGACATCCATTTTTCTACCCAGCTGCTTCTGCGACCTGAAAAAGGAAAAGAGACATTAAGAAGTGCTTTTAACTTCGAATTGACATTTTCTACTTACTTGCCTGCAATACCTTCGCCATTCCATCGCTCTCCGGACCTCCATATTCAAGCAACCGCCGTTCGTGCTGCTAACAACGGCCTAGCTTCAAATCTTCATCCTCTGCAACCAAGAGGCTGGACAATTAACCAGTGAAGTAACTGGCTTCGGCGCCCCTGCACAGACGCAGGATGGAGAGCTCCGCTTTCACCTACATAAGGTGAGCACATTTAGCCTACGAACTACTTGGGAGTACCAGGAAGGGGAGGCAGCTTACCCAGTCAGGCTTATATATCCATATTAACCCCTTGCTCTCATAATTGCAGACACCTCACCCTTCAGATCAAGATCTCAGTGAGGAAAGGGCCTTTCCAGGGTGGCATTCGAGGCCTGCGCGTGACCCTAGAAGACTCCGAGAACCCCCAGCCCAGACCTGCGCCTCCGAGGGATTCAGGTGAGCGTTACAGAACGCGAAGCCTACCGCAATTTTCCCACCCAGGCGCAATGGAAACCTCAGACACAGATCAACTGGCTCAATTGCTTGGGGAACTAAGGGCAGAAGTACACGCATCTCGCCAAGAAACAAACGCTTTACGAAGGGAGTTGATCATTGCCAAGGAACGGACGGATGATCTGGCCAGACAGTTGCTACAGGCTCAAGCGGGACAGACCCCACTGCCTCCCTATGGAGGGGGCGGCACTCCTACAACCTCAAGTAATCCGGTGCAATTTAATCTGCCAGGGAATGTGCCTTTGGCCCCGCCCGAACGTTTTTACGGTGATCCAAAGCGATATGCAGTATTCATCAATCAATGCCGCTTGCACTTTCTGTGTAGACCCGCCGCATTCCCAACGGACCAAGCCAAGGTAGCGTTTGTACTTTCCTATCTTAGCGGTAGTGCTGCAGATTGGTCCATTCCTCTCGTGACACAGGATGACCCGCTCCTCTATAACTTTCAAGACTTTCAGACCAATATGGAAAAGTTGTTCGCAAGACATTCACAGGGGCAGGCCTTGGACAATGAACTCCTGTCACTCAGACAAGGTAATCAGGATCTCCTGGCTTACATAGCGTCCTTTAATAGACTGGTGGTTGAGACCAGGTGGCCTGAAGATAAGAGAATCACGCTCTTCTACAGAGGTCTACGTGGGGAGCTTAAAGACGTTTTAGCACAGGTGGTTAATCCGCCGCAAGACTGTTCAGATTATATCGACCTAGTAGTCCAATTAGATCATCGGCTACAGAACAGGAAGACCGATCGATCCAGATTTGAAACCCGGGTACTTTTAAGACCTCAGAGCTCCGCTAAAGGGAATGACTCCATGGAACCAATGCAAATAGGAGTAGTAAAAGGACCATTAACTCAGAAAGAACGGGAAAGAAGAAGGCAATTACAGCTGTGCCTATACTGTGGGAATTCTGGACATTTCCTTCGTGATTGCTCAGTGAAACCGGTCAAGAAGACCGTAGGAGTTTCTGATAAAAATGCTGAGAAACTGGAATCGGGAAACGACCACGCCCGACAAGCGTAGAGGTCCGCTTGCCGAGCGTTAAAACCAGTTCATTGACCTCGCATTTGGTAATGCCTATGGTCCTCATAAGTCCCAATAGACCAGATCGCATGCATGCTATCAAAGTATACATTGATAGCGGAGCAATCGGTAATTATGTGGACCAAGACTTGGCTATCAGGATGGATCTTCCCCTACGTCCCAAGATGGTAAAGGACGTAATCACTACAGTGGATGGTACTGAAATAGCTTCCGGACCAGTTTCTCATACCACCATGGAGGTAACGTTGTTATGTCAAGACGGACATCGGGAGAAGATCGTGTTTGATGTAATCAAGGCCCCGCAGTTTCAGGTGATTCTGGGAATGCCTTGGTTGGAAAAGCACAATCCTCAGATAGACTGGCGAGCCAAGGGAATTCGGTTTCCAGAATGCGCTTCAACCTGTTATCCTCAGCCCGAAATCAAGCTAGCAGCCATCACTTCCGAGGACCCCCGATTACCTCTGGAATACCAAGAGTTCAGCGACGTCTTTCAGAAAGATCAAGCCAACACCCTGCCTCCGCATCGGTCATACGACTGCCAGATAGACCTAATACCTGGGTCCACCCCTCCATGCAGTAGAATATATGCCCTCACTGAACCAGAAAACCTCCATCTCAGGCAATACTTAGACCAGTACTTGGCTAACGGATTCATCCGCCCCTCGAAATCCCCGGCTTCCTCAGCTTTGTTCTCCGTCCCGAAAAAGGAAGGTGACCTAAGAACTTGTATCGATTATCGCGCCCTGAACCAGATTACAGTCAAAAACCGATACCCGTTGCCCTTGATTCCTGAATTATTGGACCAGGTAAAAGGCGCCTGCATATACACAAAGTTAGACCTCAGAGGAGCTTACCACTTGGTACGCATTAAGGCGGGCGACGAATGGAAGACGGCCTTTCGCACTAAATATGGATTATTTGAGTATCAAGTAATGCCCTTCGGACTATGTAACGCACCGGCCGCTTTCCAGTTTTTCATGAATGATGTCCTCAGAGAACTTATTGATGTGTGCGTAGTCGTTTATATTGACGACATCCTGGTATACTCAGCCTCAGAAACTGATCATCGTAAACATGTCACAGCGGTTTTACAGAGACTTCGCCAACACCGCTTGTTTGCTAAACTGGAGAAGTGCACCTTTCACGCAAAGGAAGTGGAATTTTTAGGGTTCATCTTATCACCCAACGGAGTTCACATGGACTCAAGAAAAGTGGATGCTATCACCAAATGGCCTTCCCCAACTTCCGTGAAAGGTGTACAGAGCATGCTGGGCTTCGCTAATTTTTACCGAAGGTGCATTCCTGAATTCTCTTGGGTAGTCCAACCTATCACGGCTCTTCTGAAAAAGAATAAAAAATTCGAGTGGACTCCAGAAGCCGAACAAGCCTTCCAAGAATTAAAAGCCAAATTTATCTCTGCTCCAGTCTTAAGGCATCCCCGTCCAGAACTTCCCTACATCGTCGAGACAGACGCTTCCAGTCTTGCAATGGGGGCGGTGCTGTCACAAAGAGACCCCGAAACGCACCAGTTACACCCTGTAGCCTTTTGGTCTCGCAAATTTTCGGCTCCTGAGATCAACTACACAATTACGGACAAAGAACTCTTGGCAATTAAGTCCGCCTTTAAGGCCTGGCGGCATTATCTTTTGGGAGCCCGGCACACAGTAACTGTAATCACGGATCACCGTAACCTCCAGTACCTGAAGTCAGCTAAAGCTCAATCTTCGAGGCAACTACGCTGGGCTTTATTCTTCGCAGAATTCGATTTTGTAATCACATATCGACCAGGCGTTAGGAACGGAAAAGCAGACGCCCTTTCCCGGATAGGGGTAGACGAACTTACAGCTAATCCGGAGCCGGTGCCAATAATTCCTGAACAAAAGATACTAGGAGCAATCAACACACTATCCCTCGAAGAGATTAAAGCAAGGGTCAATCAACTCATAACTCCCGAAGATTCATCGAATTGGCAATTGAAAGGAAAGGATTTTACAATAGATCAGAACCTATTGTATTTCCAAGGAAGACTATTCTTACCCTGCGCTGACTTACAAAAACAGGTCATCACCTGCTACCATGATTCTCTAATGGAAGGACATCCTGGAGTTGCCAAAACCTCAGAGAAAATTAAAAGGCATTTTTGGTGGCCATCTTGGAGGAAAGATGTTAAAGAGTTTGTGGCTTCTTGTGGTATCTGCGCACAAAACAAGAGTCAGAAGGAAAAACCAGCAGGATTACTACGTCCAATAGACATTCCACCAGGCCCTTGGCACACGCTCTCGATGGATTTTATCACGGATTTACCCCCTTGCTCCGGATACAACACAATTCTAGTGATCGTGGACCTTTTTTCAAAAATGGCTCATTTTATCCCACTGAAGGGTTTACCTACAGCTTCCATTCTAGCCCGAGAATTTCTTGAAAACATTGTCCGGTTGCACGGTTTCCCTTCAGTACTAATCTCTGACCGAGGGAGCCAATTTATTTCCCATTTTTGGCGGAGTTGTTGTCGTTTAGCACAAATTGATGTACGACTTTCCACCAGCCATCACCCTCAAACCGACAGGCAGACTGAGAGAACTAACCAAACTTTAGAACAATATCTGCGCTGCATGTTGCATGAATCCGAGGGTACTTGGAAGGATGTCCTTTGGATTGCTGAATACGCTTACAATAATTCAATCCATTCTGGGACGGGAAAAACCCCTTTTTTCCTGCTGTATGGAAGTCATCCTCGAACCTCAAATCTGGACCCACCTCAAGCTCTCGGAACACCTGCTGTTGACCATCTGCATTCGACGATAACTCAAGCATTTAAAGAAGCCACAGCTCATCTTCAACGCTAAAGAATCATACAAAAAAGGAGCAGACCAACATCGAAAAGAGGCTCCTCAATATCAAAAAGGAGATCAAGTCTGGCTGTCCACTAAACATTTATCTTTAAAAGCGCCACGCACCTTCAACCCAAGATATTTAGGACCCTACTCGATCACGGCCGTGATTAACCCGGTGGCTGTCAAACTAGAATTACCTACTCGAATGAAGATACATCCTGTCTTCCATGTTTCTCTCCTGAAACCTGTGCAACCCGGAACCCGTTTGACTAAACCTCCTGAGCCAATCCAAGTTGACGGAGAATCCGAATTTGAAATTCGAAACATCTTGGACTCCAAAATTTCCAAATCAAAACTATACTACCTGATTGATTGGAAGGGATATGGACCCCAGGAGAGATCTTGGGAACCCTCAGAATATGTACATGCACCTCGTCTAGTCCGAAAATTTCATCGGGCTTTTCCCAACAAGTCAAAACCTCCGGAAAAGACAAGCTTGGGAGGGGCCTTGAGGGGGGGTGCTGTCATGACCGCAGCCTCCAAGGAGTCAGGTTTAGCCCAACTGCCTCGGAAGCTGGGTCGCAACTTCATTTCCAGGCACCCATCGGCTCCCATAGGGGCCTTATGGACCTTGTCCTGGCGCAAGTGGCGCCAGGCTCATAAGGGGACCCAGTCCCAGCACAGGACGTGCCGGGCTCATGATGTAAGGAATGGTGCTTGGGTGGACCTACCTGCTGCAGACCATGCTGCTCACTCACCTGCAGGATGAAATCCTCATCCATCCATGGCTGGAACTACTTTACCTTCTGGGTGTGGCCAGCACCACTCCCTGGGACTGGATACTGGAACTATTCTGGAAGCTGGGACTTCTTACCTGGGCGAGGCTGCTGTGGAAGGAGACACCTAAGCACTCCAGTAAGCTATTTAAACCATGCCCGATCGGAGCAACGTGCTTCGCGTTATTCTGCAATAGCAGCAGGACGCTCACCGTGTCAGCTCCAGAGAATCTTCAACTTCTGCATCTGGGGAAGAGAAATCTGCAATCTTACCTTCCGAAATACCATCTTCGTCTTCAGCAGCATCTGAAAAGGGAAAAGAACGCCAGGTTAGCACGAGATAACAACCAGCGCAGCACTTACCCAGTCCATCGGTGCATCTCAAGCCACGGGCTGCAGCTTTCCATTTTTCCGGCACCCTGTGGAAGCAAAGACATTGGTTAGTAAACCTCCGTGAAACTTTCCTTACCTGCGCTGCATTCTTCTCGCCTCCGCCGACGCTGCTACTCGCATCTGCAAAACAAAAGGACATCATTAAGAAATACAAAACTCCATCTATACGCACGTGTTTTGGGCAGCGCTCATCTTTCTCACTCCTCGGTGCATTCCTCGACATCCATTTTTCTACCCAGCTGCTTCTGCGACCTGAAAAAGGAAAAGAGACATTAAGAAGTGCTTTTAACTTCGAATTGACATTTTCTACTTACTTGCCTGCAATACCTTCGCCATTCCATCGCTCTCCGGACCTCCATATTCAAGCAACCGCCGTTCGTGCTGCTAACAACGGCCTAGCTCCAAATCTTCATCCTCTGCAACCAAGAGGCTGGAAAATTAACCAGTGAAGTAACTGGCTTCGGCGCCCCTACACAGACGCAGGATGGAGAGCTCCGCTTTCACCTACATAAGGTGAGCACATTTAGCCTACGAACTACTTGGGAGTACCAGGAAGGGGAGGCAGCTTACCCAGTCAGGCTTATATATCCATATTAACCCCTTGCTCTCATAATTGCAGACACCTCACCCTTCAGATCAAGATCTCAGTGAGGAAAGGGCCTTTCCAGGGTGGCATTCGAGGCCTGCGCGTGACCCTAGAAGACTCCGAGAACCCCCAGCCCAGACCTGCGCCTCTGAGGGATTCAGGTGAGCGTTACAGAACGCAAAGCCTACTGCAATTTTCCCACCCAGGCGCAATGGAAACCTCAGACACAGATCAACTGGCTCAATTGCTTGGGGAACTAAGGGCAGAAGTACACGCATCTCGCCAAGAAACAAACGCTTTACGAAGGGAGTTGATCATTGCCAAGGAACGGACGGATGATCTGGCCAGACAGTTGCTACAGGCTCAAGCGGGACAGACGCCACTGCCTCCCTATGGAGGGGGCGGCACTCCTACAACCTCAAGTAATCCGGTGCAAATTAATCTGCCAGGGAATGTGCCTTTGGCCCCGCCCGAACGTTTTTCCGGTGATCCAAAGCGATATGCAGTATTCATCAATCAATGCCGCTTGCACTTTCTGTGTAGACCCGCCGCATTCCCAACGGACCAAGCCAAGGTAGCGTTTGTACTTTCCTATCTTAGCGGTAGGGCTGCAGATTGGTCCATTCCTCTCGTGACACAGGATGACCCGCTCCTCTATAACTTTCAAGACTTTCAGACCAATATGGAAAAGTTATTCGCAAGACATTCACAGGGGCAGGCCTTGGACAATGAACTCCTGTCACTCAGACAAGGTAATCAGGATCTCCTGGCTTACATAGCGTCCTTTAATAGACTGGTGGTTGAGACCAGGTGGCCTGAAGATAAGAGAATCACGCTCTTCTACAGAGGTCTACGTGGGGAGCTTAAAGACGTTTTAGCACAGGTGGTTAATCCGCCGCAAGACTGTTCAGATTATATCGACCTAGTAGTCCAATTAGATCATCGGCTACAGAACAGGAAGACCGATCGATCCAGATTTGAAACCCGGGTACTTTTAAGACCTCAGAGCTCCGCTAAAGGGAATGACTCCGTGGAACCAATGCAAATAGGAGTAGTAAAAGGACCATTAACTCAGAAAGAACGGGAAAGAAGAAGGCAATTACAGCTGTGCCTATACTGTGGGAATTCTGGACATTTCCTTCGTGATTTCTCAGTGAAACCGGTCAAGAAGACGGTAGGAGTTTCTGATAAAAATGCTGAGAAACTGGAATCGGGAAACGACCACGCCCGACAAGCGTAGAGGTCCGCTTGCCGAGCGTTAAAACCAGTTCATTGACCTCGCATTTGGTAATGCCTATGGTCCTCATAAGTCCCAATAGACCAGATCGCATGCATGCTATCAAAGTATACATTGATAGCGGAGCAATCGGTAATTATGTGGACCAAGACATGGCTATCAGGATGGATCTTCCCCTACGTCCCAAGATGGTAAAGGACGTAATCACTACAGTGGATGGTACTGAAATAGCTTCCGGACCAGTTTCTCATACCACCATGGAGGTAACGTTGTTATGTCAAGACGGACATCGGGAGAAGATCGTGTTTGATGTAATCAAGGCCCCGCAGTTTCAGGTGATTCTGGGAATGCCTTGGTTGGAAAAGCACAATCCTCAGATAGACTGGCGAGCCAAGGGAATTCGGTTTCCAGAATGCGCTTCAACCTGTTATCCTCAGCCCGAAATCAAGCTAGCAGCCATCACTTCCGAGGACCCCCGATTACCTCTGGAATACCAAGAGTTCAGCGACGTCTTTCAGAAAGATCAAGCCAACACCCTGCCTCCGCATCGGTCATACGACTGCCAGATAGACCTAATACCTGGGTCCACCCCTCCATGCAGTAGAATATATGCCCTCACTGAACCAGAAAACCTCCATCTCAGGCAATACTTAGACCAGTACTTGGCTAACGGATTCATCTGCCCCTCGAAATCCCCGGCTTCCTCAGCTTTGTTCTTCGTCCCGAAAAAGGAAGGTGACCTAAGAACTTGTATCGATTATCGCGCCCTGAACCAGATTACAGTCAAAAACCGACACCCGTTGCCCTTGATTCCTGAATTATTGGACCAGGTAAAAGGCGCCTGCATATACACAAAGTTAGACCTCAGAGGAGCTTACCATTTGGTACGCATTAAGGAGGGCGACGAATGGAAGACGGCCTTTCGCACTAAATATGGATTATTTGAGTATCAAGTAATGCCCTTCGGACTATGTAACGCACCGGCCGCTTTCCAGTTTTTCATGAATGATGTCCTCAGAGAACTTATTGATGTGTGCGTAGTCGTTTATATTGACGACATCCTGGTATACTCAGCCTCAGAAACTGATCATCGTAGACATGTCACAGCGGTTTTACAGAGACTTCGCCAACACCGCTTGTTTGCTAAACTGGAGAAGTGCACCTTTCACGCAAAGGAAGTGGAATTTTTAGGGTTCATCTTATCACCCAACGGAGTTCACATGGACTCAAGAAAAGTGGATGCTATCACCAAATGGCCTTCCCCAACTTCCGTGAAAGGTGTACAGAGCATGCTGGGCTTCGCTAATTTTTACCGAAGGTTCATTCCTGGATTCTCTCGGGTAGTCCAACCTATCACGGCTCTTCTGAAAAAGAATAAAAAATTCGAGTGGACTCCAGAAGCCGAACAAGCCTTCCAAGAATTAAAAGCCAAATTTATCTCTGCTCCAGTCTTAAGGCATCCCCGTCCAGAACTTCCCTACATCGTCGAGACAGACGCTTCCAGTCTTGCAATGGGGGTGGTGCTGTCACAAAGAGACCCCGAAACGCACCAGTTACACCCTGTAGCCTTTTGGTCTCGCAAATTATCGGCTCCTGAGATCAACTACACAATTACGGACAAAGAACTCTTGGCAATTAAGTCCGCCTTTAAGGCCTGGCGGCATTATCTTTTGGGAGCCCGGCACACAGTAACTGTAATCACGGATCACCGTAACCTCCAGTACCTGAAGTCAGCTAAAGCTCAATCTTCGAGGCAACTACGCTGGGCTTTATTCTTCGCAGAATTCGATTTTGTAATCACATATCGACCAGGCGTTAGGAACGGAAAAGCAGACGCCCTTTCCCGGATAGGGGTAGACGAACTTACAGCTAATCCGGAGCCGGTGCCAATAATTCCTGAACAAAAGATACTAGGAGCAATCAACACACTATCCCTCGAAGAGATTAAAGCAAGGGTCAGTCAACTCATAACTCCCGAAGATTCATCGAATTGGCAATTGAAAGGAAAGGATTTTACAATAGATCAGAACCTATTGTATTTCCAAGGAAGACTATTCTTACCCTGCGCTGACTTACAAAAACAGGTCATCACCTGCTACCATGATTCTCTAATGGAAGGACATCCTGGAGTTGCCAAAACCACAGAGAAAATTAAAAGGCATTTTTGGTGGCCATCTTGGAGGAAAGATGTTAAAGAGTTTGTGGCTTCTTGTGGTATCTGCGCACAAAACAAGAGTCAGAAGGAAAAACCAGCAGGATTACTACGTCCAATAGACATTCCATCAGGCCCTTGGCACACGCTCTCGATGGATTTTTATCACAGATTTACCCCCTTGCTCCAGATACAACACAATTCTAGTGATCATGGACCTTTTTTCAAAAATGGCTCATTTTATCCCACTGAAGGGTTTACCTACAGCTTCCATTCTAGCCCGAGAATTTCTTGAAAACATTGTCCGGTTGCAGGGTTTCCCTTCAGTACTAATCTCTGACCGAGGGAGCCAATTTATTTCCCATTTTTGGCGGAGTTGTTGTCGTTTAGCACAAATTGATGTACGACTTTCCACCAGCCATCACCCTCAAACCGACGGGCAGACTGAGAGAACTAACCAAACTTTAGAACAATATCTGCGCTGCATGTTGCATCAATCCGAGGGTACTTGGAAGGATGTCCTTTGGATTGCTGAATACGCTTACAATAATTCAATCCATTCGGGGACGGGAAAAACCCCTTTTTTCCTGCTGTATGGAAGTCATCCTCGAACCTCAAATCTGGACCCACCTCAAGCTCTCGGAACACCTGCTGTTGACCATCTGCATTCGACGATAACTCAAGCATTTAAAGAAGCCACAGCTCATCTTCAACGCTAAAGAATCATACAAAAAAGGAGCAGACCAACATCGAAAAGAGGCTCCTCAATATCAAAAAGGAGATCAAGTCTGGCTGTCCACTAAACATTTATCTTTAAAAGGGCCACGCACCTTCAACCCAAGATATTTAGGACCCTACTCGATCACGGCCGTGATTAACCCGGTGGCTGTCAAACTAGAATTACCTACTCGAATGAAGATACATCCTGTCTTCCATGTTTCTCTCCTGAAACCTGTGCAACCGGGAACCCGTTTGACTAAACCTCCTGAGCCAATCCAAGTTGACGGAGAATCCGAATTTGAAATTCGAAACATCTTGGACTCCAAAATTTCCAAATCAAAACTATACTACCTGATTGATTGGAAGGGATATGGACCCCAGGAGAGATCTTGGGAACCCTCAGAATATGTACATGCACCTCGTCTAGTCCGAAAATTTCATCGGGCTTTTCCCAACAAGCCAAAACCTCCGGAAAAGACAAGCTTGGGAGGGGCCTTGAGGGGGGGTGCTGTCATGACCGCAGCCTCCAAGGAGTCAGGTTTAGCCCAACTGCCTCGGAAGCTGGGTCGCAACTTCATTTCCAGGCACCCATCGGCTCCCATAGGGGCCTTATGGACCTTGTCCTGGCGCCAGTGGCGCCAGGCTAATAAGGGGACCCAGTCCCAGCACAGGACGTGCCGGGCTCATGATGTAAGGAATGGTGCTTGGGTGGACCTACCTGCTGCAGACCATGCTGCTCACTCACCTGCAGGATGAAATCCTCATCCATCCATGGCTGGAACTACTTTACCTTCTGGGTGTGGCCAGCACCACTCCCTGGGACTGGATACTGGAACTATTCTGGAAGCTGGGACTTCTTACCTGGGCGAGGCTGCTGTGGAAGGAGACACCTAAGCACTCCAGTAAGCTATTTAAACCACGCCCGATCAGAGCAACGTGCTTCGCGTTATTCTGCAATAGCAGCAGGACGCTCACCGTGTCAGCTCCAGAGAATCTTCAACTTCTGCATCTGGGGAAGAGAAATCTGCAGTCTTACCTTCGTCTTCAGCAGCATCTGAAAAGGGAAAAGAACACCAGGTTAGCACGAGATAACAACCAGCGCACCACTTACCCAGTCCATCGGTGCATCTCAAGCCACGGGCTGCAGCTTTCCATTTTTCCGGCACCCTGTGGAAGCAAAGACATTGGTTAGTAAACCTCCGTGAAACTTTCCTTACCTGCGCTGCATTCTTCTCGCCTCCGCCGACGCTGCTACTCGCATCTGCAAAACAAAAGGACATCATTAAGAAATACAAAACTCCATCTATACGCATGTGTTTTGGGCAGCGCTCATCTTTCTCACTCCTCGGTGCATTCCTCGACATCCATTTTTCTACCCAGCTGCTTCTGCGACCTGAAAAAGGAAAAGAGACATTAAGAAGTGCTTTTAACTTCGAATTGACATTTTCTACTTACTTGCCTGCAATACCTTCGCCATTCCATCGCTCTCCGGACCTCCATATTCAAGCAACCGCCGTTCGTGCTGCTAACAACGGCCTAGCTCCAAATCTTCATCCTCTGCAACCAAGAGGCTGGACAATTAACCAGTGAAGTAACTGGCTTCGGCGCCCCTGCACAGACGCAGGATGGAGAGCTCCGCTTTCACCTACATAAGGTGAGCACATGTAGCCTACGAACTACTTGGGAGTACCAGGAAGGGGAGGCAGCTTACCCAGTCAGGCTTATATATCCATATTAACCACTTGCTCTCATAATTGCAGACACCTCACCCTTCAGATCAAGATCTCAGTGAGGAAAGGGCCTTTCCAGGGTGGCATTCGAGGCCTTCGTGTGACCCTAGAAGACTCCGAGAACCCCCAGCCCAGACCTGCGCCTCCGAGGGATTCAGGTGAGCGTTACACAACCATACCATCCTGCTCAGCCGTCTCTGTGATAACCTGGGTATCACTGGTCAGGCTCTGGCTTGGCTGACCTCTTTCCTCTCAAATCGACCCTCCCAGGTACAACTGGGGTCTTTCCTGTCTGACATCTTTTTCTCTACCTGTGGTGTCCGCCAGGGTTCTAACCTCTCTCCCTGGCTGTTCAACCAGTATCTGGCACTTCTCGCCCACTGCATCGCTGCTCTCTGCCCCAACTTTCAGTGCTATGCGGATGATGCCCAGCTCATTTTCAGGCTACCCTCGGCCTCCTCTTCTCCTTCCCTCATCTCTGACTGTCTTTCTGCTATCCAGAAATGGTGTGCTGCCAACGATCTCTGCCTTAATGCCAGTAAGACCGAGATTCTACTCATTGGCACACCCACTCCCTCCTTCCCTGCAGCTCTCTGGCCGGCCTCTCTTGGCCCTCTTCCTGCTCCTACCTGCAAGGCAAAAAACCTTGGGGTCATCTTCGACTCCACACTCTCCTTCTCTCCTCATATTTCTAATGTTTCTAAGAAGTCACACTACCAGCTGCACCTCCTCAGAGGTATCCTTCCTTTCCTCTCCTTCCCCCAGAAGCTCACTGTCTCCAGAGCCCTGGTTCTCTCGAAGCTGGACTACTGTAATCTTCCTGCCTCTACTCTCCGCCCTCTGCAACTCATCCAGAATAGGACTGCGAGACTTGTCCTTGGCCTCAAGCCCAGGGACCGTATCTCTCCAGGACTGAAATCGCCACACTGGCTCCCTGTGGCTGCGAGGATTAAGTTCAAAACCCTCTGCATTGTCCACCAGGCCTTCTGGGCCTGGGGCCAAAATACCTTCAACTCTCCCTTCCTAAATAAATTCCTTCTCGAGCAGTTCGCTCATCCGCCTCCAACTCCCTCAGGGTCAGCCGCTTCTCCAAGCAACGAGTTGGGAGGAGATCTCTCTCTGCAGCAGAGGCCTCCCTCTGGAACAGCCTTCCTGCCTCCCTGAAATTTGAGGAGAACCATCTCCGGTTCCGGAAGCACCTCAAAACCTTCCTCTTTGCTTCTGCTTTCTCTCCCCATCTCCCCTGCTAAATCACTGAAACTGTACTGAATCAGCAACTGGGCCACTCACCAATCTCGGTCCTTGGCCCAGCCACTCTCCCCTGCACTGCCTTCCTGGCAACCCCTGCACTGCGGGACTGTCTCTGTATCCCTACAGCCCCCCTTCCCAGCACTTGTCTGCACTTATCTTGCACTTGCCACCAGCTGGCCCTTATTTATCTTGTTCGTTACTAACCCTGTACTGCACTTTCCCCTCTCCCTTTCCCCCTCGCACTTTTCCCTTCCCCCCTACCCATGCACTTGCGCGATCTGAATGACACCTGGACTAGTAGGATCGTTGTCTGTCTCCCCTTGTTCCCCCCTCCCTGCCTCGTCACGCCTTGAAACACTTGTGTATAGGCGCGTTACAAATGCCATGCCATATCATATCATATCATATCATATCATTTATTTGATGTTTTATTTATTTGTATTCCTTTTGCTCAGCACTTTCCACTTCTCCCCCCACTCCCATGCACTTTCCTCTTTCCCTCTCCCATGCACTTGCTCATTCTCAATGGCACTGGGCCTAGTAAGAATGTTGTTTTGTTCTCCCTTGTGCCCCTCCATTGCCATGTCGCACTCTGAAACACTTGTGTGCGAGCGTGATACAAATAAAATATCAAAAGCCAAATGTTCTGTCTCAAAGCCTAAAGGATCAGAGATGGTACCTTATTGGGTACATATGGCAACTTTGGGGCTGTTCTCACCACCTTGAATAGCTGCACAAGGGCTGATAACTTTCCAAAGCACCAAGGCTGAGAAGATGCTCTCTAACCAATCCTTGCTCACCTTTCACGCTAGCGCACACTTTGTTGCACGGCCCAATGGCAGCGCACTAACCCAAAATGCCTGTAGTTTCAAAATTTAGGAGGTGGTCACAGGACAAGCCACCAGATATGGTTTAACCAATATGGTTACTAACCCCATATACATTCCATATGTAGCCTACCTCACTAACCAATACCATTCCACCTTAGGTTTTCGCAAGGTATCATTATTCCATGATATCACACTGCAGCAAAACCCCAGGTCAAGAGAAAGAATTGCAGAATGCTGCGTTGTCCATAACTTGATCCCTCATAAGAAAGCTTTCAATAAACAGTACTGTGTCACATTGCAGAGGATTTCCTGAGGCCCAGCCCCTCTTGCTTGTAATTGGGGAGATGAACAATACCTTGCCTTACTTCAGGTGGTAGCAGAGGAGGGTCGCAAGACCCCCGCCAAATACTGTTTTTCCCTGCTGCATGCCTGAAGGTATGCGTTGTGACCATTGAGGACCAGACCATTGAGCACGCATGGAAACAGACTGTCGTCAGGAGCCCCCTTGGTGAAATTACTGCCTGCTCCCCATGGGATGCGGAGCAGACTGGCAGGGAGAGTGGCAGATTGTGAGGGTGTCCGAGGGCCTCAGCGGATCCAGAGTGTATGAGTCCAACAATTTGACAAATATTAAGGGGGCGAGAATTGTTGTGTTGTGGTTTGTTTTTGGTTTCTACATTATTTATGAGTGATTCCCTTTTTCTAGGCGTTAACTAGGTTATGGATGATGAGATGACTCCCTATGGCTCGGCGTTAGCATAGATTGCAGAAGGTGGTACCTTATTGAATTTTATAGAAAAAGTAAAAATTGAAAGAAAAAACTGGTTACACCCCTTCAACATTTGTGCAAGTCCCTTCCACGGTATCAGGACAAAATCTACAAGTATAGCGCAGAATGGACTTGTGATACTGAGGTCAAAATGGCAAAGTCATGGCCCTGAAAAAGCTTGCTTTCGAAATATGTGCGGCAACACATGACCACATATTTACCACGTATTTACATGCTGCGTGTAAGGGAAAGAAACTGAGCAGTAGATTAGCAATATTGCAATTACTGAAGATGTTTGAGGACAAGAAAAAGGACCCACCCAAGAGGGAATGGATGCTCAACCACCAACATGCAAGGGGGCAAAGCGCCCACGGTTGCTCCTCCTCAAACCACAGACCCTCCGATGGGAGGCCAGGGATTTTACCCCTTGAAGGAATTAAAAGCAGCAGCAGGGTATACTAACCCTGTGTATGCACCTCCTACATATAGTAGTGAAGACACACTTAGTGGTGCTAAGCTGCTGAATAAGAAAACAGGGACTATCATTAATGAATGCAAATAGCACAGCGACCTGCAAGCGCTGTTGACGGGCGGGTGACAAAAGGGACTCAGGGGTGTCATGGAGACGATGAGGCGATAGTTCCACCTAATGAGTGAATAGGAGGGCAGATACTGCTCAAACTAGACAGAAGAGGTGTAACAGAGCCCAGAGTCCCATAGGAGGCGGATACGAGAAATAGAGAAGGCGACGACACTAGCAGTGGGTGACATGAAGAGCTTACATGCCGCCATTCTTGGGGAGGTAGCCGACGATGTTCTGAAATGGGCAGGATATCCCAGAATGACATCTGAGAACACAGCACTGTTTAATAACTGCAGGGCAGCCGTGGCAGGATCCGAGGGTGCAGTACTCGGACACAAGCACAATTAGAACCCTGGGCCGGTGAATACCCTTTTCCTATTGGTCAATTTGCGAGCTATAAGAAACGGTATAGCTCGCAGTTTCATTATAGCCTGCAAATTTGCCCTTTGCTTTCTTCAGCTCCGAACGTTGTGCATGAACAGTGATTCGCCCCCCCCCCCTCTAGTGGACAAAGTGAAAATTAAATTTTCCTACAATACCGTCCTTTTTCATTTAACCCTTTAAGTGCCATGGGTATTTCTCCCCATTGCCAGGGCCTTTTTTGGTGATTTTGGTATGTGGCCATTCAATGGCTTGTAACTTTTTTCTTACATGAGATATCTCGGCCAAATTTGGCTCCTTTTCTTCCCACATGTAGGCGGTCGAAACGCCACCCAGGAATCCCAGGTTGCTGTAGGGGGGTGAGAGAAAATAAGGAAAAAGTGCGAAAATTTTGGGTTTTTTCAAAAAATGCCAATAAAATGATGTACAAAGAAGCCTGTGGTTTTTTCCTTGTAAGAGCTAGGAACAAATGGTTTGCTGTGCTGAGTTCCCCAATGTCGTAGCTTTCAGGAACAGGTTGAGTGGAAATGGAAAAAAATTATTTTGATGTGGTTATCAACCGTTTTGTGAGAGGTAGGCGATTTTTGCCATTTTTGCCAATTGGACATGCATGGACGGAATGGAAGAAAAGGGCAGGAAAGCCAAATTGGAGGACAGAAAGGCATATATTTCTGAAAAGTAGACAAAATTCCAAGTTTAGGAAGGGGCGATTTGCATAGGTCAGGCAATAACTAGATAGGGGAAACTGCCATCGAATGGGGGAAAAGCGGGAAAATGACTGAAAAAAAAGGTATGTGTTGGACATGGTTGGCTTGGTACGGCAATGGCTTCTATGAATTTTGAGAAAATCAATGCTCCGCTACATTCCCACGACTCTTGCAGTTAGGAGAGCATACCAATTTTGTAGTGTTTTTACAAAACAAGCAATACCACAAGCCAAACACTGAGCCATGGTACACAGGAGTTTTACGCTCACGGCCTGACCAGACGCACTTAGCATGTGTAAATTGGGAAAACCAATGAGGTGAGGAACGGCAGCCATACATTTTTTGAAAGAGCACAGGCTGACCTTTTCAAGGGTAGGTGACTTGTGCAGGTTACAAAAGTGTATGGTGGATAAAGCAGCGACTAAATGTAGGTCACATTTGGGAAAAGAAAAGGTTGTGAGACAAAGGGCACCAGCAAATGGGTCAAAACGTTATGAAAACCACACAAACACAACACATGGCATACTGTCCCGCGTTCCCACAGGTGTCCCGATGAAAACGGTACCCCACATGTGTGGGTGCACCTACCTGGCCGCCAAGGAGAAAGCCTAAAACGCAAGTAACCCCAAGTCTGTTTTCAGAGCGAAATCTCAGACATTCTGCCGACCGGCACAACGTACAGATATGGGCCTCGGGTGTCCAAGCCACCGAGGAAAACAGGGAACCCCATGCATTTCCGAAAAGAGGACACCCGTGGGAATCCACAGAGTTATGATTTGCGCACATCGCCCAAGATTTTATTACCCAGACAGCCCCGCAAAGTCCGAAATGTGGGGAAAAAAACGCTTTTTCCGCACATTTCGCTCGACTCACCCATCGAAACACTCCCCCACAACACATGGCCTACCGTCACTCGTTCCCACAGGTGTCCCGATGAAAACGGTACCTCACATGTGTGGGTGGACCTACCTGGCCGCCAAGGGGAAAGCCTAAAACACAAGTAACCCCAAGTCTGTTTTCAGAGCGAAATCTCAGACATTCTGCCGACCGGCACAACGTACAGATCTGGGCCTCGGGTGTCCAAGCCACCGAGGAAAACAGGGAACCCCATGCATTTCCGAAAAGAGGACACCTGTGGGAATCTGCAGAGGTATGATTTGCGCACATCGCCCCAGAATTTATTACCCAGACAGCCCTGCAAAGTCCGAAATGTGGGGAATAAAACGCTTTTTCCGCACATTTTGCTCTACGCACCCATTGAAACACGTCCCCAACAACACATGGCCTACCGTCACGCGTTCCCACAGGTGTCCCGATGAAAACGGTACCTCACATGTGTGGGTGCACCTACCTGGCCGCCAAGGGGAAAGCCTAAAACACAAGTAACCCCAAGTGTGTTTTCAGAGCGAAATCTCAGACATTCTGCCGACCGGCATAACGTACAGATATGGGCCTCGGGTGTCCAAGCCACCGAGGAAAACAGGGAACCCCATGCATTTCCGAAAAGAGGACACCCGTGGGAATCCGCAGAGGTATGATTTGCGCACATCGCCCCAGAATTTATTACCCAGACAGCCCTGCAAAGTCCGAAATGTGGGGAAAAAAACGCTTTTTCCGCACATTTCGCTCGACGCACCCATCGAAACACGCCCCCAACAACACATGGCCTACCGTCAGGCGTTCCCACAGGTGTCCCGATGAAAACGGTACCTCACATGTGTGGGTGCACCTACCTGGCCGCCAAGGGGAAAGCCTAAAACACAAGTAACCCCAAGTCTGTTTTCAGAGCGAAATCTCAGACATTCTGCCGACCGGCACAACGTACAGATATGGGCCTCGGGTGTCCAAGCCACCGAGGAAAACAGGGAACCCCATGCATTTCCAAAAAGAGGACACCCGTGGGAATCCACAGAGGTATGATTTGCGCACATCGCCCCAGAATTGTTTACCCAGAGAGCCCCGCAAAGTCCGAAATGTCGGGAAAAAAACACCTTTTCCGCACATTTCGCTCGACGCACCCATCGAAACACGCCCCCAACAACACATGGCCTACTGTCACGCGTTCCCACAGGTGTCCCGATGAAAACGGTACCTCACATGTGTGGGTGCACCTACCTGGCCGCCAAGGGGAAAGCCTAAAACACAAGTAACCCCAAGTCTGTTTTCAGAGCGAAATCTCAGACATTCTGCCGACCGGCACAACGTACAGATATGGGCCTCGGGTGTCCAAGCCACCGAGGAAAACAGGGAACCCCATGCATTTCCAAAAAGAGGACACCCCTGGGAATCCGCAGAGGTATGATTTGCGCACATCGCCCCAGAATTTATTACCCAGACAGCCCTGCAAAGTCCGAAATGTGGGGAAAAAAAACGCTTTTTCCGCACATTTCGCTCGACGCACCCATCGAAACAAGCCCCCAACAACACATGGCCTACCGTTACGCGTTCCCACAGGTGTCCCGATGAAAACGGTACCTCACATGTGTGGGTGCACCTACCTGGCCGCCAAGGGGAAAGCCTAAAACACAAGTAACCCCAAGTCTGTTTTCAGAGCGAAATCTCAGACATTCTGCCGACCGGCACAACGTACAGATATGGGCCTCGGGTGTCCAAGCCACCGAGTAAAACGGGGAACCCCATGCATTTCCGAAAAGAGGACACCCGTGGGAATCCGCAGAGGTATGATTTGCGCACATCGCCCCAGATTTTATTACCCAGACAGCCCCGCAAAGTCCGAAATGTGGGGAAAAAAACGCTTTTTCCTCACATTTCGCTCGACGCACCCATCGAAACACGCCCCCAACAACACATGGCCTACCGTCACGCGTTCCCACAGGTGTCCCGATGAAAACGGTACCCTACATGTGTGGGTGCACCTACCTGGCCACCAAGGGGAAAGCCTAAAACACAAGTAACCCCAAGTCTGTTTTCAGAGCGAAATCTCAGACATTCTGCCGACCGGCACAACGTATAGATATGGGCCTCGGGTGTCCAAGCCACCAAGGAAAACAGGGAACCCCATGCATTTCCGAAAAGAGGACACCCGTGGGAATCCGCAGAGGTATGATTTGCGCACATCGCCCCAGAATTTATTACCCAGATAGGCCTGCAAAGTCCGAAATGTGGGGGAAAAAAAAGCTTTTCCGCACATTTCGCTCGACGCACCCATCGAAAAACGCCCCCAACACCACATGGCCTACCGTCCCGCGTTCCCACAGGTGTCCCAATGAAAACGGTATCCCACATGTGTGGGTGCACCTGCCTGGCCGCCAAGGGGAAAGCCTAAAACACAAGTAACCCCAAGTCTGTTTTCAGAGCGACATCTCAGACATTCTGCCGACCGGCACAACGTACAGATATGGGCCTCGGGTGTCCAAGCCACCGAGTAAAACCGGGAACCCCATGCATTTCTGAAAAGAGGACACCCGTGGGAATCCTCAGAGGTATGATTTGAGCACATCGCCCCAGATTTTATTACCCAGACAGCCCCGCAAAGTCCGAAATGTGGGGGGAAAAAACGCTTTTTCCACACATTTCGCTCGACGCACCCATCGAAACATGCCCCCAACAACACATGGCCTACCGTCACGCGTTTCCACAGGTGTCCCGATGAAAATGGTACCTCATATGTGTGGGTGCACCTACCTGGCCGCCAAGGGGAAAGCCTAAAACACAAGTAACCCCAAGTCTGTTTTCAGAGCGAAATCTCAGACATTCTGCCGACCGGCACAACGTACAGATATGGGCCTCGGGTGTCCAAGCCACCGAGGAAAACAGGGAACCCCATGCATTTCCGAAAAGAGGACACCCGTGGGAATCCGCAGAGGTATGATTTGCGCACATCGCCCCGGAATTTTTTACCCAGACAGCCCCGCAAAGCCTGAAATGTCGGGAAAAAAACGCTTTTTCCGCACATTTCGCTCGACGCACCCATCGAAACACGCCCCCAACAACACATGGCCTACCGTCACACGTTCCCACAGATGTCCCGATGAAAACGGTACCTCACATGTGTGGGTGCACCTACCTGGCCGCCAAGGGGAAAGCCTAAAACACAAGTAACCTCAAGTCTGTTTTCAGAGCGAAATCTCAGACATTCTGCCGACCGGCACAACGTACAGATATGGGCCTCGGGTGTCCAAGCCACCAAGGAAAACAGGGAACCCCATGCATTTCCGAAAAGAGGACACCAGTGGGAATCCGCAGAGGTCTGATTTGCGCACATCGCCCCAGACTTTATTACCCAGACACCCCCGCAAAGTCCGAAATGTGGGGAAAAAAACGCATTTTCCAGACATTTCGCTCGGCGCACCCATCGAAACACGCCCCCAACAACACATGGCCTACCGTCACGCGTTCCCACAGGTGTCCCGATGAAAACGGTACCCCACATGTGTGGGTGCACCTACCTGGCCGCCAAGGGGAAAGCCTAAAACACAAGTAACCCCAAGTCTGTTTTCAGAGCGAAATCTCAGACATTCTGCCGACCGGCACAACGTACAGATATGGGCCTCGGGTGTCCAAGCCACCAAGGAAAACAGGGAGCCCCATGCATTTCCGAAAAGAGGACACCTGTGGGAATCCGCAGAGGTATGATTTGCGCACATCGCCCCAGAATTTATTACCCAGACACCCCCGCAAAGTCCGAAATGTGGGGAAAAAAACGCATTTTCCGCACATTTAGCTCGGCGCACCCATCGAAACACGCCCCCAACAACACATGGCCTACCGTCCCGCGTTCCCACAGGTGTCCCAATGAAAACGGTACCTCACATGTGTGAGTGCACCTACCTGGCTGGCAAGGGGCAAGCCGAAAACGCAAGCAACCCCCAGTCTGTTTGCAGAGGGGAATCTCAGCCATTCTGCCGACCGGCACAACATACAGATATGGGCCTCGGGTGTCCAAGCCTCCAAGGAAAACAGGGAACCCCATGCATTTCCGAAAAGAGGACACCCGTGGGAATCCGCAGAGGTATGATTTGCGCACATCACCCCAGAATTTATTACCCAGACACCCCCGCAAAGTCCAAAATGTGGGGGAAAAAAACGCATTTTCCGCACATTTAGCTCGGCGCACCCATCGAAACACGCCCCCAAGAACACATGGCCTACCGTCCCGCGTTCCCACAGGTGTCCCAATGAAAACGGTACCTCACATGCGTGAGTGCACCTACCTGGCTGGCAAGGGGCAAGCCGAAAACGCAAGCAACCCCCAGTCTGTTTGCAGAGGGGAATCTCAGCCATTCTGCCGACCGGCACAACATACAGATATGGGCCTCGGGTGTCCAAACCTCCAAGGAAAACAGGGAACCCCATGCATTTCCGAAAAGAGGACACCCGTGGGAATCCGCAGAGGTATGATTTGCGCACATCGCCCCTGAATTTATTACCCAGACACCCCCGCAAAGTCCGAAATGTGGGGAAAAAAATGCATTTTCCGCACATTTCGCTCGGCGCACCCATCGAAACACGCCCCCAACAACACATGGCCTACCGTCACGCGTTCCCACAGGTGTCCCGATGAAAACGGTACCTCACATGTGTGGGTGCACCTACCTGGCTGGCAAGGGGCAAGCCGAAAACGCAAGCAACCCCCAGCCTGTTTGCAGAGGGGAATCTCAGCCATTCTGCCGACCGGCACAACATACAGATATGGGCCTTGGGTGTCCAAGCCTCCAAGGAAAACAGGGAACCCCATGCATTTCTGAAAAGAGGACACCCGTGGGAATCGGCAGAGGTATGATTTGCGCACATCGCCCCAGAATTTATTACCCAGACACCCCTGCAAAGTCCGAAATGTGCCCCGGACTTTGCGGGGGTGTCTGGGTAATAAATTCTGGGGCGATGTGCGCAAATCATACCTCTGCGGATTCCCACGGGTGTCCTCTTTTCGGAAATGCATGGGGTTCCCTGTTTTCCTTGGTGGCTTGGACACCCGAGGCCCATATCTGTATGTTGTGCCGGTCGGCAGAATGGCTGAGTTTCCCCTCTGCAAACAGACTGGGGGTTGCTTGCGTTTTCGGCTTGCCCCTTGCCAGCCAGGTAGGTGCACCCACGCATGTGAGGTACCGTTTTCAGCGGGACACCTGTGGGAACGCGGGACGGTAGGCCATGTGTTGTTGGGGGCGTGTTTCGATGGGTGCGCCGAGCTAAATGTGCGGAAAATGCATTTTTTTTCCCCACATTTCGGACTTTGCGGGGGTGTCTGGGTAATAAATTCTGGGGCGATGTGCGCAAATCATACCTCTGCGGATTCCCACGGGTGTCCTCTTTTAGGAAATGCATGGGGCTCCCTGTTTTCCTTGGTGGCTTGGACACCCGTGGCCCATATCTGTATGTTGTGCCGGTCGGCAGAATGGCTGAGATTCCCCTCTGCAAACAGACTGGGGGTTGCTTGCGTTTTCGGCTTGCCCCTTGCCAGCCAGGTAGGTGCACCCACACATGCGAGGTACCTTTTTCGTCGGGACATCTGTGGGAACACGAGAAGGTATGACATCTGCTGTTGGCGACGTGTTTCGGTGAGTGGCCACAGGGAAATGTCTCTGAAATTGGCCGGAAATGAAGACAATTCTCAGACATTTCGCTCTGGCCACCCACCGAAACACACCGCCAACAACACGTGGCCTACCTTCCCGCGTCCCCACACGTGTCCCGATGAAAACGGTACCTCACATGTGTGGGTGCACCTACCGGGGGCGCAAAAGGAAAAGGGTAACCGACTGGGAACCCCAAGCCATTCGCCACTGCCCATTTTGTTCATGTGGGCAACCTACAAATTTGGGCCTAGGGTGTCGAAGCCAGCAAGGGAAACGGGGAACCCCATGCATTTCCAAAAAGAGGACACCCGTGGGAATCCACAGTTAGTGAAACAAATAGTTAACTGTAAATAAGCATGACTTATATTTATGTCATGCTATTTTCATGTTTTTTTTTAAACTTAAATATTCCACAGGAAACATTTAAATCCTCAAAAAACAATATAATCATTTTACAAATTATATTTTTTAATGAACTTTTTTCTCTTTGGCCATAGGTTCCAATAGCTTTATTGACCTTGACCTCGGGCTGAACCGTCGTTTTGGGCCCTCATAGCTTGTTAAAGGCCCTTGCTGCACTCAGGCCTTTAACTCTGACTTCATGGCCCATAACGCCCGGGACGGCCTTCAGGCGAGCTCTATAAAGCTATATTATGGCACGCAACATGTGTGTGGACGAAGACCCAATTCAATATATTCAGGAGATACAAGAACGTTGGCATCTCAAGACGCGTGAACCATTGGACAAAACGGTGGGCTTATTCCATCACATACTAAGCCAGGGATTGCCAGAGCAGGTGCAGAGGTACTTGAAAAATGAGTGGGGATGGAGGCAAAACCGTGGTCAGAAATTCAGCTGACCATAGTACATTATTGCCGGCTACATGCAGGAGAACGCAAAAAAGAAAGGCGAGGAAAGAAAACAGGAAGAAACAAAGTAAGTGCAGAATAAATTGTCAAAATATACAATGGAAGGGGCGATGTTGACAAAAACGGAGGGGGAGTGGTTACCCAAAACACTCAGTATCAGTAGCAACCCACAGGGGGAAGCTTCTCAGGAATGGGAGGCACTAACCATGGACTGCAGGGAAGAGGAGGTGTACCCAGGGGGAGACGGGTTTAACAGGGACAGCCCAGAGCCATGGGAGTCCCACCATAATGTTTGTTATGCAGAAAGACTGGCCACATATCACGAGTTTGTAGAACCAGAGAGCAAACGCAACAGAATGGGGGGAGGGTGACATAGCCACCAGCATGCGACACCAAGCTATTAGGCTATTATGCCCAAAATGACATGCAGATGTGGGCATATCTGCTGAAAATAGCACCAGCACAACCCGCAATGGTCCAATCGCAACAGCCATGATGCATGTGCCGCAAGCAGGGATGTACACACAACCACCGCAGACCGCGTCCCAAGCACCAGCATAGAAGAACACTGTAGTTACGAGACACATAGACACCACCGTACAGACTCTCACACAGAGGCTGGGGGGTGCAACCATAGTGGAAAGGGATCCTTTTACAGGGAAAAGGATGACTTTAAACCCACAATAGGACAGCCCATAGACTGACTTGTTGTGTTCAATACTATCTGTTACACCCAACACGAATGAGGAGCCACGTGTAAGGGAAACCATAGGTGACAAAATGTTTCCTCGTGGATATGGTGGCAACTAGATCTTGTATTAGGGAGCGGGAGATACTGCATGTCAGGCAATGCCATTAATGCTCAAGGTTTCTTTGGGGCTACAGATTTGGTTGAGTTTACTGACGTTTTGAAAATCCGTGAGGGCGAGAGAGAGAGAGTTAACAGGGTATGGCCCTTACTCTTAACTAGTTCTAACACAAAAATAGGGCAAAAACCACTGTGCAAAGATTAGGTTATAGCTCTTCGGAATACAAAGGCCTGAGTGGGCAAGGACCGGTGCACTAGAACCCAAGAGGGGGTGCAGGTGCATCAGGGCTGTGAGGGAAGGACAGAAAAGGGATAGGGTGAATATCTAGCTATCCCTGCCTGAATGCAATGGGACTTGGTGTCTTCTTCATTGAATGTTCTGTTGAACATCATCTGTCTTTGTGTTTGTGTCGTTTTTAGACCTGAGTCCACCCTGGCCAGATAGACAATGTAGTGGCTAATAAATTGGCCGATACCCCACTAGATGTTTTTTCAGTTGACCATTGGTGTTCTTTTTTAGTTACCATTGAGCACTTCTCTTCCAATACACATCTGCACATAGTTGAAGAAAGTTGGAATAGGACCAACAAGGCTCAAAGTTTTACTTACTTAGAAGTGGTTAGTTTTATCTCTTTTTCTATCCTCTGTTTGTAAGCGGCACAGCACCGTTACCTAGTGGGGGCACTGCATTCAGGAAGGGATAGCCAGATACAGTGGTTTTTGCCCTATTTTTGAGTTTACTGACGAACTGTCAATTTCCATTGGAGAACACAATCTTACTATGCCACTGTTCTATTTCCACCAGACACCAGTTAACATAATGAGTAAACTTAACATGACCATTTCATTCACTGACCAAGGGATAGTGTGTTCTACCCCAGGAATCCACTACATGAATGCTTGGGAATTCATTCATGCATTCTGCAGTCAGATTGTTCAGAGGGCGGGCACGTAGATCTCAAGCTATTTCAGTACGGGGTGGAAGTGCTGGTAGCATGGCTCTTCCACGGATACAAGGCAAGCTACTTTGCTTGCCAGACAAGGTTTTGTTCAGATCAGAAACTCCATTAGACGAAGAGGAAGGATAGGTGTTTCCATTAGAACTGAAGACAGTTATAGTAAGAGACGAGAGAGTAGTTATATACAGGACTGATGATATGGGAAGAGCTTGTGGAGCAGTAATAGCAGTAGGGGAGGATCACAGATTGACTGACCTAACAAAGGCTTGTTTTGGGGCGACTATTCAGATATTGAGACCGTGTTCTTTATGATCATTACTTAATGGAAAAGAATCCATTAAAGGAAAGTCCCACAGAGGATGTCCCTAATGAAAAAGACTGCTCGGCCATTTCTTGAGGAAGACCGAGCACAAGCACTGAGCATGCTATGGACCAACAGCTCATATGACTCTGGCCTGTTGAAAGGGGTAGGAGCTGTCAAAATTAAGCTCAAGCCAGGGGTGATTTTACAGAGGGCAAAGCAATACCCTCTATCCAGGACAAATGTATATGAGACAATGTCCATGCTAGTGCAGCAGGGAATTCTAGTATCATCAGAATCTCAACGTAACACGGCTGTGTACCTGGTGAAGAAGGCGACATGGGGATCATGGCATTTTATTCAGGATATGTGCCTTTTAAACAGTATTGTCAAAGCAGAGTTTCCTTTAGTTCCCAATCCAGCGACAATATTATGTAGTATTCCGTCAGAGGCCACTCCATTCATGGGGATAGATTTGAAGAACGCTTTCTTCTCTATCCCACTTCATGAAGAATCACAGGTTTTTATATAATTTGTATATAGAAATAAAAAGTAGAAACACACGAGAGTTCCACAAAGGTACTGTGAATCCCCTTCTATGGGAATGTACATTTAGACAGCATGGTCATTCAATAAGTGGACAACATCTCAATATGCAGCAGGACAGAAGAGCAGTGTCGAAAAGACTTGGTACAGCTGTTGACAGTTTTGGCAGAGCAGGGTTACAAGGTAGACAGGGCAAAATTACAGTATTGCCAGAAGGAGGTCCTATATATTGGACAGATAATATCAAAGGAGGGTAGAAAGGTGACTCCTGAGAGAGAAGAGGCAATTTACAGGTCGCCGCCACCTAGGATGGTGAAGTAGATGCAGCAATTCTTAGGTCCTTGCAATTATTGCAGGGCCTGGGTGTTAGACTACAGCACATACACTAGGCCTCTTAAGCGGGCTTAAGGGGGCTCAGAGGGAGGACGGCAAACTGACATGGACAGGGGAGATGGCAGAAGCATTTGGTGAGCTAAAAGGGGCAATATGCATATCCCCAGTCTTGGGAATTCCTGATTAGAGTGCAGAATTGTATTTGTTTCCACACACAAATGGAGTAGTAATGACAGTGGTGCTCATACAGAAGACCACCTTAGGGCACAAATTGATTGCTTACTACAGTGGACATTTAGATCCAGTGATGAGAGGCCATTATCCTTATGAACAAGTGTTGGCTGCTGCGGCCTATGCAGTAGAGAAGTCGGCAAGTGTTCCGATGGGCTGCAGTACCAATCTGTACGTGGAGCATGCCCTTTTTGCCATTCTTGAGAAGCTCATAAGTATGTTGACCACACACAGAGCATCCGGGTATGCAGTGATTATCTTGAATCAGCAATAAAAGTAGTGAGCTGTAGAGTTGTAAACCTGGTGACTTTTATAGCAGAACCAGTAGAGGAAGGAGACTATATACTTGTCTGTACCACATACACAGAATATAACAACATCCTTAGAGCAAGGGAGAATGCCCTCGGGGGAGGGCAGGTACTCTTTAATCGACAGGTCCTCAACAATTGACCAGACAGGAGAACGACATAGTGGAACTGCAGTCAAAGTTAAAACAGAACGGGGCATTTGAGGTAGTGGCGAGCATGATATTACCCTCTATTTTTCAGCTGAGGCAGCAGAATTGGTTGCACTCATAATAGCACTAGAGACATATGAGGACGAGGAGATCAGTGTATTCTGACTCTGTGACATCAACAGTACATGCAGGACTGTCACGTTGGAAAAGGAGGAGCTTTTGAAATGCGGACGATATGCCAGTGCAGCATGCGCCCCTATTGGATAGGCTCAAAGAGGCACTGCAGCTCTTGCGGTGGTGAAATGCCAAGTCCACACGAGGGGGTGGGGTGCTTTACCACGGCAACGAGGGAGCAGATTCAGAAGCAAAGCAAGCAGCCTATTTTTTTTTTTAAATAAAGGAATTTGACACTCCACCTAATAAACGCAAGCGATCGCTAAGCAGGATATTGCGGGACGGGTATAGTACATTGCCCATCTCCCAAATAAACTCCAGGGGCGGGCACCAGCAGAGGAGAAGGAGCTATGGGGGTGTTCAATATCTCCCAGAGATGTGATGTGGCGACAGGAGAGGTCCAGAAAGCTGACTATTTTGCTTGCATTATTTCAAGTAGCCCTCACGCAGCTCCATTACCCGACCCAACTTGGCAGAGCATGTTGCTGCATTTATGAATAATTACATCATTTGTCAGAAATGTACTGCAGAACACACATGTGTAGTGAGAGGAGCAATACCATGCCCTAATGGGCCCTTCCAACACCTCCATATCGATTATGTGGACAGGATTCAAAATTGTAATGGCGACAGCTATATGTGTGTAGAGGGGTGCCCATTTTCTCGCTGGATTGAAGCTGGCCAATGCTCACACCCAGATTCCCTCTGTGTGGCGAAGTTCCTCATCAGAGAGGTTTTCCCGTGGTGTGATAACGGACCTCATTTTGTGAATGAAGTGTTTGAGCATATCACAGCCCTGCTGGGGATAAAGCATATGTTTTCCTGCGCTTAGCACCCACAACCAAATGGGATTTGTGAACACCTCAGTGGCTTGCTCAAAGAAAAAATTGCCAAAGTAAAAATGACACTGAAAAGGGGTGGCTTCTTTGCCTACCCATAGCATTATTCGGCTTGCGCAATCAGCCTGCATCTGACCACCATTTAACTACTCATGAGGTGGTGACAGGAGGACTGCTGCGCCTCCCACTTGCTCGTCCCACTAGACAGCTGACAGATGCCCATAATGTTGCTACTATTCTTGGTAATGAAATGTACGAATATCTCGCTTCGATAATGGCTAATGCTTCTTTTATATCTCAACAGCTGAAATCGAGGTGGTGGAGGACGAAGAAGAATGATGAAGATGATACACTAGCAGACCCTCTTCTTTATTCTGATGACCAGATCCTGTTAAAGAACTTTACTGGGGCATGGCACAGGCCGCGCTTCAAGGGTCCCTCCCTTCAGCATAGAGCAAGTAACAGAGAAAGTTGTTAAATTGGTAGGGGAAGAAGCTTGAAACTATCTAGGAGACATCAATCCCTGCAAAGGTGAGAACCCCTGGCCCAACATGTTGACAATACACTACAATAAGAAGAGGAAGCTGAACAGTGACATATTTAAACACGTTCAAAGATCAAAGCTAGACAGGAGCATACAGAAAGCTAAATTCGGCACACTGTTTTTTTTTACTCTAGGTAATCATCGTATGCGTATGAACTGACTTTCAACAAGTAATTTTACACTTGCACGAACACTGAAAAGCACTTTTTGAACTCACAGTAACCAAAAGGCAAATGATACCAGAAATGTTTTTGTTTATGCTTTTCTTCTTTACGTTGAACACAGTTACCCAAATACTGACAAGAAGTAACATGCCCATTATTGCCCTGCTAGGCAATCCTAAGACTACATCTATTTTTGAACGACTTTGCTGCATTGGCACAGTATTATTATGAAAGAGTCCGAATGTCTAAGCAATGATAGTGTTAAAGGCTATGAGTTTTGGTGGATGTTTATGTCAAATTAATGGACAACGCAAATAGCGCACACCTATGCAAGACACGGAAGCTGCAGCAAGAGCTATTGTGTTGACATTTATTGCATTCTGTTGTCTCTATCTCTTTACCCTCTTCGCATTACAGAAAGCTGCATTGTATCACACACACTGAAGTATTGGTTAACACAACCCCTATTCCCATTTTCACTAAAGATATACCTGAGCAGGTCATCATTGCTGCCTAGAAGTAAAAAGACTCTGGCGAAGCACAAACACTGATTTTGAACATGTGAATGCATATCTAGCCGATTCAGCCCATATTTCCAATAACATGTGGTATCAGCACATGACCAAGGTGGGAACAGAGACCACAAAGCAGAGCTGCTATGTGTGCTCTCTCATCCCCTATGCCATAAGTGCCTCCAGAACATTCATAGCAACATCGATTCCAGCAGCCAGATCACAATGTCTTATGCACCAAGCGCACTGTGCTACAAGGAGCCAATATCAAGCACGACGGGCCACCTGCGGAGGATGTCACAAAAGACGTTCCTGCATGAAGACAGCTATATCAATATATCAAGACTCAAGCAATAATGGACGATTAATGGAGTTTGGATAACATATTTTGGATGGCCCAAACAAAGGAGAAGCCAGGATAGTGAGTTGCAATGTCCAAAAAAAGGGGAGAACAGAGATAGGACTGCCACGATGGGGGAGAGACCCCAACTATTGGTCTATGGACAGGATAGGTGCATGGTCAGGTGCTCACAGGAGAAGGGTGGATGGAAGGGATGGTGGGGTGCAAAGCACAGGTACTCTTGACGGTTCCAGTGAAAGTGGTACAGATGGAAAATTATGATTGTCTCAAAGAATGGGTGGCAAATGCCAAGCTGCTCACGTGGCTGGAGAATGAAGCAGGTCCTATGTCAATTCTACCACTCGAGAATGTTTCCCGGTGTTCCCAGAATGATGGTCCAGTGAAGGTTGGGATAAACAATGGATGCAAACGAACATCAAAGACACCGGGTAAGAAGGTTGGTACCTCAGTGATACTCAACCACTTTTTGGCATGCGTTGCCAAGGCGTACATGCAACTACCACCGAGCTAGAGAGGGCTGTGTTCTCTAGTACATCTGAAGACGCCAGCATTAGCGGTGCTTCAAAAAGATAGTAGATGAGTTCCCCAAATGGATGCACACCAGAGGAAGAAGAGATCAGTGGAGCTGATAAGAAAGAAGAGAGGAAACTACATTTTGATAAAGATGGAAGAAACACTTGACGTGATACCACCAGACCACAGACTATTTAGCAGAACTGAAATGTTTTTTGCATCAGTTGTTCCAGGAGCTCAGGCCAACTCGAGCACCAAGTGGCCCCAGATTACCAGATGGTAACTGTTGCAGACAATATATTCAACAGTTAAAGGGTTCAACTTTATCAAAGAACAACTGAGAGCGGTCAGACTGATGACCCTGAACAGATATGTTTTAGATCTCCTCACAGCCATGGCAGGGGGCATGTGCACAAAGATAGGGCTGTCTTGTTGCAATTATGTTTCCTCTCACGATTCAGAGAATGGAACCCTCACAGAAGCAATCATGCAATTAGCAGACCTACATGCCAAGATGGAAGAGACAGTGTGCCCAGCAGGGGAGGATGAAAATTAGCAGACAAATATCTTCTCCTGGATACCACCAACTGGCTGAAAGTACTCATACCTGCCTTAGTGTTTGTACTGCTAGAATTCAGTGTCATTAGAGTAGCTATAGCCCAGTGCAAGACGACCACAGAGAAGACAATAGGGATGAAATTATTATTGACGTAGAGACAAAGGCAGATGGAGAGACACAGACTTTCTAAGTCCTACAGTCACACTTGAAGCAATGTCCCCTTTTTCCTCCAGTCACAAAATTCAGTTCCCCAGGATCCGCGCAAGAATATCGGATGATGGGTATGGTGCAAGCCCGATGAAGACTGCTCGTATATGACCTGGAGTCTGGACGAACAAGTAAAATACCATAGTCACCTGGGAGGAGTGGCAAAAGTATGAATGCCAAAGCCATGTATGAACAGGGGCAAACTCCAAGAAAGAGTGGTCGATGTATCGACCAGAGGGTGGATTGAAGAGGGAGATATGAATGCGGCCCTCATTGCACCTATCCCACCCTCATCTCGATGGAAGAGAAATGAAAGGTGCACATCATTCCTGGCCCCATCCTCCGATTGTCGATGTACCAAAGATGTGCCAAACGCTGTTCACTCAGACAGCCATTTAGACCGTATCCTGATAATGTCACTGAGGAGATAAAGTTTGCAGTCAATGGAGCAGGTGAACTCACTGTGACATGCAAAAGCTGATGATGTCACAATTGAGACTATGACATAGATGCGTTAGACATGAAGCACATATGCACTCCTGCACAAAGCTACGCAGACACTTAGATGAAAAGGTTCACAGACACAAAGGACATGATTATGACCCACTTAGTGTTACGCTCACCTGGTATCCACAGGGATGCCACCCAGCTGGGTTACTCGCTGGTATGCTTCTCAGCTTTGCCCTGATGTGGTCTGTGGGGAAGGTTCTGCCTTGTGGTAGAATTAGGCGTGCTCTCCGTCCTGCCTTCTTTGCAGGGGCGCGTTGTCTTTCATGGGCGAGTGCGGTCCAGTTACTTCACTGACGCCGGCCCGTTTGATATTGTTCAGGTAGGTCTTATTGCTGTTCTTTAGTTTTGTTGCTATCCTCCATGCCTTTCTTTGTTTAAAATGTCTCTTTTTTCTCCCTTAGGTATGCAGAGCTTCAGCACGGCGAACTGGTTTGGTTGAGCCCCGCTAGTAAATGATGGCGCATTAAAAGCGCTATGATGCAGTAAGTAAGCGATATGCGCAGCGCTGCGAAGCCTTGCCTTTGCTAACCTGTGTTTTCCTTCCTTGTAGGTTGCAGTGTTCTTCAGCGCGAGTGGAATGTCCGGAGTGGTGCCAGCCGAGATGCGACCAGCCAGGTAAGCCTTTTGAGCAGTTCGTAATTTGTAAATGTCTCTACAGCTTTCTTTAATGTTGCCTCTATCTTCCTCTTTCAGGTCATTCTGTCCGGGAGGCGTGCAGATTCAAGGAAGCTGTTCTCAGTAGCTGCGAGTGTTTAAAGATGAAGATTGCAGGTAAGATGCTGCTGCTAATGATGTTCCTTTTGTCTCCTTGCAGGTTCTGCTTCTCCGAGGTTCGAGGGAATAGCTGGATACAATGAGCGTCACTTTGCAAGCTGCAAAGTAACACAAAGCATGTTCTGCAGTCAGGGTATGCTTTATAGAGCCCAGGAAAAGTAGTTCCATGCCTGCCACACCCAAAACACTAGCCCGCATAGATTGGTTCTTGGGAACCAAGCTATGTGGATGCCTCCATGTTGGCTGACAATACAATAAAGTAGTTCCCAAGCACATTGTTGTTCATGGTGTATGAGCCTGGCGCCATAGGCACCAGGACTGGCCCCATGAGGGCTTTTGAAGAGGATGCCAGCCTCTAGAGGCCCGAGTCCTGACTCCACCTGGCCAATGGGTTTGCCAGAGGGAGTTTTGGGTGAGGGTTGTGACACTTAGAGGATGGATACATCTTTGCTATGCAGTAACTGCAAGTTGCACAATAATACATACAAACTGCTTGCTGATGCTAAATGCCACTAACATCTGCAGCGATGTAAATCAAGATGGAAGCCACAGCTGCAGTGAAATGAATGGAAGGCACTGAAAGGGCTCGAGAATACAGAGAGAAACCGTGACATGCGGATATCGAGGAGATGCGCACACCAAGCTGTCAGTGCAGCCAGTGTGCATATTCTTTCCAAGGACACTGAGGGAGAGAAGGTTTCACATTAGCTGAAGAGATAGGACACCTGCATGTGTAAAAGCTGAAGATCCTCATACATGCAAGCAGGAAATTCAAGTTTGTTGTCCCTACCAACGTGACATGAACCTGAAAGACAAAGCCTACTCTTTCGAGCCAGCCGAGGACCATTGTTCCCATCCAACCGAAGGCAAGATGATACAAATATAATACCAGGTTCAAAGCCTAATGCTCTGTCTCAAGACCGAAAGCATCAGAGATGGTAACATACAGCACCTTTCGGCCTGTTCTTACCCCCTGCAATAGTTGCACATGGGCTAATAATTTTCCAAAGTGCCAAGGCTGAGAAGAGACTCTCTAACCAATCTTTGCTCACCTTCCACATCAGCCCCTACTTTGTTTGCACGGTCTAATGGCAGTGCACTAACCTGACATACCTGTACAACATTTAGGAGGTGGTCACAGGAGGAACCACCAGATATGGTTTAACCAATAAGGGTACTAACCTCATATACGTTGCATATGTACCCTACCTCACCAACCAATCCCATTCCACCTTAGGTTTTTGCAATGTATCATTTTGTGATGTCACACTGCATCAAAACCCCAGGACAAGCCTGTAACCGACAAGAAAGTATTAGAGGATGCTGTGTTGTCCATAAGGAGGATAGCTCAGCGGCAACCTGGGCAACCTGCGGCAACACAGGTTCGATCCCCGGGTCTGCGCTTAGAAACCTCTGAGTATTAAGCACGTTATAAATAACCCATCATATCATAGCTTGATCCCTGTTACAAAAGCTTTTAATAAACAGTACAATTGGTCACATTATTGGACTCTTCCATTTTTTGAGTGCAGGGAATTTCCTCAGGCCCAGTTCCTCTTGCTTGTAATTAGGGAATTTAACCAGGGGCGTTGCTAGGGGGGGGCTAAGGGGGCTATAGCCCCTGGTCTTTTGGTTGTAGCCCCGGATAGAATCTCGGGAGCTACAGCCAAAAGACTAGCTAGCCCCCAGTCCCAACATTTCCGACATCAGCTTAGCCCCGGGTCTTTTTTAGACCTAGCAACTCCCCTGAATTTAACAATCCCTCACCTTACTTCAAAAGTAAAGAGGGTGGAATAACAGGCACGCCTGTAGGCCAGCACCTCCCCTCAGATTCCCTGTAGCTCTCAATAGCCAGTTTCCTTCACATCAGCATTAACTACCATAGTGGGACACTTATTAGTGGGGAAGGAGGAGGACAGGGGACTATGAACTAGGAGTACAGTAATCACTACGGTTACTAACTTTAAATTACTCCTAGGTCCCATCCCCTTTCCTGCATACCCATGAGATACCATCAAGCAACATGAGGAAGAGAGGAGGAAACAAGAAAAACATCTACAGCAGGCCCATGCAAGTGGGTCCTGCTGCAATTGCCCTGATCCAGGTAAGTGCCCCCACATTTTCCCTCTCCATCTTTCCTTCTCCCCCAATGTTTTTTCTTTTCTTTCGCTCTCCCCCTCTGGCTCTTCTTCCTTGGTTTCATTCCCAAATCCCTCCCCTAGCCTTCATCCCTCACTCTTCCTGGCTCCCCTCTGCTCTGCTCTGATTGGCTAGTGGAAGACTAACTGCCCTCTAAATAGCAGGAACCCTGGCAACCCTTTGATAAGGGCCAGAGGCAAAGGGCAGCTCTCAACTGTGTAGCTTCCTTCATGTTTGCCCGTGTTTGCCGGGACGCTCGACAGATGACCTGCAGCGACTGATAAGGTAAGTGTGTTGTGGGCAGGGAGTACAGCCATTACTGTACTGCAGTAAAATCCCCCCACTCTTATTACCCAATACATTATACCACATGCATCTAGCCTAATTGTGTAAATTAGCCATATTTTTCATCTAGTTTGAAATGTATCATACTTAGGTGGGTTATTGGGCATGGGAAATGTGTTGCTCCTTACTAACCGTACTAAAAACTCACCATTCTGCATACTCACCCTCAAACTGTGAACTAAACACAACCATACCTCTACCGCACACACTTCACAAATCCCAACATGAAACCAAACCATGCACAATCATACCTCAACTTCACCTAAAGAAGCATTTGCCTGAAACAAGTGCGCATGGAGAATTTTCAGGCAGGTGGGCTCTGTACTTTATAGGACTTCAGATGACCAAGACCACCCACCAAGTAATGCAAGCTTGGGTGGCCTGAGAACCAGGGGAAGTGCCTCCATAAGTGATAACAAGTGTATCAGAGGATATAGTTTGTCTAATGCAATGGAGATTTCAAAGCTCTGGACACGTTTCGGTTGTGCAGAGAAAGTTCTGGCAAAAACAATGGAAGGCGTATCACCCAATTTAAATGGAACTATGGCACCACCTTAAAAAGGAAGGATGGTTGAGCGTGCAAAATCACGTGGTCTCTGTTAAACTGAATGAAACGTTCCTTCCAGCTCTGACTTGCAGCTCTCCAACTTATCTGGCTGTCATCAAGGCCACCAACAACCCTGTCTTCCAAGATACCATGCTCAGGTCTGCCGAGAACACGGGTTCAAATGGTTGGTACAGTAGAGGAATAGACAATATTGAAGGCCTGTTGGGGCAGAGGTTGCTTAACTCCATCCCTACTCAGCAGCATGCCTACTCGGGTACACTCTGATTGCAAAAAGAGAAGTGCAGCAGTAGTTAAGTTTAATGCCAGAGGAAGCCAACCTACTGATAAAAACAAGGATCCTCGTTGAGAGAAGCTTGAAGAGGTTAGAATCTCTTTGTAAAGACCAGTTGCAAAGTCATTTGCTGCTTTACTGGAGTCTGGTTGAAGACTTATGAGCGGCATGTAGGACAATGATCTTAACCTCTGATAGCTGGAGAGGACCGTAACCTGGGTGGCTCATGAAAACTCCGAACACTCCCAATGGCCTGTGAGGACTTCCTGAGTTACCGTCACTTGTGGTGGTTGGCTGTCGTGCCAATGTGGCACTACAATGGGTGCTCTCGACCTGCAATAAACCACCCAGTGGTCGCGGGCAGACACATGGCAACCGACACCTGGGGAGGCAGGAGGAATGCCCATCAGCAAAACTCATGCCATTGGGTTTAGCGGGTGCTATAGGCTCCTTTGAGCCCTCGGCAGCAAGCCCAAAGGAGAACATATCCAACAGAGCCTGCCATGACCACTTGGCAGCAGTGGTCCATTCGCACAGGACCTCAGGGGCATCAAAGGGAGGATCTGAGAGAAAAACACCTTGCACTACTGAGGAGATAATACTGCCCTTATCAGGCTAGGAACAGGTCACCCTTTCGTAGAGTCTGTGTAAACAGAAAACCTTCTCTTTGATAAAGTCCTGCAATTGTTACCAGGCAGATCGATCAAAAAGATCTTTTCAGCATGAGAGGGCATTACACAGAGTACAGAGGTCCTCAAAATTTGGGCCCAAGCGCTGCCTGCAGTCAAAGATGAGGGCCCACCTAGAAGTAACTTCTGCTGCAAGAGGAACCATAGAGGCCATCCCAGGTTCAGAGCCTAGGGAATCTAGCAAAACTATGACCCCAGCGGTAAGCAGCCAGTAAAAGGTTGTGGAAAGGTTCCCCCAAGGTGCACAGCGCTGGTGACTGCGCCTTCCCCATCCAACGCAAAGAAAAGGGACTGGTATTTCAGAGACGGGATTGGTTTCATTACTGCTGCCCAGAATGCGCCCGTCCTGGGTATGGAGGGAAGGGACGTAGGAGTACCTAAGGGCAGAGTTTAGTATGCAAGGACTCGAGGATCATATTCTGTATCATCATGTTATGCATTGGAAAAAGCTCCAAATTGTGGAATGGGCGCTTCGTCTCTCGTTTGAAAAGGCAACATCAAGTCGATTGGTGGTGCTACACTGCTGCTGAATGTTGATGCTTTATCTTTTACAGTCAATGCTGGAAAAATGATGAGCTATTTAAGCCTTTGGCACTTTACAGCCTATTCCAGATGAGCTGAATTGCAAGCACAGAAGGAATGGCCGTCTTTTTTTGCACCTGTCCACATCTTCCTGTTGATGGAGCTTGAATTCGGGAATAGAGGGGCGAGAGTTCCGTCGCTTTTGCAGGGCTGCTCTGGAAACCTTCCAGCGGATCTTGGTGGACTACCTTCCATGCACGAGGGCTGAATCCTCCAGAGCTAGTAGTGGGACAAGACCACCTACAATCTAAGTTTGTGGCAATGCATTGTCTCCACAAAGGAAGAAATCTGCTTCTGTAGAGGGTGACATAACAGATCGCCACAATATCCCCTTACCTCAACCGCAGCACCTTCATGGCAGAAATTAAAGCATGTGCCACACAATGGGTTTGTGGTATGTTGGCCTTCTACAATAAATTATAAACCTCTTCCCTTTCTTTAGTAAAGAGGTCCTTTACGTGGCACTTGAATAAGCCCCTATTCTGTGTCAAGACCGGAGGCAAGCTGGTCCTTCTTTTATTGATTTCTTAAACAGCCAGAAATTTGGAACAGAATTTACCATGACAAAAGAACTTCATTTTTGAAAACTCTGCCAAACAATTTTGAACATAAAACTACATTTCCCAAGAGTCTCGGCAGTAGACTGTAGTTCTGAGGTCTGACTCCACATGACCTCATTCCACTTATCAGCTGTAACCTCCCCCTTAAGAGCCCAAAACCTCCTCTCAGAGTCCTCTTTCTTAGCTGCTCTAGCAGCAGATAAGTTACTTACATGTAACTATTGTCCAGCATGGATTCACATGCTTATGAATATTTCCTGTTGTAAGGCCGGGAATCCTCGGTAAAAGAAAAACAGTTTCACGTTCACGTACAAACTATTTCTCCGCTAAACCAATTGCTGTACTCTGGGTCATACTGCCAATTACAGCCTTCTCCTTAAGCCCCTTCTATGGCAGCCATCTTCAGATTTGGTAAGCACGTAAAGTGGCAGTATGACCAAGAAGAGCCGCAGAGGGGTAGAGGTAGGAGAGTTTGCATGTGAATCCATGCCAGGACCATGCTGCAGAATAGTTACAGGTAAGTAACTTGTTCCTTCTCCAGCATGGGGTCTGGCATGGATTCACATGCTCATGAATAAAGAATACCTAGCAGTACAACATTACACAACCACGGGAGGAGGCAAGGCTCAACAGAAGCAATTACTCTTACCTCTGGAACAGGCTCACCTCAAGCGGACAGGTTGTGTAGCACTGCTTGACCGACTCTGGACTCCTCTCCCTGGAATCTCTGTCAACGCAGTAGAATCTCGTGAATGTGTGCGTAGACCTCCACGTGGCAGCCCTGCAGATGTCCAGCAGGGGCACACCAGACAGGAACGCCATCGTCACAGCAATCGCTCAGTGGAGTGGGCTCTGGGACGGGTGGGCAGCGGTCAGTTCACCAACCGATGGCAGTGCAGGATGCAGCCGGAGAGCCACCTCGATATGGAAGCCTTGAACAAGGCCTTCCCATGGTTCACAGGACCAACGTTCACAAACAGTTAAGAAGTCTTCCGAAAACTCTTTGTGCGTGCCACGCACAAACTTTAGAGCATGAGCAACGCCCAGCGAGTGCAAGGCTCTTTCAGCCGGTGATGAAGGCTTTGGGAAAAACACAGGTAACACCAAAGGCTTGTTGAGGTGTAATTCCGACAGAGCCTTCGGCATGAAGGAGGGGTGCGTCCGTAGCAGCACCCTCGATTCGTGGAAAGTCAGATATGGCTGTTTGCAGGACATGGCCTGGATCTCACCCACCCTCCTGGCAGTGGTGATGGCCAGCAGGAAAGCTGTTTTCCACAAGAGGAGCAACAGGGGCCTGATGCATAGGCTCGAAGGGGGCCCCCCATGAGCCTCGTCAGCACCACGTGGAGTTCCCCCACCAGCCGCAGGAGCCTACACCGGTGGGAAAAATCAAGACAGTCCTTTGAGGCACTCCTTGACGAGACAGTGGGACCAAAGAGAAGATCTTCCTGGAGACCTGGTGTAGCGGCAGATCACCGCCATATGCACCTTGATAGAGGCGTGCGCCAGTCCCACCTTGGCCAAGGACAACAAGTATGGAAGAATCTGTGGGGCTGCGACCCTCAGAGGGGTGATCTTCTGCGACCGGCACCACGTAGCGAAACACGTCCACTTGTGACCGTAGCACAAGAGTCAACGACACTCTGGCCTTGGCAAGGACCTCCCTGCAGCCCACTGGCAACTTGTATCCTCCAAACTCTAGGGCTGCAGGAGCCAAGCCCTCAGGTTCAGTGATCCTGGGTCGTGATGCAGGACTGCGACTCCTCTGGTGAACAGATCCATGACCACCGGCAGCTTCACCGGAGGCGACGCTGACAGGCTGAGAAGGTCCGCTTACCAGATCTGCCTCGGCCACACCGGGGCAATGAGTATCATCCTTCATCGGCACTGTTTGAGTGAATTGATGATTCGTAGCAGTAGTGGCAGTGGAGGGAAGGCATACAGGCCTTCCCACGGAAAGGAGAATGTGTCTCCCATGCTTCTCGACTGGTGGAACCTGCTGGCAAACTTCTGGCATTTGGGGCCTGCCCCAGTTGATGAAGATGGAAGTTCCCACTCGAGTCAGGAGCGCAACTCCCTGCTGAGGGAGTCGGCAATGGTGTTCTTGACTCCCACCAGGTGGAAGGGGACGAGGAACATCTCTTGTCCGACGGCCCAGTGCTACAAGTCCTGCGCCTCTTTGGAGTGCCTCCCTGCTTCCTGATGTAGATCGTGGTGGTGTTGTCCGTGAAGATCTGCACCACCTTGCCCTTCCGAGACGGAAGGAAAGACCTGAGGGCCCAGAACCTCCTCTGGCATGCAGACATCCGGTGTGGGCTCCCCAGCCCTCCAGGGAACTGTCTGTGGTGACTGTCTCCTGGTACGGGGGGGGGCTGAAACCCTGGGCGATGTTGGAGTGGACACCCCACCACCTTATCACCTACGAAACGCCTCATAGAGTGGGATCTTGTCTGCAAAGCTTCCGGACACCTGTATCCAGCGAGGGTCCAGGAACTCCTGCAGAGGTCGTATCGTAACCTGCAGAGCCAGATAAGGTAGATGCAAGGTGACATCATGGCGAGCAGCGACTTGATGGTCCGCACCGTGACTTTCTTCAGTGCCAACAGCTGTTGGACTTTCCTTAGCATGGCCGCTACGCTCTCCTCCGAAGGGGAGGCTAGGCAGGAGACCGTGTTGAGTCTGGTTCCTAGGAACAGTGTGTTCTGCGATGGTGTCAATCAGGACTTCTGATAATTGATGGAGAACAAGCTGGACGGTTATTTCTGTGTGTCCGACGGCTACCTCTCATGAACTGGCCTGGATGAGCAAGCCGTCAAGGTATGGGAGCACGTCTATCCCCGTAGACGCAGATGGGCCTTCACTGGTGCAAGGCACTTCGTGAATACCCTGGGGGCCGATTTCAAGCTAAAGGGGGGGGGACTTTAACTGGTAGTGCCTTCCCTGCACTACGAAGCATGGGAAATGTCAGTGCTTCCTGTGAATGGGGCGCTGACCACCTCCACCGTAGGCCTTGGTGCGGCCTTTGTAGGCCTCCTGGGTCGTGGACTGGGAGGGCTGCCGGTGCGATGAGGAGAAACCTTTCGTCGATCTGTCCAACTTTCCTCTAGAGGCACTGAAGGAAGAGCCGTGTTGTTGGAGAGTGCCCAGGGCACGAGCCATCTCTGTATCCGCCTTGATGGCCTGCAAGGACTCGTCAACAGATTTCCCAAAGAGTTTATCTCCATCGAAGGGCATGTTCAGCAGCCTCATCTGGGCCTCCTGGTGGAAATTTGGGGCCTTCAGCCAGCCTCGATGACGGAGGCAGACACCTTTCCCCATGTGCTAGAAACCTGTGTGGGTGATGTCCAGTGCCACTGATGGCATGATCTGAAGCCACCTCTCCCTCCTAGAAGAGATTGACTGCCTCCATCCTCTTGTCATCGGGCAGGAACTTCAGAAGCAGACCCAGCTAGTACCACAGTTCCCTGACGTACCTAGCCAGGATTGCCAGTGCATTGGCCGATCTTGATGGTCGACACTGCGGTGTAAATAAACGTCCTCCTCATGGCATCCAACTTCTTCCTCTCGCTGTCCAGAGGGACTGAGGATGACAAGGAAGGGTTTGACAATCTCTTTATCGTAGTCACCGAAACCGCAGTCTGGCGACGGTTGCGACCGCAGACACCTGGGAGTGCACTCCGGCACCCAGTACTTTTTCTCCAGTCTATCCCGCTTGGCCGGGACCATGCAAGGATTCTTCAAGAGGGCCAGGCCTTCCTCCCATACATTGTCCAGGAGAGGTACCCGCCATGATGGTCTTCCTTTTGGCCTCGCGCCCCTGGTATAGGAAACCCTTCTTTGTTTCCTCGGGCCGAATGGATGTCCAGGGATACATCACTCGGCAGAGCTGACGTTGTCGGAACACTAGGCCCCTCGCTGGCGTCCTCCACATCATTGTGAACCATGGGCAGGGACTTCAGGTCCTCGTCATCTGTGGATGAAACTTTCATGGCCTGGGGTACGGCCTGTGGTTGGCCTGGGGCTCAGGGCACTCCCCCTTTTGCACCCTGAGGGGTCGGGCCAGGCTCAGAGACGGCATCCTCTTCTCTGGTGTGCCAGGCAGCTTCGCCTGCGCCTTTGATGAGGCCTCCTGCCTCTGAGGCAGGGACACCCTGGGTGCAGTAGGGGCTACCTTTATGGGGTCAGCCCCTTTGGTCTTCAAGAGGGCAGCCGCCACCAGCTCAATCGTTGACAGATTTCTCCTGCACCGCCTGGGCCTTCTTGGGCAGGTCGGGCGCCTTTTCCTCCGTCCTGGGCTTCTTCTGCAGCTTACCCAGTTGGAAGCTTTCCTCTTTGAGGAGGAGCTCGATCGATGGCTGGCGATGGAGGCGGATTTTGACGTTCATCGTGCCCTGTCCATCGAGAGATAGGCTTGTGCAGCGACCCCGACAGAACCAGGCTTGCGATGCTTGGCCTTCTCTTGGGCCCCCACGGATGGGGTGTCCTCAAAGGACTTAGAAGCCCGCTCCTCAGACCGGCCGGTCCTGGGTGAAGCATGACCCTGCTTGGGGCAGAGGCCTTGGCATTTAGCCATGCCGCCAGTCTACTGTGTCGATCCTTCTGCGTTTTCTTGGAGAAGCCGAGGCAGATCTCGCACTCTCGCGGGTGAAGGCAGTAGAGGCATTGAAGGGGTTTGTCCTCCACAAACACATTTCGTAGTCCGCATCTGGTGTAGAGCTTGAAAAGGGCCCTTCCTTCTCCTCCGTCATGGCCGGAGGTGTGGAGTAGGCCTGATGGCCTTCTGGAAACTTCGCAGAAACTTATATGATCCTCGCCCTCGAGGGGCACTGAATTTCACCCACAAATGGATCCCCACTGTCGGCAGATGGAGAGAAGAGCACACAGGCTCTTTTAGATAAAAATAGAAACTTTTTCCATCGAAAAACAAAAAACTGTAGAAGTAGCTCACAGAGCAAAACTCGAGGACTCCAACACTTGAACGTGTAGTAAAAATCTGAAGATGGCTGCCAGAGGAGGGGCTTAGGGAGAGGACTGCGTTGGCTGGGGGCAGCATGACCCAGAGTACAGTGATTGGTTTAGAGGAGAAATACAGTTCCTAAGTGAAACTATTTTTTCTTTTACCAAGGATTTCCCAGCCTGGCGACGGGGAATATTCATGAGCATGTGAATCCATGCCAGACCCCATGCTAGAGAAGTACTTTCTTCCCAATTGTTTTGTTTGGGAAAAATGCAGCAGTGAACGCCAGAACAAGCGACTCTGGAGGGTGTTGGTGGACCATTGTTTCCACACGTTCCAGGGCGGAAGACAGGCGCCTCAGGAAGCTTTACCTTGGGCCTGCAGGGTTTAGTTACCAGATAATCAGTTTCAAGAGGGTGCTGGGACAGACCATCAAGTAAGCTGTTGAGGGCATGCTTTGATTGGATGGCATGGAGACCCACATGAGATGTGCCCCAATCAACAAAGTGCCCAAGAAGAGAGCAAAATCCAACAGGGGAAGCATACCGGTTGTTGGGGAGAATTCTTAGAAATGTGCTAATTCCCTTCTACCTTAGAGACCCCCAGCTCTTTTGCTGGACTTTAGGACTTTTAATTTCTAACCTGGAGAGAGTGAGACCTTTTCCCCACTCTCTCATGTATTTTTCTGTGATTTGGACTCTGTGTTTCTTTTGACTTTGGAGTCTGACAAACTCCATAGGCATCATCTTTACATTGTGTCACAGCACCTTCAGTGCAGTGATACAGGGAAGTCTCTTAAATTTCCCAAAGGTTTAAGTACCTTCTCTTGGTGAAACTACTGTTTCCAAGAGCAGTGAAGTAAACTGACTTTACTTACATTTTGTAACTTTCTAGACCCAGCACACACTATCTTACAATAGGGTGCTGGAGGGGTTACTTTTGTCTAGTTTCTCATGTAACATTTTTATGTTACTCCTTCCATGATTACTGGCTGGTGGCAGTGGTTTACTTTTTCCTACCATTGTGTGTTTCTACCGCGGGCTGCAATTGCAGCTGCAGTAAAGCACCCATGGGTGCCAATTTCCTCAAAATGGCCCTGGTTGTCTTTTTTCGCCATTACTTGTTGGAAAGGCCCTCCTTGAGATTTACTCTGTGCACCAAACCAGGTTTGGTCCCTTTGTTCGTTTTGTCTTTGGCAGGATTCACAAGTGAAGCCTGCCTCTGGCTCCAGCATGTCTAGCAGGACAGGAAGCAAGGGAGGTGCCTGAAACTCACTGTGCTTAATCTCCTTGGTTACAGGACTGCACCCATGGGTGATTGGCTGGAGTGTTGTCCTCGGAGGACAGCCACCCTGCTGTCTGAGTGACAGCTAGCCTGCAAATTAATGGGAGAAACCAGCATAAAAGGCGAGCCTTTTTGCTTGGAAGGTAGAGTCGACCACTGGACGAAGGGATTCAAAGAAGAACTTGGAAGAGATGCCTGCTGCAACTCCTGGACTGTTGGTTTGCCCGGTGAAGCCCTGCTGCAGTGCTGAAGCTACGAATTTGCATCGACTAGAGAAGACCTGCAAAAGACGACCTCTCCCCTTGGGTTGGTGGGACCAATCAACCCCAAGACGAGCTCACCCGGAAATCCTCTCAGAGCTGGCTGTACTTCCATTGCTGCTGCAGGAACCGAAGTGCCAGGGAGAGGAACACCAGAATCCAGTGAGTGTCTTAAGTCGGACCCGATCTCCAGGAAGATCCTCCGGACTCCCAGGAAGCAGGACTGACCAAGCCTGAGCCACTTCAACAGTGCTGGGCCCCAGATGCGAAGAAAGTCCAAAGTGGTATCTGAGAACCGCTGTGTTGCTATTTGCGAGAGACGCGAGGAGCTGAAACCGCAAAGTGCTGCTGATCTGAAGTTTGCCCATTGCTGCAGCCGACCTTCAATTTCTAGTGCAGGAGTCCCCAGATGTCCTCCCTCTTGTCCCCACGACTGAAGCCCAGGAACAACAGGATCTGCAGACATACACAGGAATAGAATCCAGCTGGAACCAATTTCTTCTAACCAAAGGTACTGTAAAACTAAGGGGACCTACCTCTTGTTGTGTAGCCTTGCTTGTTCTCAGTTGAAACTTGGCTTGGTTGCCTTTGCAGAGTTGCTTGCAGCTTTGCTCTTCACAAGCCTCCCAGCATACTAGGATTCTATCTTTTCTACTAAGACTTCTAAAACATTGTGCAAGACTTTTACTTACCTGAAAGAAGTGCTTCAGCTCATCTAGACTTTTGCTCAATTAACATTGGCTGGCCTGGTTCTCTGAAAGACTCTGCTTATCTTTGTGCTTTACCTTTCCTCCAGGAAAGGGTTAATTTACTTTGCATTGAGGGGTTAAAAAGTACTTACCTGCTTGAGAATATGTGTGTAACCTTTTTTTTATTCCCAAACCCTTTTGACACCAAACACAGTATTGCTCTAAATGTACCAGTGATACATTAATGTCCACAGTGTCCTAGTTATTTAAGTCACCTCAGGGTGTAGGAACCATCTGTGTGCCATCCCAAATGGGTACTTGCTGATTTAGAGAAACTAAGAGTGTGTATTTTGAAGTGTATGTCTGTGTTACTTATGTATTGATCCCTTCTGAAGAAGGCTTATTCAACTGACTGTTAAATAAATTAATAATGTTTTAATCAAGACACCTTGAGTGTAAGAGTTTATTTGAATACTTGTCACTGTGAATCTCTGTAAAAACCCTACTGCTCACATTGACCTGCTCAGCACACTACCAACCTGTGTAGTACAGACGTATACCAAAGGTTGGGTTCCTATTGCCAGGAGGTCAAGGTTGCTGTAGTCTCCCAAAGGGTACTGCACACAATCTTGCCTAACACCAGTCCATAAGAGGAAGGCAGTCTCTACAACCCTCCACCCCCTTGGGGCAGGGTTGCCAGGGAGGAATCCCGGCCTCCTTCTCAGGAGCCTTTGAAAGCTGCTCTGGAGAAGCGTGGTCAGCCTCCCGAAGTCAGACCCTCTTACCCAGAGGTAGCAAACAAGGCACAGAAGATAGTTTGCCCCAATAATGACTTACGGGAGTCACCAATGACTGCCCCCCCCACCCCTTCGCACTCAAGGAAGGAACTAGGCGAGGAAAAGCCCCGACAGGACACTTTGCAGGACGTGGAGCAGGACGTGGAGCAATCTGTGCCCGCCAAGCACTTGTTTTACCTGGAGAATTGAATTCACCCCATGTCCTCACAGTGGTCCCCATATCCAAGCGTAGCAGATTACCTAGAAAACTAGGCTACGAAAATGAAAACCTAGGACAACAAGGTCAGGGGATGCCATCTGAGCAAAACACCGGAGTCTGGACATTGATGGCAAAGTTAAAGCCACTTGTGAGCTGGACACAAGGGGTTTTACCTTTCTTGGCAATACTGCAAAGGAAAACACTTTCTCATGCTCTTATTTCAAGGTAAATCCAGGCCCCGCCACCCCAGTGACTCAGCAACACAGCACGAATCGGCTGACTAGGGCAGCAGACGGCGTGCAAGTTCTGCAGCCATACAGGTTGTCCTGAGCGGATGGTTTATACAACAAAGAGTGAATAAAGGAGAAAAAGCAACCACCATTGAAATTGGCTGGCTTTATTAGAATTCTGACCTCCATTGAGAGGATCACATAGAGATCAGCCCTCGTGGCAACAGGATCTCCATAACAGTGTCTGTGGACTTAAACTTAAGCCAAAGCACAGACATCATACTATAAAGCTCCTCGTCCTGATGAAGGCTGTATACAAGACGAGGCACATCAAGCCTACTAAAAACGGCTGAAACACCCGGGTGTAGACGCATTACCCCTAAACACAGTGCAGTAAATACTGCGTGATACAAACAGAACTTTTTTTCGTTCCTTAATATTCCTATGTGATGTTATATTGTTGAAATGTTGAGATGCACACTATAATATGTGATTTCCTGTGACAAACCACGATTGGTATCGAGCTTGTCTCACACACACAAGTTGGTAGATGTGCCAGAAAATGTCTTGGCCTCGTGTGTTGTAAATACATCTTTTGTCTGTATTTTTGTTTTAACATCGTGTGTTGTCATAGCTCTTATAAATGTATTCTATGTTGATTCACACTATTTTTTGAATATAAAAAGAAACAAGATTTACATTGAAATAAGGGCATGAGAAAGTGTTTTCCGTTTCTCTGTATATGCAGGAGGTGATCAAGGCTGGGAGTATTTTTCGAGTATATTTGATTTTGAACCTATTCAACTGTAATTGTTGTTCTCTACACAACCTTCCTGGGTAGAATAGGTTCCCAACCAGGAGCCCATTTGTTGTTAATACTGCAAAGGATCCAAGGAGGGGAATAGAGTGAGGTTGGAAGGTGAGACAATATAAACTCTTAGATGTGGCCGTAACTCTAGCCAAGATTTTGGACCCCTCAGACAGGGCAACGGATACAGGGACACCCATAAACCCTCAGGTTCTAGCAGGCTCGGCACAACAGGCCATTTGTTTAATCAGCAACGCAAATGGTGTCATCTTGGTGTAGAGGTGCAAGGGAGTCCTGATGAAAACAGACTCAAACCTTGGGGAGCTGTTCACCTCTGAAGCGGAACCAGAAGCTCAGGGTTTATTTGGCAACCCCTTTGGAAAAAGGTGGTTACATTTGTCAATGCATTCACTACTCTGGAGAAAGTGCAAACCTCGATCAAACAAGTTTTCTCCACCAAGGTTTTCGCAAAGGGCCAGTAGAGGCAGGGGCCGCTCTTCGGCAGTTACTCGGATCGAAGTCCCACCAAAATCTCATCACATCCCAGTACTGGCAGGAATAGCTAGCAGAAGCCATCCAGAAGCAGAGCCAGAGGTTTGGGCTGGAGACAGATGGCGGGGCGACCCCAGCACCCAACAAATAAATGTATCTTGCGAGGCACCAGCACCTTTAACTCCCATAGGAGGCAGAAGAGAGACATTTTGCGCATGCAGGGTGTGGGGGGCCTTATCAGGTGATGCTTGGGTCAGGCAGGGAGGGGCTTTTGCCTAGAATGTTACACAGTGCCGGATCAGGAACAGCCGCCCAGACTGATCACTATGCCAGCCCTCTACTGATAGGTCATAGATGAAGAAATAGGTTAAGGGACAGGCCAATCACCAATCTGAGGAATCTCAACTTCATCTTATACCTGCATTTCAAGATGGAGTACATTCACTTGCTATGGGGTATCTTACAGCCGGTAGACAGGCTAGTCCACCTAGCCCTCAAAGGCACCCATCTGGCAGTTCCAATTTGGCATTTCCTGCAGTTTATATGGGCAGATGATATTTAGGATTTTGAAAGCCTGTAGGCTCTCGTCCACACCCGGATGGTTCATCAAACAGATGAGCAACTCTCTGGGAACAAGTCATCAGGCTTAGTATTTACTTTGGACAACATGATTATCATGTCGTAGGATGAGGGCCAGCTGAGACCGTAGGTGCAAGTGGCAGTAGTAGACCTGCACAGTCTCGAACTCCTAATGCACTGGGATAAATCGGAACTCACACCATCACGCTACATGGAGTTCCTAAGCTTTGCAGTAGACCCGACAGAGGCCTGCCTCAGCCTCTCTTTGGAGAAGGTTCACACAGCCAAGAGGGAGATTAGTTTGCTTTTGAGGAAAGACAAAGACTCACACTCTTGAGTTGGCCAGGGTGATATTCTTGCTCTCTTCATCCATTCAAGCCATATTTCCTGGACCCTTACATTATTGAGAATTCCAGAGACTCAAGAGCTCTCACTTACACCACGGGCTTCCGTATGCACAACAGGTGATTCTTTCCGGGAGGCGAGAATGAAGTTGATATCAGCACCAGATCTAGTCAGACGCCAGTCGAGAGGGCTGGGGAGCAAGATGTGGAGCGGTGTCCACAGGAGGGAAGTGGTCCCCTCGTGAGTCGGAGATGCACATAAATGGTCTTGAGCTCCTGGCAGGATAATTCACAGTCTGCTCCTTCACCAGGAGTAGAGCAAGCTGCTGCATTCTCCTGAAGATGGCCAACATGTCCGAGGTGAGGTATATCAATCGCCTCTGCGCCACAAAATCAAAGCCATTAGCAGAGTTAGCCAAGGACTTTTGCCACTCCCGTCTAGAACATCATATCTGTGGCAGCAGAGTATTTACCAGATCTATCCAACATAGGCGCAGAATGGTAACCTATGGATTACAGTGATTGGAAATTGCAGAGGAATATTCCTGCGCCTGCTAGAGAAGTGGGATCCACTGAGCATGGATCAGCGTGCCTCCGAACTGAACGCTCAGCTGTAGAGTTTCTTCAGTTGGAGGCCAGACACAGCAACGATTGTCACAGATGCATTCTTCCAATCAGGGCGAACAGAGTCAATTCTGGATTTCCTCCATTCACATATTGCGAGGACCCAGGCTTAGTTCCGTCAAGAACAAGCAGAGCTGGTCCTGCTATCACGCTCTGGACAATACAAGTCCGGTTTACAGTTCTTGTGGAACTTTCCTGAGATTTTCCAATCCGACTTCCCTTCAATCCACTTCGCATGGCGATTCATCAAGGAGAACTGCATGCTTTGATTTGGAGCATGACGTTGGCACTAGCAGCGTGGAGGATTTCTAGTCATAGTGGAGTCCTAGGCATTGAATGGAAGGCTGCCAGCCTTATAGAGAGTAGTCAGGCTCCTTCCACTACAAAGTGAAATGTGAAATGATGTGGGTTCTTAGAACCAAAAGGACACCATATCCAGGTGTTGACCGAAGGTAAGAACGTATCATAGATGACAGACTACTGCCCACCCACACCCTGCCAGTCCAATCCAGCTGCAATCCGCGAACCACATACGCACCAGTGTTCCACATCGACATCACAACCACACATACATCCAGATTTCTAAGATATCATCACCAATACATGAGATTACTACAAAGTGCCATGTCAATTCCTGGGCGACGTCATCACAATGTTGTGTGTAACAGAGCGCCCATCAAGTTTCAGTCCCGATAGCGTCAGTTCTAAACTTTCTGGTGGGACTGGCAAAGCAAAGGCTAGCCTATAGGACAGCAAATGCATATAGATTGGCCATTTAAGCGGGGTACAACACAGTAGATGCGTTACCAGTTGGAGCATTCACTGGTCTGTCGTATCCTTAAATGGGTCCGTTTATTGACTGCCAACTGCTCGATAGACGGCATTGTGGGATATCAACATGGTACTGAACTAGTTTCCGTCTCAGCCAAAGAATTCAAGCCGATCAAAGATGGCCCTCAAGAAAACGGCCAACCCTGCTGTATCGTTCCTTTTCAGAGGGTATTGGACGTGGGAGCTCTAGACTTGGCCAGGAGAGTTTACTCTGCCCCAAGTGGTGGCATTTCACGTCAGTGGGTGCACAAAAGGCAATTCTAGAATTATTACATATCCAGCTTTCCATGATCACCCTAAATAGTGTGGTGTGCAATGCCCGAAAGCCTATGAAGCAGCGATTGAATCCATCAGATCAGATGCCATGGTATAGTTGTTGATAGCAGTCTGGAAGACCCACACAGCGGTCCCCCTCCCAGACGCTGGAACACTGGGTGAGATGGACGCTTGCGCCAGCAGGAGTCAAAAGGTCTTGTCTGGTCGTTTTGATGTCCTCGTCATCAAGGTTACTTAGATTAAAACAGCTGCAAAACCGAACTCCGAGGAGGTGTTAGGCTCCTAAAGGGCCAGGCTCCAGCTCATGGTTGGAATGACGTCATGTGGAGCCAGAATTTGGGACTACAGCCTACCTCAGACTCTTGGGAAATGTAATTTCATGCCCAATTATTAGTAAAATAGTTTGAACTAGATTTCAGTAATGAAGTTCTTTTGGTCTATTAAATTCTGCTACTAAAAACTTGTGGTGTGAAAGAGCTAATGTAAGCTGATGGTAAAGGGAAAGAAGGGAAGGCATGACGCATTCCAGTATTAAGACGAGCCCTACGATTCAAAGATTATGCAGTGACTAGATTTCTTCTGCAGTGGGTTGATGTGCTGTGTTTTATATTGTTGGAAGAATGGATCTAGTGCCTGGTGATGAGTGTGGAAAAATAACTGTGGATCCCATTTCAGAACAGATACATTAGGGGAGTGTGTGTGCAGTACATCAGAGTCCAAGGTCTGGAAATCCAGCGTGAACACAATACTTCATACACACTTGGACAGGCCTCGGTGCTGGGAAGACTACATAGGTGGCAGCCCACTCATCACACATACCTATTGCTTTACATTCAGTTGTGTGAAGGCGTGTCAAGAAAGGTTTACTCATTGCTTGAAGAACCTTGTTTCAGAGTATCCTCAATAGAGTGCTGCTGCAGCCAAGAGTGGGCATGAATACATCAGGGGGCCCATAATATGGCATCTGCTTCAGTCAGCCTCCGAACTGGAAGAGTTAATCCATTCCACATTTTTAGGTTTGCCTTCTGGCTATAGAGGTTTTACCTAGGGTAGATCATGGCAGGTCTTGCAGTAGACTGCAGCTGTACTGCGGGATCCACCCCAGGCTGTGAAGTGCGGAACCCAGCACTAAAAAGTCACCTGTTCATCTGCAAGCCCAGTTAGCTCTCCAGTCTGGGGTGGACGATTTCCGCCATCCTCCAGGCCCACTGGCCTCTTGCAGTCGAAGGTATGACATTAGATCTTGAGTAGTCAGGCCACTTCAAGGATTGAGTCTTACTGCGCCAACACAAAATGATGCTACACACTGCTTCAATTGCAGATTTATTATAGTCTGAAACAACCTGACACGTGTTTCGAGCAAACCTTGCTCTTCATCTGAGGCTGATAGGTTTTGAACAATAAATTGTCAAAATAAAATAATAATTTGAAAGGTTTAAACAATTATGCAACATATTCCAAAAAGTATGAACAGAAGATAAGGGGGGAAGGGAGGGGTTGGCATAGTGGCACAACCCAATAACCAATCAAAAAGCAACATCATTATGTGAAGGGGAGTCCAAATGGGGCAGGACGACAAAAAACAACCAACTGCATGAGAGATTTCCACAACATAGTATCGCATTGCAACATCTACAAATGTCATTAATGCACATTGGTAAACACATCACAGTAAATCAAAGATTTGTGCAAATAGGAAACTATACCGTCAATTTTGAAGGACAATAATTGTTGTAGCATGGATCAGAAGTAATTTCAGTTGTTGAATCCCAAGTGGGATGAAGAGAAATTGCAGAAAACAGAAGGGAGTACTATTACTGGGATAAGTGTGAAACGCCCATACTTCCTTTCCACTGCCTTTGCCTGGGTGGCCAGTGACCTCATTCTTTTTTCAGAGTCACCTGCATTGGAACTTCTGTGGGGCTGTTGCTCAATGTGATGCCAAAATATTTAAAGCTTTTAACTTTTTCTAGTTTCTCTTCTGTCACATGCCATTTACCTTTTTCCACCTTCCTTGACGGTTTCTCGACCAGCATGATTTTAGTTTGTGTTTTATTCAGTTCCAGGTTATTCACCTTCAGGTATTCTAGCAGATTACTCAGTTGTCTTTGCAGACCGACTTCAGTTTGATCTAGTAATATGATGTCGTCGGCATAGAAGAGTCTGGACACCTTTGATTTGCCTATCGTCGGTGGGAAACTTCTGATGTTATTTTCCCAGTCTTCAAAGTCCGCTATATAGGCGTTGTATAACGCAGGATGTTTGCTGTAGTGCCTGTTTTTTTTTTTTTAACAAATCCTGTCTGGTACTGATCGATGAAATCTGATTCTTTTAGCCACACATGAAAAGCGTCCAGAACACATGATCTAAATACCTTGCAGATGAAGTGTTTAAACACATCATTCTTGTTATCCGTTTCCTCTGATTCTGCAGGTGGCAAATTGAACATTTAGACTGTCTATCCACAGCAAAAGAGCTTTCTCTATATAGTAAAGTGATGAAAAATGATGTTAATGTTAAAGGACATTTATACCGCGCACTATCACCACCGGAGTGGTCCGCTGGCGCTCTGGCGGCTCTGAAAGAGGGAGGGAAGGAGAGTTAGTGGGTGGAGGCTGGAAAAGAGCAAGAGCGCGGTGATGTGCTGTTGGCAGCCTCAGCCCGGTGGGTCCGTCGGCTGGGCCTGGGGTGTATGAGGCCAGTAGTCGTCGTGTACTGATGTGCAAGTCTATGTGTGCTTATTGTTTTGTTGTTGCAGTGTAGTGAAGTTTGTGCAGTTTGTTGTGCTGGAGGTTTGTGGTTGTGTTTGGTTTGGAGTTTGAGCGGTGTATGCAGAGGAGGAACATGTTAGTGGTATTGGTTAGTTGGTATCTCTGTCCTGAATTGACCAGTTGGGCTCGCGTAATCTTGAGCACCCTGTGCCTCTGAAGGTTCTTGCCCGTTTTGCATTTGAGGCCCCTTGAACATCTCGCTGCCTCCTCCGCGCGCTCCGTTAACAACCTTGCATGTCCCTCACCCCGACCCACATGGCTAGTGCACCTGCCAGTGTCCATACCTCAGTTAGTGTGGTGATTGATGGTATCTTGCCAGTTCCACAACCCGGTGGTACCCAGTTCAAGCTATACAGGCAGGTGGTGGATGGTAAGGATTGGCTGGGGTTGTTGCCGCCGTCTCCTTGAGTCTCGCATGTGAACCACTCTATCCAGCGTCACCCCTCCCGGTGCCCTGAGTGCTTCTCAGTCGGTTCTGGGAGCCTGTCAATGTCCTTTCCCGTTTAGTCATTTGTTTTACTGTTGTTTCGGTTTTAGTCTGTGGTATTGAAGAGCCAGGTTTTTAATCATTTTCTGAATTTAAGGTTATCTTTGGTGTTCCTTATGTCTTTTGGGATTTTGTTCCAGGTTTTTGCGGCTAAGTGGTAGAAGGTGGTGCCTCCAGGTTTTTTCTTGATGTAAGGTTTTAGTTCCAGGCGGATTTCATTGGTTGACCTGAGGGGTCTTGTTGGCTTGTAGATTGTTATTTTCTTTTGTAGGAATTCTGCTCCTTGTCCGCAGATTGCCCTGTGCATTATGCACATTGTTTTGAAGGTAATACAGTGTTTTACTGGGAGCCAGTGTAGTGTTTTTAGGGCGGGGGTGATGTGGTCTCTTCTGGATAGTTTGAGGAGTAGTCTGGCTGCTGTGTTTTGGATACGTTGTAGCTTCTTCAGTAGGTATTCCGAGGTAGAGGTTGTTTGCATAGTCGATACTTGACATGAGGCCAACGATAGTGAGTGTTTTGTGTGTGAAGGAGAGGAAAGATAGTATTTTTTTTGCCGTGTGGAGGAGGAAGAAGCATTTCTTGACTGTTGCATTTATTTGCGGTTCTAAGGTTAGGGTGTTGTCCACCAGTACTCCCAGATTTTTTACTACCTTAGATGGTGAAGGTGCGGTTCCCATTTCCGTTGGCCACGGGATGGCGGTTTCCTTATCTTGTTCTTTGGATATGACCATGATTTCTGTTTTTCCTGGGTTGATTTTCAGGTTGTTGGCATTCATCTAGTTGAAGACTTCTTTTAGACAGTCGGTTATGTTTGAATCATCAATTTTGGTGTCTTTGATTTTGTAGATGATTTGAGTATTGTCTGCGTAGTTGTAGCATGTGATGTTGTGTTTCTTGAAGATTCTGATAACTAGGGTTTGGTAGATGTTGAAGTACAGTGTTGATAGTGAGGATCCTTGTGGCACTCCACAATCGTTAACTCGTGTGGTGGATTTGAAGGGTTTAATCCAAACGGTTTCTGTTCTGTGTTAGGAATGATTTAGTCCCGCGTAGCGCTGTGTCTGTTATGCTTATGTCTTCTAGTCTTTTGGTTAGGGTGTCATGGCTAACTGTGTTGAAGGCTGCGGAAAGGTTGAGCAGAATGAGGGCTGATGTTGTGTTGGAGTCTGCATTTGTTTTAGGTCGTCCCAGATGGATAGTAGTGCTGTTTCTGTACCTCTTGCTGGTCTGAAGCCGACTTGAGCTTGGTCTTGCAAGTGATGTTTTTCAACATATTCTTGGGTTAGTTTGTATACGTAGGTTGAGGAGTTTTGCCGGGTAGGGGATGTTGGAGATTGGTCTGTAGTTAGAGGTCATCTACGTCGCGGCTTGTGTTTTTCAGAAGTGGTTTGATGTAAGCTGATTTGAAGATCCTTGGTACGGTTCCTGTTGCTAGTGATAGATTTAGAAGGTTTCTGTAGTATTCTGCTGGGGTTCCTTGTGCGAGGATTGATTTGTAAATGTCCGGGGGACAGGGATCCATCGGTGAACCCGCTTTCTTGCTGTGTTTTACCAGCATTGCGAATGCCTCTGCTGATATTTCAGGAAAGTTATTGCATTTGCACTGCGGTTCTGAATTAGGTTTGTTTGGTTGTATGTTACTGTTTGTTGGCCTCTGTTGAATGGTTTGTCGGATGTCATTGATTTTTTTTTTAAGTGATCTGCAAGGTCGTTGCAGAGTTTCTCCGAGGGGGCTGGGGTGTTGTCACATCCTGGTGGGTTTCTCATTTCTTTAATGATGTGAAACATTTCTTTTTGTGTGTTGGTGGCCTTTGTGATTCTGTCATCATAATGCCTTCTCTTTGCCTTTTGAATTTCCTTCTTGTATGCACAGATTTGCTTCTGGAACAGCGTTTTTTTGTCTAAGTTGTAATCTTTCCTCCATTCCATTTCTATCTTTTTGTTTTCCTTTTTCATGGTACTTAATAGTGGGGTAAACCATTTTGCCATTTCTCTCTTTTTTGATGGTGTGAATGGTTTTTCTGGGGCCATCTTGTCAATTGTATCTGCAATCCATTTTTGTAGTATCGCTGCTTTTCCGTCTAGGTCAGCTAGGTCTAGTTCTGTTGTTGAGGGCTTGGTTAACTCCAGTTGTTCGAATAGGTTGCTTTCTTGGACGTCTTTCCAGTTTCTTTTTGTGGTGGTTGTGAGTTTAGGAGGTTGGATGCAGACATGCGTAGGCAGAGTGTTTACGAATGGGATGATTAGATGGTCACTCCATAGTATTTGTATTGGCGGTGCCGTGGTGATGAGTTTTTCCTCGGCGAAAATTGCATCCAGGGTTTGTCCTGCCGAGTGAGTTGCCCATTTTACTAGTTGGCGTAGTTTCATGTTGGTGAGTTGTACAGTCAGTGAGTTTTGGGAGCTGGCATGACTGTCTTTGAACCAGATGCTGAAGTCCGCCAGGATGATTAGGTGTTCGCGGTTGATGGCTACGTTGGTGATGGCTTCTATGAAGTTGCCGAAGGATGCATCATAAGTTGGAGGTCTGTACACCAGGATGAATGTGATGTTAGTTTTTGGGCTAGCTGTTAGGTGTATGACCATGGACTCGCAGTTGAGGATGTTGACTGGTTCGTCTGTTCTTATTTTTAGGTGTTCTTTAAAATGCTATTACGATGCCTCCTCCTTTTTTGTTTTTCCTGTTTATTTGAAGGCATTTAAAGTTTGCTGGAAGGCAGCTTTGGAGTGTGATTTTGTAGTTGTCATCCAGAAGTTTCTGTGATGAATAGGATGTCAATGCCATTGTCGTCGAGTAGGTCGAAGATCTCTGTAGAGTGTTTTGACATGGATCTTGCATTTATTAGATTGCAGTGTAGTTTAGTTTTTCTTGTTAGGATTGTCTTCTGATCTTGTCGAGGTGTAGGTTTCGAGTTTCAGCGTCCTCGAATAGTTCTTCTAGGTTTTGTCTAGGGTTTTTGTTTTCATTGGGTTCGTCTTTCAAAGGTTGTGGTTGTGGATTGGGTTTCTTCTTGCTTTGGTGATGTAAGGTGTTATCGCTTCATTTGTGTGTTTTTTGTTTCTGGTGGCATTTGTCCTTCTTCGTGATTTTGTTAGGTTGTTTGATGTTGCTGCTTCTGGCGTTGCGTTGGTTCGGTCTGGTGAGCAGGTCTCAGCAAGGTATGGAGTTAGGTAGAGGGATTTGTCTCTTCTCTCAGTGTTGGTCCGATTTTTGATCCTGTCTGCGGGGTGTGTTCTGTTGTTGCGGTTCTTAGTTGCAGTTCCGGAGTGTTTGTTCTTTCTTCTCCTCTTTCCCTAAGGGTGGGTCGCTTGCGCGGCATTTGTACGATTCAGAGTTTTTTTTTTTCCTTATTTTTTTCTGATGTCCAGTCAGTTCTGTTTTGTCTTGTGGTGTAGTACTTGGTGTGGATGCTGTCCGCTACCGGATTTAGTCTTTGTCTGTAGGTGGTATTTCCAGCTGATGTGGACTATTCGTTCAGTCGCTGTCTTGATGGGGGTAAGGGAGGTGGTTAAGGGTTGTATAGTTATATAGTTAGGTTTTAACGGTGGCACTCTTTAGTCTGTCTCCCTGAGCGTGGTTCACTGCAGTGAGTTAGCCATGTATGTTTAGGAGGGACATGCGTCGGTTGCGGAGTGACTTTGAGGGGCACAGCTAGGACTTACTTCCTTGATGTAGACAGGGCATCGAAGTCCTGCTAGATTTGAGAGACATGTCTATTAATGCAATCTGAGTATCATACAATGCACTTTGGAGACAGAACCCTAATAAACGAGAGACCTGTATAGTGGGAGCGAGGCCTATCAATGTGGTCTGAGTATCATACAATGCAGTTTGGAGAGAGAACCCCACTGGACTTGAGAGACCTGTATAGTGGGAAAGAGGCCTATCAATGCAATCTGCGTATCATACAATGCAATTTGGGGACAGAACCCCAGCTAGACTTTGCGAGACCTGTATAGTGGGAGCGAGGCCTATCAATGCAATCTGAGTATCATACAATGCAACTTGGAGACAGAACCCCAGCTAAACTTGATAGACCTGTATAGTGGGAGAAAGGCCTATCAATCCAATCTGAGTATCATAATGTGCAATTTCGAGACAGAACCCCAGCTAAACTTGATAGACCTGTATAGTGGGAGAAAGGCCTATCAATCCAATCTGAGTATCATAATGTGCAATTTCGAGACAGAACCCCAGCTAAACTTTATAGAACTGCATAGTGGGAGAAAGGCCTATCAATTCAATCTAAGCATCATACAGTGTAGTTTGGAGACAGAACCCCAACTAATCTTGAGAGACCTGTATAGTGGGAGAGAGGCCTATCAATGCAATAGGAGTATCGTACAATGCAATTTTGATACAAAAACCCCCATCTAGACTTGAGGGACCTGTATAGGTCTGTACAGAGCAGTGGCTTGGAATCGGGGGTAGAGTGGTTGTTCCACTCCTGACTCAAGCCACCCCTACCTTACTGGTCCATTGTATATGATGGTTGATGGCTGGCCATTGCTTCCCCTGCAGACACTTCCTGGCACTTCTTGGAGCAGCCTCTGTTGAAGCTGCCCTTGGCCTTAGGCCCTTAGCCGCGGGCTGCACGGGCAGGGGGCTGCCCTGAGAGGAGCGGTGATGAGGGCTGAGAGGACCAATGGGTGCAGGGGGGCAGAACGGGAGGCGGGACGGACGAGATGTAGGAAGAGGGTGCAGGGTGGGATCGGGTCTGGAAGGGGCCTCTAGCATTTCCAAATATTCACAGTGATCCCAAAGAGGCCACTGGCAGCAGACAGGGGCAAGGCTCAACGCGCTCCGATGCACCTAGGGAGGTTTGGGTGTCGCCCACTCACCTGCACAGCCCAGATGGAAGTGCCGTGCAGGTCGAGATGGGTTCAATACACGGGGATCAGGTGGCTTATCAGGGCCAGTGGGAGGGAGCGGAGGCGGGCACAGGGGGGAGCTGGAGAGCACGTGGCCTGCGCTGGGGGAGCGAGCAGGGGCTGGGGCACTCAAGGGGTAATGGAAGCTGGAATCAGGGCCTGAAAAATCAGTTATGAAAAATAACAACTCAATTGACCAACTTACCTGTTAAACACCTCAGTAAGCTCTTCTATATGACATGCATTACTTAACGTAATAGCATTTCTGATGATTGTATCTGCTTAGATTCATATGCTGTGCATATGGTCCGACATCCAGTGGTAACCGCAGAGTATTGCATCTTGTCTTTCGGGGACCGAAAGGGGACGTCGGCATAGGCTTGTCTGTAACACTATCCCTATAGTGACGTGTGTAGTACCCAAAATCCCTCACGCGCCAAGGTCCCTCCGATTGTATTTTTTCTGCCATGAGGGAGCCCAAGGCTATAGTGAGGGAGTACATAAAGAGAGAAAGTAGTAAGACGTCATTGTTCCTTGCACCCCGAGCGGGGAGGCAGGGAGGGCGCATTTGAAACTAAGCAGATACAATCCAGAAATGCTATTACGGTAAGTAATGCATGTCTTCTGATGCTTGTTAATCTGCTTAGAATCACATGCTGTGCATAGACTAGCGAGCAGTACCCCGAGTTGGAGGTGGGTTGTGAGAAGGAACAGTAGAGAAAAGATGTCTTAGTACTGCTTGTCCCACCTGAGAATCAGATCTAGAATGAGTGTCTAGGCAATAGTGTTTTGTAAAGGTGTGTACAGAACTCCAGGTTGCCGCTTTGCAAATGGACTCAAGAGGAACATTTGCAATGAATGCTATGGATGCCCCAGTGCCTCAAGTAGAGTGTGCTTTGGGCTTGAAGGGCAGTTCTCTCTTAGCAAGAGAGAAACATAGTGTGATGCATTTGACAATCCACCTTGAGATAGCCGATTTAGAGACAGAATCCCCTTCTCTACCAGCTGCCACTGAAACGAAGAATTGTTTAGTCTTCCTTAGTGGTTTAGTTCTTTCCAGGTAAAACATGACTGCCCTGCGCACGTTTAATGTGTGAAGGCTTCTTTCGGCCATGTTGGTGGGCTTCTCGAAGAAGGTGGGTAGTTCGATTGATTGGTTCACATGGAACTTCGTGATGAATTTAGGCGCAAACCTGGGATGTGTGCGCAGAACTACCTTATCTTTGTGGACTGTAACAAAGGGGTCTAGAACAGAAAGAGCCTGTAGTTCGCTAACCCTTCTGATAGAAGTGATAGCCACTAGGAAGGCTGTCTTATAAATCAGGTCTTTCAGACTTGCTTTATGCATAGGCTCAAAGGGAGCTCCCATGAGCCTGGTCAAAACCACATTCAGATCCCATCCAGGGGCTGGGTGAGAGATGGTAGGATAAATCCTCTTAACCCCTTCCAAAAAGGCTTTAATCACTGTTATTTTCCACCATGATAACTTTTGTTGTGATGTGGTGTAGGCTGACAGAGCAGCCAGATGAACCTTTAGGGAATTGAAGACTAACCCAGTGTTCAACAGGTGGGTTAGATACATCACAATGTGCGAGGGTGAGCAATCTATGGGATTGACGCCCTTGGAATTGCACCAGATGACAAAACATTTCCATTTGCTAGCATAGCAATAACGTGTATAAGGTTTTCTCGCTTCCCTGAGTATGTCCATGCACCTCTGAGGGAGTTGCAGGTGTCCAAACTCTATGATCTCAGGAGCCAGGCTGCTAAATTCAGAGTTTGTGGGCATGGGTGTAGGGTCTCCCCCCTGTCCTGAGACAGCATGTTGTGCGGGCAGGGCAGCTTGACTGGATGGGATATTTCCATCAGGTGAGCGAACCAGGGTTGGCGGGGCCACCAGTATCATGGTAACTGGTTCCTGATCCATCTTGTGCACTATCTTGTTGAGAAGGGGAGTCGGGGGAGAAAAGAATAGACACATTTCCCGACCAAGTTATCCAGAGACCGTTCCCCTTGGATGGGTTCTGGGGGTACCTGGAGGCGTAGTCTTGGCATTGGGCGTTCTCCTGAGTAGCAAACAGGTCGATCTCTGGGAAACCCCATTCTGTGAAGACGTTGGACACAATGTCTTTGTGCAGTCGCCATTCGTATTCTTCTGGCAGAGGAAAATCTCTGCCGAGTACGTCTGCCAGAAGATTTGAGTTCCCCTGGGACATGTTGGGACAACAAAAACATCTTGTGTTTGAGAGCCCATATCCAAATGTTTTGGGACAGCTTGGATAGCCCTTGAGAGGGAGTGCCCCCCTGTTTGTTTAGGTAATACATTGCTGTCCGTTAGGATCAGCACTGTCTTTCCTTGCAGTTGCGTCTGAAAGGCCTTCAATGCTTTGAACACCGCCAACAGTTCCAGTAAGTTTATATGGTTGGATGCTACTTGAGGGACCCACACTCCGTGCGCTGTCTGCTGAAGCAGGTGATTCCCCCTACCCCGCGAGAGATGAGTCTGTCGCGAGAGTGGCTTCCACTGCCGGGGTGGTGAAGGTCTTCCCCTTCAAGAGGTTTCCTCTTGACCACCACTGCAGAGAGAGAACGAGGGCTAGCGAGACAACTACCAGATCTTCCGATTGTCCGCTGGCCTGACACCACTGGCTGTTGAGCCACTCTTGCATGGGACGCATGCGCAGCCACGCGTCGGGAACCAAGTATGGAACAACTTACTT